>NC_092716.1:48688180-48991344 GCF_047496885.1 Scyliorhinus torazame | reverse complement strand
TGCCCACCATTTGAGTACTATTAATCTGAATTGATATACAATTAACTAGAGAGACAACCAAATCAGCCACAGTCTTATTCAACGGTGGAGCAGGCTTGAATGGGCGAATGACCTACTCCTGTTCCTAAGTCCCATGTTCCGATGATAGAACTTTGTCCACCTGCTGTAGTTTGACCTGAGACAGCAATGATTGTTCAGGTCATCGCCATCCAAATTTTTTTAACCCTCTGGCCCCTTCCAAACTACTGCCAATGAATATGCAATTCATAGGTTTATCAGACAAGGAACATGGTTCATGAGGGCCAATATCTCATGCACTTAAATACATTGAAAACCAAAATCCCGAATGAGAGGATATAGCCATGCTTTTGGGCGCGGCTTGTAACTATGAGCATGGAAACATCAATGCTTCCCTCTTGTGGAGCAATAAAATCCAACAAAGGCACATAATGCAAAAGGAAACAAAATAATTTGGTCAAACCCACATCTTTAAGATGCCTTTTAAGCAACTCAGGTCCTGGGACAAACTTTGCTCCATTTTATGGGTGAAACTGACACTGGGGTGGATAACCATTTAATGTAATTTAAATATTGTGCAATGTTATTTTGTTTCAACATTTGCCAGGAAAACCTACTCTAAATACTCAGTAATTTGCTTTTTTGAAATGTAAGTATTTTTTGCTGCTTGGTTTCATATTTTGAAATTGCATTCAGTTATTTTCAGGCATATATCTACATTAGTTTCCAGGATTTCTAAACTTGTAAAATTCAAGTACAAATTCTGAATTGTTTCATATTTTACACAAGTTATTAAACTGTAATATCCATCCATTGTTCTCATTTTACTGGAAATTAAGGAAACACTTTCTGTCTCATCCTGTCCATCTCATCCTATCCGCCAACAATTTTACATATGACAGAACCAAAGGAAAGAAGTAGCTTACGTTTTTATAATTCCTTCCATGTCCTCAGGATATGTCAAAGTGTTTTACAATCAGTTTGCATAGAGTTGGGTCCTACTTAGCAAAAAGCCCAAAGAATTATTGATCTGTTTTTTGTGGTATCAATTGAGGTATAAATATATAGATTTTTGGGACACACCTGAATGAGGCATATTGTGAAATCCTGCTTTCTCCTTTGAATATTCCAAGCGATCCTTTACCTCCATTTGATCAAACAGATTGAAATATCAGAATGTTTCCAATGTTACTGGTAATGCTTAATATTAGAAAGTTCAAGTAATTCATGGGTTCCCCAATGGTCTATATTTCCTTTTCAAGAAACTAATGATACTTGCTCAGAAGTTTAAAATAATTAATATGCTTTACTGTATGAAATGATTTGACGGGGAGAAGCCAACTCACATTCAGAAATATTGAGTGCATATGAGCTGATGATTTCAGCCCCAGGAGATCTAATGGTAAAGCGCATGGAATATGAGTAGTTCCACCAAACTCCCTCAGGGCAGAAAGTCATTGGACTGAAAGTATTATATACATCATTAAAGCATAAAACCGAGTTCAAATTATCTCGACAGCAAAGTGACCGTGATACAGAGTTTTGCAGCTAATTCATTGTTACATAACATTTTTAAAAAATGTATTAATTATCTTCTGTTTGTTGATTTATAAACATGCCACCCACAGTATTCTGTTTGTACCAGATATAGTTCCTGGAATCCACATCTTTTGAGGAGTGACGTCTCCTCACCTGTAAGGATGCACCTTTAACCCTGGTTGATTTTCAGGCTTAAAGGCCATTTGTTTTTCAAATGAGCTCCCAGCCTCTGACAGGAATTCAGCATCTAAACCCAACCAATGAATGGTTCTGCAGTCCATTGTGTGGGCTTGTTGGTACTTTAAATGGTCCCCTCAGTCATCACAGCAACTCTGAACATCAGGGATCAACAACCCCCAGCTATGTTGCAGTTAATGTGGAAAACACATAGCTGAGTGCAGATTGTTGTCTTCCATAGTTGTGGCAACAACTAAAAGTGTTAGAAATCAGACATAACTGGATTAGAAATGCTCATTTGCTTCAGCTAATTGAAGGATAATAATAACTGGCCACTTAGGGGGCTCAACTGGGGCAAGGGCTGGCTTCCTGACCAAGGCCTTACTGGCCTGAGCTGTGTGGTCGGGGAATCCCATCACTTCAATTTTACACTCCCCACACCCCCGTGCAGAAAACTCGCCAGTGGGGCGGGGTAAAATTTTGGTCTATGTCTGAAGGAAAACTTAAGACTGTTTTTGTGAAAATGTAACTTGCCAGTTTGTCTAATACATGTTTAAATCATTGGAAAGATGTATAGTAAAGTCAACGACTGCAATCTACCGGCCTCGTTACGTTCAACTTGGGACGTGACAAGTTCAGTAATCACTCGCGAGATTTTCCGGCCTCGGCACGCCTCGCGAGATCTGACAAGATCTCACAAAGCTTTGCGACCTCCATTGAAGTCAGGATCCGGATTTGCGCGCACAAGTGTGCAGTCAGGCTCACTTGAATATGCTCTCGCTGGAGTTATCCAAGGCACGGGGTCTAACCTCCGCGCCTAGGAGACCCCAAGTGAGTGCCGTTTAGCACTAGTCTCCACCAACATGGACCAGGCATACCAGCAATTAGGGGTCCCTGGGTGGTCGGGCTCCGGGCCGGTGGCACCCCTGATGCCACCCGGGCACCTTCACCCTGCCTGGCAGGGACACTGCCAGGGTGCCGGGCTGACAGTGCAAAGCTGCTCAGGTAGCAATTTTCCCATTCTGGGGATTGGGCCCAGGGATGCTCTGCCCTTATCAGGTAGGATGCAGGAGGCTTCATGACCCCCTCAGCAGTAAATTGGGGCATTACATCAGTAAATTGATCCAGCAGAGGGCAGTAGAGCGGAGCTGCTGATTGGCTGTTGCGGGGGAAATTTGCATACATCCGTGTGCTCACCCTAACTTGAAGGTGTACCTGAGCAAGAGACCCTAGCTGTTCAAGTGAAGACAAGCATCCAGCAGAGGGCAGTAGAGCGGAGCTGCTGATTGGCTGTTGCGGGGGAAATTTGCATATGTCCATGTGTTCACCCTAACTTGAAGGTGGTTTGTGGAAGAGCTGTTGTCAAGTGATACTTAAACCCTACTCACTCCTCTAACCAAAAAAAAAACAACCGCTGTAAAGATCAAGAGGAAGGCTCGAGGGCAGGTAGAAATAGAAAGAAGATGAACCGTGACGCCACAGCCTGCAGGTAAGGGATTGGCTGGTGACTGGTGAGTAGTTTTTCTTTTATTTTCCGGGGCGCAGAGGTTGCTGAGTGATAACTTGCTGAGAAGGGGAGTGAATAACAGGTAAGCTCTTTCTTTTTCTTTTTTTTATCTAGAGGGGATGGCAGTGCAATGTTCCTCCTGCAGAATGTTTGAGGTGAGGGACGCCATCAGTGTCCCTCCTGATTTCATCTGTGGGAAGTACACCCATCTCCAGCTCCTCAGAAACCGCGTTAGGGAACTGGAGATGGAGCTGAATGAACTTTGGATCATTCGGGAGGCAGAGGTAGTCATAGATAGAAGCTTCAGGGATGGAGTTACTCCGAAGAATAAAGATAGATGGGTGACGGTGAGAGGTGCTGGGAGGAAGCAGTCAGTACAGGGATCCCCTGTGGTCGTTCCCCTTAGTAACAAGTATACCGCTTTGGATACTGTTGGGGGGATGACTTACCGGGGTAAGCCATGGGGTACAGGTTTCTGGCACAGAGTCTGTCCCTGTTGCTCAGAAGGAAAGGGGGGAGAGGAGTAGAGCATTAGTCATTGGAGACTCCATAGTTAGGGGGATAGATAGGAGATTCTGTGGGAACGAGAAAGACTCACGGTTGGTGTGTTGCCTCCCAGATGCCAGGGTGCGTGATGTCTCGGATCGTGTTTTCGGGATCCTTAAGGGGGAGGGGGAGCAGCCCCAAGTCGTGGTCCACATAGGTACCAACGACATAGGTAGGAAAAGGGATAGGGATGTAAGGCAGGAATTCAGGGAGCTAGGGTGGAAACTTAGATCTAGGACAAACAGAGTTATTATCTCTGGGTTGTTACCCGTGCCACGTGGTAGCGAGACGAGGAATAGGGAGAGAGAGGAGTTGAACACGTGGCTATAGGGATGGTGCAGGAGGGAGGGTTTCAGATTTCTGGATAATTGGGGCTCATTCTGGGGTCGGTGGGACCTCTACAAATGCGATGGCCTACACCTGGACCAGAGGGGTACCAATATCCTGGGGGGGAAATTTGCTAATGCTCTTCGGGAGGGTTTAAACAGTTCAGCAGGGGCTTGGGAACCTGAATTGTAGCTCCAGTACACAGGAGGTTGAGAGTAGTGAGGTCATGAGTAGGGTTTCAAAGTTGCAGGAGTGTACCGGCAGGCAGGAAGGTGGTTTAGAGTGTGTCTTCTTCAATGCCAGGAGCATCCGGAATAAGGTGGGTGAACTTGCGGCATGGGTTGGTACCTGGGACTTCGATGTTGTGGCCATTTCGGAGACATGGATAGAGCACGGACAGGAATGGTTGTTGCAGGTGCCGGGGTTTAGATATTTCAGTAAGCTCAGGGAAGGTGGTAAAAGAGGGGGAGGGGTGGCATTGTTAGTCAAGGACAGTATTACGGTGGCAGAAAGGACGTTTGATGAGGACTCGTCTACTGAGGTAGTATGGGCTGAGGTTAGAAACAGGAAAGGAGAGGTCACCCTGTTAGGAGTTTTCTAAAGGCCTCCAAAATGTTCCAGAGATGTAGAGGAAAGGATTGCAAAGATGATTCTGGATAGGAGCAAAAGCAACAGGGTAATTGTTATGGGGGACTTTAACTTTCCAAATATTGACTGGAAACGCTATCGTTCGAGTACATTAGATGGGTCCGTTTTTGTCCAATGTGTGCAGAAGGGTTTCCTGACACTGTATGTAGATAGGCCAACGAGAGGCGAGGCCATATTGGATTTGGTACTGGGTAATGAACCAGGACAGGTGTTAGATTTGGAGGTAGGTGAGCACTTTTGTGATAGTGACCACAATTCGATTACGTTTACTTTAGTGATGGAAAGGGTTAGGTATATACCACAGTGCAAGAGTTATATCTGGGGGAAAGGCAATTATGATGCGATGAGGCATGACTTAGGATGCATCGGATGGAGAGGAAAACTGCAGGGGATGGACACAATGGAAATGTGGAGCTTGTTCAAGGAACAGCTACTGCGTGTCCTTGATAAGTATGTACCTGTCAGGCAGGGAGGAAGTGGTCGAGCAAGGGAACCGTGGTTTACTAAAGCAGTCGAAACACTTGCCAAGAGGAAGAAGGAGGCTTATGTAAAGATGAGACATGAAGGTTCAGTTAGGGCGCTCGAGAGTTACAAGTTAGCTAGGAAGGACTTTAAGAGAGAGCTATGAAGAGCCAGGAGGGGACATGAGAAGCCTTTGGCATGTAGGATCAAGGATAACCCTAAAGCTTTCTATAGATATGTCAGGAATAAACAAATGACTAGGGTAAGAGTAGGGCCAGTCAAGGACAGTAGTGGGAAGTTGTGCTTGGAGTCCGAGGAGATAGGAGAGGTGCTAAATGAATATTTTTCATCAGTATTCACATAGGAAAAAGACAATGCTGTCGAGGACAATACTGAGATTCAACTACTAGACTAGAAGGGCTTGAGGTTCGTCAGGAGGAGGTGTTAGCAATTCTGGAAAGTGTGAAAATAGATAAGTCCCCTGGGCCGGATGGGATTTATCCTAGGATTCTCTGGGAAGCTAGGGAGGAGCTTGCTGAGCCTTTGGCTTTGATCTTTAAGTCATCTTTGTCTACAGGAATAGTGCCAGAAGACTGGACGATAGCAAATGTTGTCCCCTTGTTCAAGAAAGGGAGTAGAGACAACCCTGGTAACTATAGACCAGTGAGCCTTACTTCTGTTGTGGGCAAAATCTTGGAATGGTTTATAAGGGATAGGATGAAAATTCATCTGGAAAGGAATAATTTGATTAGAGATAGTCAACACGGTTTTGTGAAGGGTAGGTCGTGCCTCACAAACCTTATTGAGTTCTTTGAGAAGGTGACCAAGCAGGTGGATAGGGTAAAGCAGTTGATGTGGTGTATATGGATTTCAGTTAAGCGTTTGATAAGGTTCCCCATGGTAGGCTACTGCAGAAAATACGGAGGCATGGGATTCAGGGTGATTTAGCAGTTTGGATCAGAAACTGGCAAGCTGGAAGAAGACAAAGGGTGGTGGTTGATGGGAAATGTTCAGACTGGAGTCCAGTTACTAGTGGTGTACCACAAGGATCTGTTTTGGGGCCACTGCTGTTTGTCATTTTTATAAATGACCTGGAGGAGGGTGTAGAAGGATGGGTGAGTAAATTTGCAGATGACACTAAAGTCGGTGGAGTTGTGGACAGTGCGGAAGGATGTTACAAGGTACAGAGGTACATAGATAAGCTGCAACGCTGGGCCGAGAGGTGGCAAATGGAGTTTAACGCAGAAAAGTGTGAGGTGATTCATTTTGGAAGGAATAACAGGAAGACAGAGTACTGGGCTAATGGTAAGATTCTTGGCAGTGTGGATGAGCAGAGAGATCTCGTTGTCCATGTACATAGATCCCCGAAAGTTGCCACCCAGGTTGAGAGGGTTGTTAAGAAGGCGTACGGTGTGTTAGCTTTTATTGGTAGAGGGATTGAGTTTCGGAGCCATGAGGTCCTGTTGCAGCTGTACAAAACTCTGGCGCGGCCGCATTTGGAGTATTGCGTGCAATTCTGGTCGCCGCATTATAGGACGGATGTGGAAGCATTGGAAAGGGTGCAGATGAGATTTACAAGAATGTTGCCTGGTATGGAGGGAAGATCTTATGAGGAAAGGCTGAGGGACTTGAGGCTGTTTTCGTTAGAGAGAAGAAGGTTAAGAGGTGACTTAATTGAGGCATACAAGATGACCAGAGGATTGGATAGGGTGGACAGTGAGAGCTTTTTTCCTCGGATGGTGATGTCTAGCATGAGGGGACATAGCTTTAAATTGAGGGGAGATAGATATGACAGATGTCAGAGGTACGTTCTTTACTCAGAGAGTAGTAAGGGCGTGGAATGCCCTGCCTGCAAGAGTAGTGGACTCGCCAACACTAAGGGCATTCAAATGGTCATTGGATAAACATATGGACAATAATAGTGTAGATGGGCTTTAGAGTAGTTTCACAGGTCGGCGCAACATTGAGGGCCGAAGGGCCTGTACTGCACTGTAATGTTCTATGTACTGGGGTCTGAAGGCCTCGTGGGGGGTTCTAGGGGAGTCATTTATCTTTTCCTACACTGGCGAGGGGAGCTCGTTAGTGCAGGAAATGGCACTAAGTGCGGTCTCGGTGGGGCCTTCCTCACCAAGGCCCGGAAATGAAGCAGAGTCCCATTTAATAGCGGGGTCGTTCTCGGCGCTTGCAGCGCCAGGAAACATCCGCATAAACATGTCCGACATGGTACCCTGTTTCATTTCTGTTAAATTGTGCCCAATGTTTACTGAATGTGCTTTTTTTGCAATTGAGCTGACTGTAGTTCAAGTACTGGATATGTTTTAAGCTGACACTTTTGCCATGACTTTATCAATATGTGAAAGTACATGCGTGTCCCAGATTATTGGCACTTGTCACAGCCTTCCAGTGCCTGTAGGGGCGAATGCAGACCCATGGCAAAATACGAAGCCAGTGGAAATTTGGATGGTTTGATTTAATTGGTTAACAATCAACTTTGGTTGGTTTGAGGGTTGGACTCTTTTTCAAATGCTTTTCTGACCAAAACCTTTTTTTGCATTAAACCTGATTGAAAATGCAAAATAAAAATACTAGTTCCATTTAGATTTCTGATCGTGTGTATCGTCCGATGTAAATGGAAGATTTTCTTCCTGTAGTTGACAACCTAGGAATAGGCAGTCGTATTTGCTTCTCTCTCTAGCTATCACAATCTAAGATAAATCGCCGACATTTTGAAGATGTTAACCTCTGGGGAAACAACAGCAACATCAAAAACATACACATATAAAGTGGAATAAAGGAACACAAAGCAAACATTTGTGGAAGTGATAAAGTAACCAAAGACTTCAAAGTGGGTTTTATGAGACTTCCGGTGGCGGCCATGGAGTGAGTGGTCACATTCAGGGCAGCTCCGCTTCCTAGGCATTGGTTTCAGCATTTTTTACCTGTTTGGGTAGTTTCAGCAGAAAGTGTAAGGGAAGAAGTTCTCCCCTTGACTGGTTATCAGACCCGGCAAAAGACCGTGAAAGACCTGGCTAATGGGTTGGATGAGACCTGTGACGCAGCACCAATTATGAAAATGGCGGAGGGGAAAGTGTTATCGTCGGTGGGGAAACCTCAGATGGAGTAATTGATAAGTTTCATCAAGGAGGAATTTCGACAGCAGAAGTAGGAGATGCACATGGTCGAAGGCGATTGAGGGAGCAGTGGCACCTCTTCGCGGGTCGTTGGATCAGGTGGAAATATGCCTCAAAACGCAAGGAGCGATGATAGTGAGGTGCAAAAGGTGGAGTTTGACCAGAGTGACCAGATTATGTCTTTAGAGGCAGAGGTCGGGGTCCTAGGGATCTATGCAAGGGTGGAAGAGCAGGAGAACAGGTGCAGACAACAGAATTTGAGGATTGTGGGTCTGCCCAAGGGTGTGAAGGGGACGTGCGCCACAAAGCACATTTCTAGGTGCTGGATAAGGCGCAGAGGTGGACCGGGCCCATAGGGCCCTGAGGCAGAAGCCGAGAGCATGGAAGCCGCCGCGGGGGGTGATTGTGCGGATCCTGACGATCCGGGGAGAAGCAAGTCTGTGAATGGGAGGGTGATTGAGTCCGGATTTACCAGGACATTGGTGCGGAGCTGGCGAAGAGGCATGCGGGTTTCAACAAAGCCAAGGCTATCAATCCGGGGTGTTGTACACAACCTACTCTGGATGACTTATGATGGCCGAGAGTATTATTTTGAGGCACCAGAGGAGGCAAATGACTTTATAAGAGACCATAGGTTGGGGGAGAGCCGAGGACCATAAGTTGGGGGAGGGTTCAGGGGATGGAGGAGTTAAATCCGCAAAAACTGGAGGTAACTGTTGTTTTGGGTTGCCGATGGGTTGGGGGGGGGCTTTTGTGGAAACTAAGTTTAGAATGGGAGCAATTGCGCTACTCTTTCCCCCCCCCCCCCCCCCCCCCCCCCCCCCACACACACACACACACACACACACCTTTTGCTTTCTTGGGGAGGAGGTTATTTGTGAATTTTGGGTTTTTTTCATGTCGGGGGTATGTTTGTTGGGGCCCTTTTGGTGGTTTGGTCGTCATCAAGGTGGGGTTGGGGGCCAGTTGTCCAGGCCAAGGTGGGGCTGATGGGGGGTGGGGGATGGTGCAGGAGTCCCTTCGGATGGGAGCTGCAATGCTAGTGAACGGAGTTGTGGTGGGGGAGGACGCCACAAAGGATACCCGGGGTGGGTTTGTGGGGGCCAGGGCGGTGCGAGATCCGGGGGGAATACGATAGTGAGTGGGGTGTTAGAGGAGACGGTGCGCCTAACTGGGATGATGCGGGGTTTGTAAAGAAGCTACCGGGGACAATTCTGGACTTAGACACACACCAGTTGATCATGGGAGAGGGTTTTAACTGTGTAATGGGGCTGAAGGTGGATAGGTCAAGCCCCAAATCGATGGGAAGATCGAGGATGGCGAAGGAGCTGGGAAGGTTTATGGAGAGCATGGGGGTGCATCCGTGGTGGTCTAGAAACCCGGGGTGGGGGAGGTGGAGTATTCCTTCTTCTTGCACTTGTATAAGATGTATTCTAGGATTGATTTTTTTGTGGTGAGGCAGGCGGTGCTGATGGGGGTGGTAGGGGTGGAGTGTACAGGAATTGAGATTTCGAACCATGCGCCGCATTGGCTAGATGTGAGGCTTAGTTCGGGGCAGGTGCAGAGCCAAGGGTAGAGATTGGATTCAGGACTTGTGGTGAACAAGGTGTATTGTGAGAAGGTGATGGTGGCGATTAGGAATTATGTCAAACTTAATTAGAACGGGGAGGTGTCGGCGGCCACGTTTTGGAAAGCTTTGAAGGCGGTGGTCTGAGGTCAGAATATTTTGTTTAAGGTTAATAGAGATGGAGGAGGGGGAGGAGCACAGACGGCTGTTGGATAAGAATTGAACGAGGATAGAAGATACTCGGAGGCCCCCATGCAAGAGTTACTGACAGAGAGGAAGAAGTTGCAGGGGCAGTTTGATAGGCTGATGACAGGTAAGGCAGCTGCAGAGGGCAAGGGAGGTACACTATGAGTATGAAGAGAACGCAAGTTGTATGCTGGCCTACCAATTGTGGCAGCAGGCAGCATCTAGGGAGATTTTAAAGGTAGGGCGGAGAAGGGGGAGGTAGTGTCGGAACCGGAAAAGATAAATGAGGTGTTTATGGGATAATGTGAGAAATTGTATACGGCTAAGCCGGTGAGGGGGAGGGGGGGCGGGGAAGAGAGATCATTGGACGGTTTCTGGATGAGTTGGAATTTCCAGAGCTGGAGGAGGGGAGGTGGCAGACATTGGAGGAGCTGCTGGGGCTGTGGGAGGTGATGGATAGTATCAGGTGAATCCAGTCACGGAAGGCCTCGGGCCCGGATGGTTTTCCGGCAGCATTCTATAAGCAGTTTGCGACGGAGTTGGCCGCCAATCTGTTGGGGATGTTCAGTGAAGCAGTGGAGGGGGGTTAGTTGCCAGTAACGTTGCAGCAGGCGTTGATTTCGTTGATCCCGAAGAAGTGGAAGGACCCACTGGAGTGTGAGTCTTACAACCCCATCTCTTTGTTGAATAAGGATGTGAAAGTATTGGCCAAGGTATTGGCATGTAGGTTGGAGGGGTGCATGTCTAGAGTGGTCTCTGAGGATGAAACAGGTTTTGTGAAGGGTAGGAAGCTCTCCAGCAACATTAAGAGGCAGTTCAATGTAGTAATGACTCCGTCAGGGGGGGCAGGCATCAGTGGTTATTGTACCCATGGATGCAGAGAAGGCCTTTGACCGGTTAGAGTGCAGCTATCTGTTTGAAATTCTGGATAGGTTCGTGGCATGGGTTCATCTTTTATACGCGTCCCCTGTGGCAAGTGTGCATACGAACGAGATAAGTTCAGGGTACTTTGGGCTACACAGTGGAACGAGGCAGGGGTGCCTGTTGTCATTGTTATTTGTGTTGGTGATTGAGCCCTTGGCGCTGGCGCTCCGGAGGTCAGCTGAGAGGTGAGGGATTGAGAGGGGGGCAGGGAGCACCAGGTGTCGCTGCACGCAGATGACCTGTTGTTTGTGTCAAACCCACTGAAGAGTATGGGCAGAATCATGGGCCTGCTGGAGTGGTTTGGGGCTTTCTCCGGGTATAAGCTGAATGTAGGGAAGACCAAGGCTTTTCCGGTGAATGTGACAGGGTGGGGGACCAATTTGGGGGCGCTACCGTTTAAGGTGGCAAGAGAGGTTTAGGTATTTGAAGTTTCAGGTGATGCATGAGTGGACCACAATGCACAGGTAGAACTTGACAACATTAACAGAGGAGGTCAAGGGGGATCTCAAGAGGTGCGATACCTTACACTTGACGTTGTCAAGGAGGGTGCAGGTAGTAAAGATGAATGTGCTGCCAAGGTTCCTGTTTGTCTTGCAGACCCTCCAGGTTTTTCTCCTTAAGACCATTCTCCGGAGGGTAGAGGCATTGGACTCGGAGTTATATGATGGGGAAGGTATCGCGGGTGAAGGGGGCCTGGGCTTTGTTGTAGAGGCAGAGAGGGGGTTGGTGCAACTGAAACTGATGTATTGTGTGTGTGTGCACGTGTGTCTGTCTGTCTGTGACTGGGAGGGGAGAAGGGGCAAAGGGGAGGGACACCCACCGCCGATGTACCCACGTTAGGATTGTCAGGCAAGTTCCCGGGAGGTTCAGGTTTCTTTTGGCAATCGCTGCCATCCAAAAGTATACGTTAAAGTACAAACATTGGATGGTTCTGACTTTCTTACCAGAATAATTATCCAGGGAAAATGAGAAGAATTAAAACCACTTTTAACCCCCCCCCCCCCTTCCCATTGACCAGCCGCACACTTGTGGTGATATGCCGATGGACTATATCATAGATGGATGGTGTGTGACCTCCAACCAGCAGGAGGCAGTGCAGACACACCATGTGGTCTCAAGACCAAGGTCATGTGACTAGTGACTCCCATATAAGGGGAGACACAACGAGCCATCTTCAGAAGAAGATTGAGAGGGTAATAAGTGATATAAGTGAATGGCTGGTGCTAGGTGCAGATTCCAGAGGAGTAAGAAGCAGACTCCATGATAATGTGCTCTGTAACAGATTGCTATCTTACCACACGAGACTCAATAAAGATTCTGCTTTGGACAAGTCAAGGTGTTTGGTGGATTCCTTTGTACGGTATAGAAGACCAAACACAACAACGCTGACCACCTGACCCTCACTAATCACCCAACAACCTCCCTCCTCCCCACACTGACCACTCATCTCAACCCCTGCACTGACCAATAGATCCCCAGCCCCCCCCCCCACTGACCACCCAACCCCCAGCCCCCCCCCCGACCACCCAACCCCCAATCCATTACTGATCATCCAACACCCCAGATCGAAACCCCTCACTGACTACCCGAATCCCACCCCCTGACCACCTAACTTCCTCTGACCAACCAACCCAACCCCCACATCCCTAGACCAACCGTTTCCCCTCCACCCCCCACTGACCACCGATCCCTCCAACCATCTTGCCTTACAAACCTACCTTCTCCCTTGCTTGGAAGTGGCTGGAACTTTAAAATTACCTGCTTTATGGTAGACAATGCTGTAAAACATCCAGCTTTCCAGCCCTCTACTGAACGCCTCAGGAGCACGCTGCCCTGCACAGTTCTCACCTCACCTAAATTGGCAGGTCAAGTGGGAAAAGATCAACTGGATTTTCAGGTAAGTAACTGGGAGAGGGGTGGCAATCCAACTCTGCCACTCCATGGAAATTTATGCTTCATGTTAAGAAGTGAAAGCCTTTTATTTTCTTGCTACTTTTTGTGAAATGGATGCTACCGTTTATCATAAACATATCAGTGTTCTTTAAATGTTAAAAAAAGCGAGAAAGAGTGAGGAAATATAACTACAGTTCACAAAAAGAAAATGAGCAAAATATATTTTTTAAATAGGGAAACTATAAAAACTATGCAGTTGAAAAGAAAAGAAACAAGACTTCATTTTTTAGGGAATTGTTTCATCGGGAATTTAACACAATAATTTTAATTTTTTCTGTCTTTATTTAGGGAACAGAAACTCTTGCAGCCACAGTTCAGCCTGAAATGCAAATTGAACATGGAGCAATCCAGATTCAACAAGGAGAAAATGGAGAAGTTGTTCAAATCCAAATGCCAGTTAATACTGTCAGCAGTTAAAACTAAATGAACAGAACTATAATAGCAGGGAGAAAAACCGCAGCCTGTGCAAAACAAGCTATGGCCAAGTTGCAGGTCGCACATTGTAGCAGCCAATCCTGAAGCCCGTCGCATTACAAAAGAATAAAGCATTTCTGTGCTCTGTTGAGAAATATAAAAATACTTTGAAATCATTTGAAGAATTTGTTTTCTACATCAAATTAACTATTGTGGACATTGGGATCAACTATTAACCATGTGTGAAACAAGGAAAATATACATATCTGTGCTACTCATTGTGATTTTACAGGGTCTGGTTTAACTGAAGTTGTGTCTTTATTGCTACTGAACTACTTGATTTGAAAACTGAATTATAAAGATGCTTTGTTTGAAGAAATGTATTTATAATTGTGTACATTATAACTAGAATTCAGGGAGTTTATTTTTTGTTGCTATCATTTACAGTTGCAAACTCTTCGGAGGCAGAACCAGTATACTTTTTAGAATTAAATTTGGTTAGAAAATATGGCGGTCAATTAAGGCGATTTGTTCCAATTATTATGAAAAGGAATAGCAAAGTACCGCCACCTCTTTCAGCCTGAAATGAATTAACATTTTACTGCTTAGTTTAGGTGTAGCAATATGGTGTTACTTTTAACTTACATCATAAACAGCAAATAGTGTGTTTGCACTCTTCTGTTGTCTTGATAAAGACTCATGCGCTATAGAGATAGTCTTGTAAAGAGCTTATTAAATCAATGAGAAACCATGGTCATTGTGTTTTTAACATGGATGTTATTGAGCAGGAACACAGTCAAAACACTAGTCATGGAAACATGTTGAATAACTTTTCTGGTCATTTTTCTTTGTCTAGTTGACCAAAACGCACATTAAAACCAGTGTTTTCTGAAGAAATCATGCAGATTTTTTTTTTACTGAGTATTTTTCTGTTATTTGTAAAGAAATATTCCTGTCTCGATTATCACTACTCTGTTTATCCAAGCATTCTAAATCCATAATTTTCAATGTCAGTAATATTGAACAAGTGGTCATGAAATATTGCACTTAACCTGCAGTTCTTCTTTATGATTAGATTTTTTAAAAGATACAAAACGTCGTTTGTCCCAAAATGTTGATGGTTTGAATGGGCAGAACTGGGGCAGTGAAGCTTGCTGCCTCCTCAATGCCTCTAGGATTCTTATAGCCTCATTGGCAGCAGAGGTGAAGCCCAGTTCATTGGTGGATCCCACATTAATTGGCACTTACTACTTTCCAGGGCCACCAAATAAATGTCCAAACTGGAATAAGAGGTTTCCTCCCTTCATTTTTTGCTTCACAGTTACATGCTGAAGGCTCTGATCTCAGCCTGTGGGATCTTTATGCAGTCTTCAGACCAATTGTACCTTAAATGGCCCCTTGCCATTTCTAATTGCTTCAGTTACATCCGTTTTTACACCGATGAGCTCCTTCCCAGCAACAAGGACCTTTTAAGAGGAAGTATTTTAGTACATTGGAATTTCTTGAATCTGGTGGTGACAGATGCATGGATAGGCAAGTAATAAATTCTATTATTTACTTTCCAGGATGCACCAAGTTAACCTGTGTCACTACAAAACAGATACCTTGGAACAGCAGTAGGGAAAGTCTATTGCACGGTTTTCGGGGTTAGTTAATTGCCATACTTTATTGTGCTACAGCTAGGAAGTTATGACAATATCTCTGATTGCATTTTTATTTTTCCTTTGATCATGTTGGAAGGGGCCAACATAATCATGAAGTCTTTTGAGATGTTTGTGTTGAGGGATTTTCCCTAAGTGAAGGGCAAGATGCAAAATGTATTTTCTCATCAGAATTCCCCTCTTTGAGATGTATTTGTTGCAGTAGGGGGGAGCTGAGAACCCAGGAGATCAGACTAATAAAACAGCAACCTAAGAAAGAAGCAGACTCTCCTGTTGATATCCTGCCACCAAAGTGCAGAGCCATAGAAGATCTTATCTGAATATCTCACTGAACTTGCCATGCAAATGACCTTAAATAATAAGAACATGTTTCTTCAAAAAACTGCGGAGTGCTTGCTATAAGCTCAATAGGTCAACTACGTACACTCAGTTTCTATGCTCATCTCCCTGTGTTATTTTTTGCAGTTGAGAGATAGGTTACTTGCTTTTTACTATGTGACTTCATAGATTATCATAGAATTTACAGTACAGAAGGAGGCCATTCGGCCCATCGAGTCTGCACTGGCTCTTGGAAAGAGCACCCTCCCCAAGGTCAACGCTTCCACCCTATCCCCATAACCCAGCAACCCCACCCACCACTAAGGACAATTTTGGACACTAAGGGCAATTTATCATGGCCAATCCACCTAACCTGCACATCTTTGGACTGTGGGAGGAAACCGGAGCACCCGGAGAAAACCCACGCACACACGGGGAGGATGTGCAGACTCCGCACAGACAGTGGCCCAAGCCGGAAACGAACCTGGGACCCTGGAGCTGTGAAGCAATTGTGCTATCCACAATGCTACCGTGCTGCTATGGTTTCAGTAACGGAGAAGGTAACATAAAAAGAGTTATGACAACACTTACAATATTTCACTGCTGTAACGGTTAACTTTTTTAAAGTTATCTGTTATCTGAAATTAGTGGCTGCTTGTTGAACATTTATATTATTTACATAGAAAATTCAACTCTAAATTATTGTAAGGTATATATTAGTTGTGATTTTAAAATTAATGGATTTTGATGAAGTTTGTAACACTTTGGCTTATAATTTATTAGTTCAATCACCACATGGGAGAAGATTACAAGATGCACCTCCTAGTTATACAACAAAACAAGAGACCGACAGGGAAGCATGTCGTCAGCACACTGGTTGAATAGTAATAGAATATGAAATGTTAGAAGGAGAATCCATAAATACAGAGAATAACAAAAGAAGATATTCTGAATTGCAATTAATCCATAAGATGTACGATATGCACTTTATTTGGTATATATTTCGTTTAAAAAGCCTTTTTCTTTAGTTTCCAATTGGTCTTCCTCCTGCTCCTATACTGAACGTACTGACAGTGCTGTAGGTGGCAGCTGAAGCCAGAAGAGGTGATGTCTCTGCATTTCCTTTCCTCCCACTACAGTGCTGAAGGCAAGATTAGGAATTTGGTGAAGTGAGAGATTGGTTGGGATTCTGAGCATTTCATGATGCTGAGCATCATGTTACTATGATCCAAGACCAGATGGCTAGGATACTGGACTGGAACCCCAATATTTTATTTTGGCAAGACCGTGAAAGAATACTTCGCTCCAGGAGTGATTGCATGAATAAATAGGGATTTAAAACAAAACTTTATTATTAAACTCTTTAATAACATTCCCAAAAATAGCTTACAATACCCCTTAAACAATACTATTCAATACAGTAAATACCAAATCCTTAATTACTATCTATTCCCAATTAAACAACAAGAAAGCAAAAACAAATAGCTCCCAATCCACCCCACATCCCAATGGCACTTGCTTTCCAGAACAGATTTGGTTCCTGTCAGAACCCCTGCAGACTCTGGCTGCAAAAATCTGTTTCAGTTGGTTTGTTTCAGCTTTCCCCTTGTCCTCAGACAAGTTTGCTCTGCTTCTTAAACTATCCTACTGTAAGAGCAAAATACTTTACTTGCAGTCTAAAAGGGTAGCCAGATTAGAACTCAACTCAAAAAGCTTTCTCAAAATGTCTGAATACCTTAGCTCCACCTAGCAATGACATCATCTACTTAAGCTGAAAACAAATTAACTCCCCAATCTGAAAATACATTGACTCCCCAAGGATTCCCCCTAGTCAAACAACTTTGCATTAGTCCAAGCTGTTTTTACTCTGGTCAATTTCACCTCTGGCCCCTAAAAACGTTCTGGTCTTGCAAAACAAGACTATTTAAAAAGCATGACTACTGCAGTCAAACACACTCTAACCCAGGCTGTTAATCCTTAAATTGCCAAATGTTTATAATCCACTATATCTAAAATCCTGCATTCATCACAATGCTATGTTATTTGGCACATGAAATCAATTTCAAGACTGGAGTACTCTGCTAAAAGGTAAGCAATCTATCTGGTACTTTTAAAGTATTCCTATCTCTGGTTTCATAGCAATACTGCAAAGTGATACCATAATCCTGTGGCCTTTATCCTGGAAATGGATAGTGGGTCACACTGGTAATGTTACTATCAGAACACGTGTAGAATTAGACTGATTTCAGAACAGCACAAATGTTTCATGGCATGCAAGTAATTTGGTCTAAGCATTGACTTGTGAACAAATTGCCTCAAAATCGTCCTGTTTGTGGTTCACTTTCAAAACAGAAATTTATCTTCTTGACATTTATGTTTAGATATGGTACTGGGACCCCATTTATATCACCTGTTTGGCAAATGTGGTTGCTGTACACCAGGCAGAGCTGCTCAGAATCCAGGAGAACCTAAAGCTCTGCGAGGCCTGCATCCAAATATGGCATCATATGGAAGGAGATGTGTGAAAAATATTCTTTCCTCCTATTGGAATATTTTGAGAGGACCAAAAAGGGGCAGAAATCCAGTGAATATAGGTTCTGCCTCAGTTCCATCCACAATCCTGGGCCAGACCCCAACAGTGGATAGGAGACTTGACAGAAACCCCAATATTTTATTTTAATTTTGTAAAACTGAGGAAGGGATGCTTCGCTCCAGAAGTAATTGCACAAAGAAATAGGAATGTAGTAAATTAAAACAAACTTTATTACTAACACAGTATTAAAATCTTTAATATTACACTAGAAAATAACTTATAATTAACCCTTAAACAATACTGCTCAATACAATGAATGCTACACCCTTAATTGCTATCTTTATTCCCACTTAAGCAACAAGAAAACAACCATCTCAGCTATCAATCCACCTTAAATACCAATGACACAGAGGAATATTTGTTTTACAGAGATAGTCTTTGAGAAAGAGATCTCTTGACACTGCTTTACAGAAAAGATCTGACTCCTGTCAGAAATTCTGGCTGTATGTCTTCAAAAACTGTTAAAACTGACATGTTTCAGACCCTAACCTTGTCCTCACACAAGTCTGCACTGTTGAAAATACTGTTCATCTCTTTTAACTAACATACATTGAGAGCAGAACTGCTTCACTGCATGCAGCTTCAGCCAGATCAGAACTGCACTGAAAATGCTTTCTCACCAAGCTGAAAACTAATTAACTCATCATACAATCCCCTTAATCAAAACAAAATTGCAATGGACAAGCTTTTTACAATGGTTACTAGCACCTCTGCCTCCTAAAAGCTATGTTGTCTTTCAAACCAAGATTCTTTTAAAACAAAACTTAAGCAGTCAAATACATTCTAACCCAGGCTTTAAACCCTTACTTCACCAAATAGTGATAATACAATATAGCTAAAATTCTTACATTCATCACAAAATATATATCAACTTTGGAGTCTGCACGTGCGCGTAGTATAACAGAAAAATTAAGGAGTTTGCGTCATTGGTGGTATGCTTCTTCAAAGGGTGTGCAGTCGCTACATATTTCAATCAATTAAAAATTATTGAACTGTCAAGAAAATCCATCCTTATCATCTTAGTGTCACTGTAACAACACTTGAAAATATTACAGCTTGTTGAATAAGTTACTCAATTTATAACTACTGTTAAACAGTCCTACTGGACCTGACAAATGTCAAAAATCTCCATTAGGGTAAGAAATTCTATGGCCTGAATTTTCCAGCCGTTCACGCTGGCGGGATTGTCTGGTCCCACTGGCAGCGCACTCCATCCTGCAGGTTTCCCGGCAGCATGGGGTGGATTGAATGAGAATTCCCATTGATAGTGACAGGAATCCCACTGCCAGTGACTAGTGTGCCACCTCCTGTCGCTGAGCGGCCGGAGAATCCCACCCTATATATTTTTACATTGGTTTTTGGTATTTTGAATTCAGCCATGTGTCTGCCCCAATCATTTATTTCACTGTCGATAAAATTTAAGAATTAAAAGTGGGATTCAGTGGCTGTTACTTCTTGGTTTGGTGTTTCAATGTGACTGGCTGCTTACCTTAACGTGATATCACTGTTCAAGCTTGTAGATCCCCTTGACTTGATCAAACTGATGTCGTGAAAAAGGGAGTCCATGCCACAGAAATAGGGATTTTGGAAGCAGCTTTCTTCAAGATTAGTGGCGAGCATGTTGCTTTGCCACGGACTGCAAAATTTAAACAGAATACATTGAATTTTACCATTTTGCCTGTTAATATTTTATTCGCCAACTAATTCTGGCATCCAAACTTCATGAGGCTCCTCCTTATTTCAAAGCAGTATAAAACAGAAGGGATGAAGATGTCTTGCAATCTGAATTCTGTTTACTTTTTAGACAGCAATGCAAATAAAAACTTTTCATAGCTTTAAAAAATGCAATGTTTGTTGATATAATTCCAATGTTCACAATTTTTAAATGTTCCTCGGCCAATAGGCTTAATAAAAATATGCAATAAATATTTTTCTATATTTACTGGACCTCATTGGCTTAATTTACCAAAGAAAACATATTTGGAGCTCCTGATAGCAGATTTCTTTAGGATCTGCTCCAAAAGGGAAATCTCAAACTATCAACACAATTATAATCCTGGTGTCTTCAAAATTTGTAAGTATTAAAAAAGCTATAGTGATAATTATGTTCTAAAGTCAACAGGACACAACACTCCATCAACATTCTGATTCATTCCTCACTGCTGCTCCTAAACTTCTACTATTTTGTCATAAAGCCATTGAAATACTTCCATTAGCTAAGTGCTCTTTTGCTCATCACAATAAAATCTAAGCAAACCAAAATTTAAATTAACTTAAATTGGGATCTCTTTATCAATTCTCCAACAATGTTTATTTTTTGATCGCACTGTAAATTTGTCCCTGATATTGGGAACCAAATTTCTGTGTTTTAGAACTATTAAGGAAATTTCAACTTTCTGAAAATGTTTGGTAAAGATATCAATTTCTCTAATCGTATTATTGACTTCAACATAATCATTTGTAACTGTTCAGGATTGAGTTCTGACTGGCAAACTAATTATCAAAAATATATTTTGAGTTGATCCACTTTCATTCTGCAGCAGATAAATATTCTGGTTAAGCTTGCAGAGCTTTCTTATTCATGGATGGTCTTGGATCAGGCTCCAAAAATTAGGTAGGGTCTCGCTGTTTGCTGATCTAATGGAAGATTATATAAAATAGCTGGATGTGTCTGTGAGCGAGTTTTGTGCATTTTAAAGGAACAATCTTCTGAAGATAATATTGGATCTTGAAATAGGGAACAAACCCGTGCTACTCCGTGTGAAACTTGTTCATAAGTAGTTGGAGAATTGCGTCTGATCATTGTGGAAGCTGGTTCAATTTCCATTTCGAACATAAGAACAAAGAGCAAGAAAAGGCAATTCAGCCTCTCGAGCCTGCTCTGCCATTCAATATGATCATGGCTGATCTAATCTCATGCTCACATCTACATTCCTGCCCATTCTCCATAACCCTGCAACCCATTACTAATGAAAGATCTGTCTATCCCCTCCTCAAATTTACTCAATGACCCAGCATCCATTGCACTCTGCCGTAGTGAATTCCACAGACTCATGACCCTTTCAGGCTCATATCTATTTTAAATCTGATACCCCTTATCCTAAAACTATGACCTCTCATTTTAGATTGTCACCCAAGAGGAAAAACCCTCTCTACATCCCTTTTAGCATCTTATATACCTCAATTAGACACCCTCTGATTCTTCTAAACACGGGAGTACAGGGTTTAAACTGTTCAATCTCTCTTCATAAGGCAAGGCTCTCATCTCTGGAATCCATTTAGTGAACCTCTGAACTGCCTCCAATGCAGCTGCATTCCTCCTCAAGTAAGGGGAACAAAACTGTACACAATAGTCTAGGTGTGGTCTCACTAATGCCTTGCACAGTTTAAGCAACATTTCTCTGCTCTGGGCAGGATCCACCCTATTAGCCTAAGTGTTAGCTAATGGGAGTGGTGTTGAGAGGTTGACTGTAGCTCATATTAGTTCTGTTTTAGAACTGTTTGGGGTTAGGTTTATTAGAAGGAGGATTTAGTTGTTTTTGTTCTCATTGCTATTTTCTGAATGTGTATTTATGTGTAGTATTGTCTGAGGGCAAGCACAATGCGGGGAGGGGGGTGGGGAGCAGGGGTAGTTTGCTGACGGTGACTGCAAATTTTTCTTTGTTTAATATTGTTAGTGGATTTGGCAGCCATCAAGGGTGGGCCTGGTTTTGCACTTTCAGTGTGACTGTTGGATAATCCCACTGGGTGGAAATGGCTGACTCCAGGCCTAGGGGGGGGTGGGAGACCCCGATTCATTTCATCACCTGGAATGTCAGGGGATTGAATGGCCCAGTGAAAAGGTTGAGGGATTGCTCACCTTAAGAGTTTAAATGCTGATGTGGTGTTTTTGCAAGAGACTCCTTTGCGTGTCAGAGGTCAGACAAGGTTTCAAGAGGGGTGGGTGGGATACATTTTTCATGCGGGCTTTGATTCTGGGTTGTGGCAATTTTAATCAACAAAAGGGTTCAGTTTTCTGCTGCTAGGATCTTGGCTGACCCCAATGGTAGACATGTTATTGTCTGTGGATCTTTGGAGGGCACCTCTGTGGTCCTGGTTAATGTCTATGCTCCAAACTGGGATGATATGGATTTTATTAATAAGCTGCTGGCCTCCATCCCTGATTTGGATTCAGATCAGCTTATTTTGAGGGGGTGACTTAAACTATGTTCTGGACCTCAGGATGGATCGGTCCAGGCCTAAATCTCTGACTCCATCAGGGATGGCCAAAGGTGCTGTTGGTTTTCATGGAACAGACGGAGATCCGGGTCACTTTTTGCACCCAGGTGACAAAACGTTTCCCCTTTTTCTCCCATGTGCACCAGGTATACTTGCTTATCAACATTTTTGTTGCAGGCGGCGGGCTGCTCGGCGATTGTGATTTCACACCATGCCCCACGTTTTGTTGATTTGACACCAGAGTCAGGTCCCTCCCAGCATCTGCCATAGAGATTGGATACAGCATTATCAGCGAACAAGATTTTGTGAGCGCATGTCGATCGCCATTGGGAAATATATTAAATTTTATAAAAGTGAGTCTCTCACCTTCTACTCTGTGGGAAATCCTTAAGGTGCATGTCACAGGAGAGATTATTTCCTACAAATGCACATGGAAATGACAGCGTGGGCGGAGAGCCAGAGGCTGGTGGAGTCCATTCTTGAGGTGGGCCACCAATACTCACTTGCCCCCAATGGCGGAGTTGTTGACTAGTAGGAAAAAGCTGCAGACATGATTTGAATTATCAACCGATAAGGTGGTGGGCCAACTACGACGTTCGAAGGGTGTAATTTACGAACACAGGGAAAAGACCAGTTGCCTCTTAATTCACCAGCTGAGACGGCAGGCGGCTTACCGGGAGATTGTGCAGGTACAGGACTCGAGTGGTAGCCTGGTTTCCGCCTCTCCTCAAGTCAATGTGGCTTTTTAAACGTTTTATCGGGATATCTATAGATTGGAGCCCCACACGGAGAATTCAGTCATGTCTGATATTTTTGGATAGGGTAACCATCCCAGGTTAGACAGGGAGAGGTGTGAAGAGTTGGAATCCCCTTTGGGCCCAGAGGAATGCATTAAAGGAATTGGATTCTTAAAAGTTGAGTACAGTGTTGTGGTGACCATCATTACCTGAGAGAAAAAATAGTTGATGCACTATCAATTACCACAAAGACAAGAGTGGTGGAATAATCGAGGCTTGTTTGAGAAAAGATGTTGTGCCTCCTGTAGCTGCTACCAGAATGGCTGCAGCACCGGTGAGAACACAGATTTATACGCCGCCTACTGGGCAGAGCCAGCAGGCAGGGATTTACCCATGTACCTCTACTATACGTGTCTTACCGTAATACATATAATACTGCTAATGGTGACTACCACATTCACCCCCTGTTAAAAAAGAGTCCGGCGGGGGTGTTGGAAAAAAAATTACAAGTTCAGTCTGTCGGAGGCCTTGACCCTCCTCTGCGATTGCCTCAGTCCTGGTGGTGATGTGGGAGCTGACTTGGTCACCTGTGACTCCAGGAGCGTGTTGTCCTCGTCTTCGTCACCCGAGTGGAACCAGTGGGAGGACGGATCCTCCTCGGGCGGGGGATGCGGTGAGGTTCGCTGGGGGGATGCTGAGTGGCGCAGGGGTGAATGAGGCAACCGGGGGGGGGGGGGGGGTGCGCGGTGTCAGGTCAGGGACCGTGGGTGGGGATCCAGCGGGTGCCAGTTCCTGGAGGGAGACTGTCCTAGCGCCCATCGGGGTGTGCCGCGGAGGCATACTGAGGGTTCGCGTGTAGGAGGTGGACTCTTTCGACCAATGGGTCTGACTTATGAGTCAGCACATGCTTGCAAAGGAGGACGGGTCCAGGAATTTTCAGCCATGTTGGGAGCGAGACCCGGAGGTGGACTTCCTGGGGAAGGCAAAGAGACATTTGTGAGGGGTCTCGTTAGTCGTGGTGCAGAGGAGCGATCGAAAGGAGTGGAGCGCGTTGGGGAGGACCTGCCAGCGGGAGACTGGGAGATTTTTAGACCGCAGGGCCTGCAGGACGGCCTTCCAGACTGTCCTGTTCTCCCTCTCTACCTGTCCGTTTCCCCGGGGGTTGTAGCTGGTTGTCCTGCTTGAGGCAATGCCCTTGCTGAGCAGGAACTGACGCAGCTCATCACTGATAAAAGAGGATCCCCAATCGCTGTGGATGTAGGTGGGGAACCGAACAGTGTGAAGATGCTGTGGAGGGCTTTAATGACCGTGGCAGAAGCCATATCGGGGCATGGGATGGCAAAAAGGAACCGGGAGTACTCATCGACCACGTTAGAAAGTACGTGTTGCGGTCGGTGGAGGGGAGGGGCCCTTTGAAGTCCATGCTGAGGTGCTCAAAGGGGCGGGAGGCCTTCATCAGGTGCGCTCGATCTGGCCGGTAGAAGTGCGGCTTGCACTCTACGCAGACTTGGCAGTCTCTGGTGATGGTCCTGACCTCCTCAATGGAGTAGGGCAGGTTGCGGGCCTTGGTGAAATGGAAGAACCGGGTGGCAGAGGTCATAGTGGAGAGCCCAGAGTTGGTCCACTTGTGCGCTGGCACATGTACCCCGGGATAGGGTGTCGGGCTCATTGAGCTTCCCCGGGCGATACAAAATCTCGTAATTATAGGTGGAGAGCTCGATCCTCCACCTCAAGATCTTGTCATTTCTGATCTTGCCCCGCTGTGTGTTATTGAACATGAAAGCAACCGACCGTTGGTCAGTGAGGAGAGTGAATCGCCTGCCGGCCAGGTAATGCCTCCAATGTCGCACAGCTTCCACAATGGCTTGGGCCTCCTTCTCGACAGAGGAGTGCCGAATTTCAGAGGCATGGAGGGTGCGGGAAAAGAAGGCCACGGGTCAGCCCGCCTGGTTGAGGGTGGCACCAGAGCTACGTCCGATGCATCGCTCTCCACCTGAAAGGGGAGGGACTCGTCGACCGTGTGCATCGTGGCCTTGGCGATGTCTGCCTTGATGCGGTTGAAGGCCTGGCGGGCCTCAGCCGCCAGGGGAAAAACTGTGGACTGAATGAGTGGGCGGGCCTTGTCCACATAATTAGGGACCCACTGGACATAGTAGGAGAAAAACCCCAGGCATCGTTTCAGGGCCTTGGGGCAGGGGGAGTTCCATGAGGGGGCGGATGCGGTCGGGGTCGAGCTCGACGACTCCATTTTCCACGACATAGCCAAGGATGGCTAAGCGGTTGTTGCGGAACACACATTTCTCCTTACTGTACGTGAGGTTAAGGAGTTTGGTGGTGTGGAGAAATTTGAGAAGGTTAGTGTCGTGGTCCTGCTGATCGTGGCCGCAGATAGTGACGTTATGTAGGTACGGGAAGGTGGCCCGCAGTCCATACCGGTCAACCATTCGGTCCATCTCACGTTGGCAGACCGAGACCACATTAGTGACGCCGAAGGGAACCCTAAGGAAGTGATAGAGGCGGCCATCTGCTTCGAACGCAGTGTGTTGGCGGTCCTCCGGGCAGATGGGGAGCTAGTGGTAGGCGGACTTCAGGTTCACTGTGGAAAAGACCCAATACTGCGCAATCTGATTGACCATGTCAGATATGCGTGGGAGGGGGTACGCGTCGAGCTGCGTATACCGGTTGATGGTCTGACTGTAGTCAATGGCCATCCTGTGCTTCTCCCCAGTCTTTACTACTACCACTTGAGCTGTCCAGGGGCTATTGCTGGCCTCAATGACCCCTCCCCGCAGAAGCCGTTGGGCCTCCGACCTGATGAAGGTCCTGTCCTGGGCACAGTACCGTCTGCTTCTGGTGGCGATGGGTTTGCAATCCGGGGTGAGGTTCGCAAACAAGGAAGCTGGATCGACCTTAAGGGTCGTGAGGACGCATATGGTGAGGGGGGGTAGGGGTCCGCCGAATTTGAAGGTTAAACTTTGGAGGTGGCACTGGAAGTCCAGGCCGAGTAACAGGGCAGCGCAGAGGTGGGGGAGGACGTAGAGCCGGAAGTTGCTAAACTCTATGCCTTGGGCGGTGAGGGTCGCGATGCAGTACACCCATATTTCCACAGAATGGGATCCAGAGGCCAGGGAGATTTTCTGGGTGACGGGGTGTACCGGGAGGGAGCAGCGCCGTAGCGTAGTGGGGTGGACGAAACTCTCGGAGCTCCCGGAGTCAAAAAGGCAGGACGTCTCGTGCCCATTGATCTTCACTGTCGTCGTTGCGTTCGCGAGGTTGCGGGGCCGGGACTGGTCCAGGGTGATCGAGGCGAGCTGCGGTAGATGCTGGGAGGTCCCGGGTTGGTCAGCGGTGGCGGAGGTAGTGGCAGGCGATGAGCGGCCAGACGAGCAGGGGTCCTGAGGCGCCGTCCAAAATGGCACCGACGATGGTGGCGCCCACTGTGCGCACATGGCGGGCGGCACCAAAGATGGCGGCGCCCACGGGCCGCACGCGGCATGCGAGGAGGAAAATGGCGGCGCCCCTGGGTCGCACGTGGTGGGTGCAGGAACACTGGGCCTGGAAACAGAGGCGACTGACCGGGCCTGGCAAACAGAAACAAAGTGTCCCTTCTTTCCACAACCGTTGCAGATTGCGCTCCGCGCCGGGCAGCGCTGTCTGGGGTGTTTGTTCTGCCCGCAAAAATAGCACTTGGGGCCCCCCAGGGTTGGCTGGCCGCCGCGCAGCGCAGGCTTGTGGTGAGCTGGAGTCGGCAGCTGGTGGGGCCCACGATGCCCATGAGGGTGCCGCGCGGTTGGGGGCGTATGACTGGACGTTACGGGAGGCCACTTCTAACGAGTTCGCGAGCTGCCTAGTCCCCGCAAGATCAAGTGTACCCCCTTCCAGTAGCCGCTGGCGGACGTACGCAGACCCCATGCCCGTAACAAAGGCGTCTCGAATTAAAGGTTCTGTGTGCTGGACTGCCGAAACTGCCTGGCAGTCGCAGTTCCTACCAAGGACGTGCAGGGCACGCCAGAAATCGTCCAGAGACTCCCGGGAAGTTGCAGTCTCATGGACAGGAGGTGCCTGGCGTATAGTTGATTGACTGGTCAAACGTAATGTCCTTTCAGGAGCTCCATCACCTCGGAGTAAGTGGGCACATCCCGGGTGAGAGGAAAACTGTCAGGGCTCACACGTGAATAAAGGACTTGGAGCTCCTGTGCGTCCGAGGGTTCCTCAGCGGCTGTTCTGAGGTAGCTTTCGAAGCAGGCTATCAGTGGTCAAAGGCGGACGTAGCGTTGGCTGCTTGAGGGCTCAGCTGCAGGCGATCAGGCTTGATGCGGAGATCCATCGTTTTAAAAATCTTGCTCAATAAATTGAAGCACTATCAATTACAACAAAGACGAGATGTGGAGATGCCGGCGTTGGACTGGGGTGAGCACAGTACGAAGTCTTACAACACCAGGTTAAAGTCCAACAGGTTTGTTTCGATGTCACTAGCTTTCGGAGCGCTGCTCCTTCCTCAGGTGAATGAAGAACAAAGACGAGAGTAGTGGAATAATCGAGGCTTTATTGAGCAAAGATGCGGTGCCTCCTGTAGCTGCTACCAGAATGGCTGCAGCACCGGCGAGCGCACACATTTATATGCCGCCTACTGGGTGGAGCCAGCAGGCAAGGATTTATCCATGTACCTCTACTATGCGTGTCTTACCGTAATACATATAATACTGCTAGTGGTGACTACCACAATAGTGCTTGCAGATGAACATGGCCCGAGAACCTTCTGTAGCAGAACCCCAAAATCAACTTTTGAGAAGCAACATCTAATGCAGAGATGGTCCTCTTATAACTGTGCTTCATGCAATGGGGGGGGGGGTGTCATTTAGGTGGACTCTATTCTTCTCCCATGCTGCCTGCTTTCTCCTACCCTCTGACCTGTACTGTTGTTCCACCTTCATGATAATGGCATAGATTGGAATACCCAAGGAGAACATTGTATTTGATCCTGGATATTCGGGTCCAGTACCCTTCCTGAGGATTGTAGATAGACAAAAGACATGGTACAAAAACAGAAAATACTGACAGCATCTGTGGAGTGAAAGGGAGCTAATGTTTCAAGTCTGGACGACTCTTTGTCAAAGCTAGAGAGAACTGGCAATTGGGTCAGATTTATACTTTTATTTAATTTTTTTTTTTAATTAATTAAAATTAGTTGGGGGAGAAGGGGCTGGATAGAGAATAGAGGGGTGAGCTTAGACAAAAGATGTTGAGGACAGAAGAAAAGTCTTAAATGAAATGGGGTGATTAAGGCTAAGAGGGGTGCTGATAGTGGCACACAAAGATATTTAAAAATGCTGTTCCTCCAGTTTGCACTGGGATTCACTGGAACAGAGCTGTGAAACTAGTCTTAGCAAGTACACGATCAAACACAAGAAGTGAAAGAGACAGCTGTCATGATATTCAAACACACACATCATGATGGACACACTAACAGGCAAATCAGAGTACACAACACCACAACCAATCACAGACAAGAACACCAACCACATAAAAAGCACGAGCACGACACCTGGTGGTCAGTAGGTCTGGGGAGAAGGGAACAAGAAAGAGCTGTTGAAACACCACAAGCAGGGAGCCCCCCACGTGCAGAGTGCAAAGACCAAACTGTAAATAGTGAGTTTAAATAAAGAAGCGTTGTACCATATGCAACTGTGTTGGCTCATCTGTGTGTCAGAACACCCAACACCACATGGTACAGGAGTGGATCGATACCTGCCTACTAACCTGCCATTCTGGACATGGACCACACCGGCAAACCGCAGCCGATGCAAGTCACGGGGAACCTAGGCACCAACTGGAAGCTCTACAGGCAGCGATTTGACCTGTACATCCGTGCCACCGAAAAACAGAATGTCTCGGATGATTCGAAGATTGCAATGCTCCTCTTCTACGCAGGCCCGCACGCAACCGATGTCTTTAACTCACTGGTGTTCGAAGAAGGCGAAAACCAGGCCAAATATGACACGGTCATCCTCAAACTGGACCAGCACTTTCAAGTTGAAGTAAACGAAAGTTTTGAAAGATACATCTTTCAGCAACGCCTGCAAGGTAAGGAGGAGCTTTTTCAACCCTTTTTGACGCACCTCCGGATTCTAGCGCAGTCCTGCGGTTACGGCACCACTACAGAGTCCATGATCAGGGACCAGATTGTTTTTGGCGTTGCCTCTAGTGGCCTACGCCAGCAGCTTCTTAAAATGAAAAGCCTCACCTTAGCGTCTGCTGTGGAAGCCTGTGTCCTCCATGAAAATGCTACCTGCCGTTTTGCCCGATTTCAGGCGTCCGAGTTGGCACGGAGGGGGTCCCCAGCCGTCGAATCGGCAAGCCAGGCCGCCCACGACGTCGAACGCATCCAGGCCGTCGATTACTTCCCGACCCACGGCCCGGACGACAGCGGCCGCTTCCCGCGCTTTTCGCGGTCTCCCGCGCAGGTGCGCGCCAAAAATAACGGCCACAACGAGGGACGCACTGCGCAGGCGCGCCCACCGCAAGATCGCACTGCGCATGCGCAGTGGCGCAACGAACGCCGTGACGTCATGACGTGCAGCAATTGTGGAGGTCTACACTTAAAAGGGCAATGTCCTGCAAAAAACCGACAGTGCCACAGATGTGCCATGATGGGCCACTACGCAGCCCGCTGTCGTGCGGCTCAACCCATGGATCCGGCGCATCCTTGACAACCTCGCACACGAGTCAGGACCGTCCAGCCCACGCATCAAGACTTCCAGTTAAGTGATGCAGATGACCAGGATGCCTTCCGAGTTGCCGTCATTGATGTCAACAAGGTCAATGCCATCAATCCAGCCGATGAGTGGTGTGCCACCCTGACGGTCAACCGATCGCGCGTTGCCTTCCGTCTGGACACCGGCGCATCCGCCAACCTGATTGCTTACTCTGCAGTCCAGGCCATGAAGGTCAAACCACCCATCACACCATCCCGGCTTAAGATGGTTGACTATAACGGGAACGTTATCCCGTCCATAGGATCTTGCCAGCTACAGGTGACTCACAAGAGGTACACGGCCACACTCCCCTTCGAAGTTGTTGGCTCATCAAAGGACTCGTTACTGGGCGCACAAGCGTGTAAGGTCCTTCACCTGGTACAGCGCATTATGTCTCTCTCTCCAGATGAGATATCCGACTTCCCGGATGCTGAGTTCCACGCGAATCTCCATTCCTTCCTCGCTCACAACCAGGAGGTTTTTGAAGGCATGGGGACATTGCCACACACGTACAAGATTCGACTCAGACCGGACGCCATCCCTGTCGTTCACGCACCTCGCAGGGTTCCTGCGCCTCTCAAAGACCGCCTCAAGGCACAACTGCAAATTCTTCAGGACCAAGGGGTCCTATCCAAGGTCACGGAGCCCACGCCATGGGTCAGCTCCATGGTCTGTGTAAAGAAGCCCTCTGGCGAGCTCCGTATATGTATAGATCCAAAAGATCTGAACAACAACATCATGCGGGAACACTATCCCATCACGAAACGAGAAGACCTCACCAGCGAGATGGCGCGAGCCAAGATATTCACTAAATTGGATGCGTCCAAAGGATTCTGGCAGATCCAACTGGACCCGGCCAGCCGAAGACTATGCACATTCAACACCCCTTTTGGCAGATTCTGCTACAACCGGATGCCATTCGGCATCATTTCGGCATCTGAAGTATTCCACCGCATTATGGAGCAGATGATGGAAGGCATCGAAGGGGTACGTGTATATGTGGACGATATCATCATTTGGTCCACCACTCCGCAGGAACACATGCATCGTCTACGACGTGTCTTTACCCGCATACGACAAAATGGCCTGCGTCTCAACCGTGCGAAGTGTGCTTTCGGCCAGACGGAGCTGAAATTCCTCGGGGACCACATCTCAAGGTCCGGGGTCCGTCCCGATGCAGACAAGGTTAGCGCCATCACAGCCATGCCACGACCGGCTGACAAGAAGGCTGTCTTAAGATTCCTGGGCATGGTCAACTTCCTTGGGAAGTTCATTCCCAACCTGGCTTCTCATACAACAAATATGCGCCATCTCGTAAAAAAATTGACGGAATTCAACTGGCACCAATCGCATCAGCGGGAATGGGAGGAGCTCAAGCACAAACTGGTCACGGCACCAGTGCTGGCCTTCTTTGACACGACTCGCCCTACAAAGATCTCAACAGACGCCAGCCAATCTGGTATTGGAGCGGTACTCCTGCAAAAAGACAGCACGTCATCATGGGCCCCGGTTGCGTATGCCTCATGAGCCATGACCCCTACCGAACAGCGCTACGCGCAAATCGAAAAAGAATGCCTGGGCTTGTTAACTGGACTGGACAAGTTCCATGACTATGTGTATGGCCTGCCACGATTCACGGTCGAAACTGACCACCGCCCCCTGGTCAACATCATTAACAAAGACCTGAACGACATGACTCCTCGCCTCCAGCGCATCTTACTTAAACTCAGGAGGTACGATTTTGAACTGATCTACACTCCGGGGAAGGAACTCATCGTGGCGGACACTCTTTCCCGAGCAGTGAGCACACCACCAGATGCAGAGGGGTTCGTGCGTCAAATTGAGGCACACGTGACTCTGACAGCAGCAAATCTGCCAGCTGATGATCCTAGTCTGGCCCACATACGCGCAGAGACGGCGACTGACCCCCTTCTGCAGCGAGTGATGCGCCACATGACGGAAGGGTGGCTAAAAGGGCAGTGCCCCCAGTTTTATAATGTGCGAGATGATCTCACCAATATAGACGGGGTCCTTATGAAATCGCATAGGATCGTTATTCCACACAGCGTGCGCCAGATGATTCTTCATCAACTACACGAAGGCCACTTGGGCGTCGAAAAATGCAGACGAAGGGCCCGGGAGGCGGTATATTGGCCGGGTATTAATGAAGACATAGCCAACATGGTGCTCAACTGCACAACCTGTCAGAGGTTTCAGCCGGCGCAACCTCCGGAAACACTTCTACCACACGAGATGGTGACGTCCCCCTGGGCGAAGGTGGGTGTTGACCTATTTCACGCGCTCGGCAGAGATTACATTGTTATTATAGACTACTTCTCAAACTACCCGGAAGTCATGCCTCTCCATGATCTGACGTCGTCCGCAGTCATTGGGGCCTGCAAGGAAACGTTTGCTCGCCATGGCATTCCAAGGACTGTCACGTCAGACAATGGACCTTGTTTTGCCAGCCGTGAATGGTCATCCTTTGCCGCAGCATATGGTTTCACTCATGTGACATCCAGCCCTCTGCATCCACAATCGAACGGGAAGGCTGAAAAGGGTGTCCACATCGCAAAGCGGCTCCTGTGCAAGGCGGCTGATGCCGGATCGGACTTTAACCTTGCCTTGCTGGCCTATCGATCGGCCCCGTTATCCACGGGCCTCTCGCCAGCGCAGCTACTAATGGGTCGCTCCCTCAGGACGACGGTACCTTCCGTCCTGGCACCGACAACAGACCATGAGGCGGTTCTTCGGAACATGCAACTGCAGCGTGATCGCCAGAAAGGTCGGTACGACACACGAGCGACGGACCTGCCCCCCCTGTCCTCCGGAGACAAAGTACGCGTCCATCAACCGTATGGTGGCTGGTCAGCACCGGCCGAAGTCCTCCGACAAGTGGCTCCCCGCTCGTTCCTGGTTCGCATGCCGGATGGTTCCGTGCGTCGCCGCAATCGGCGCGCCCTTCGCCGCCTTCCACGCTCACAGCCACACAGCACGCCAATTCCTCAACAGGCTTCCGAGGATGACTTTGTGGAGCTGCCGCACATCACGCCCTTTCCATCGCCACCCATGGCCATGCCTGCACAGCAGCCGGTGGTTCTTGATCCACCCTTGAGGCGGTCAACCCGAATTCGTCGCAAACCCATTAGACTGGACTTATAATACAGTTCATATGTTTAACAAGTTGCACAATTTTACATGATAACCTGTTGTTGTTTATCGTTCCAGATGTCGTCTGACTGGACAACTGTTCAAGTTTTTTTTTTTTCTTCTTCTCTCGTTCGCATTTCTGTTATGTTATGGTACAACTGGATTCATGTGACGCACTCGACATCGCCCCATGTACATAGTTCCGTCATAGACACATGCTGCACACGACACACACACACTCTTAGATGCACTCACGTCACGATCATATTTATTACCACGTAGGCACATATCTTTGTAAAAAGGGGGGATGTCATGATATTCAAACACACACATCATGATGGACACACTAACAGGCAAATCAGAGTACACAACACCACAACCAATCACAGACAAGAACACCAACCACATAAAAAGCACGAGCACGACACCTGGTGGTCAGTAGGTCTGGGGAGAAGGGAACAAGAAAGAGCTGTTGAAACACCACAAGCAGGGAGCCCCCCACGTGCAGAGTGCAAAGACCAAACTGTAAATAGTGAGTTTAAATAAAGAAGCGTTGTACCATATGCAACTGTGTTGGCTCATCTGTGTGTCAGAACACCCAACACCACAACAGCAATGAAGTTAAACTGGGTAAATGTTGAAGAGAGGTGTAGATTAGCATCCTTAGGAGAGGAGGTGTAGATTAGCATCCTTAGGAGAGAAGTGGTAATTAATTAAAATAAGCACCCTAATGGATTGTAGACTGATTGATTTGCATTTCTCTAGGTGCGAACCCGCCTAGTTAAGCATTTCTACATTTTTTGAGTCTTTGTTCAGATTGCTAGCATTTTCAGTCACATGCTTCCTGCTGCTCATTTTCCCTGATTCTTTGTTGGTGGTGGAGGGAACGAAGGAGGCGGGTGTTGGATCCAGAAATACTTTCAGTCGCATGACCCAACAATAGTAATTGAAAATCAATTTCAGGTCTCAGTAGGAAAAAGCAAAATTAAAAAGTTTCAATACTCTTAAAAGCTCCTCCGTCTGTTTTGATGATATGCCACTGTCAGCCACATGCCTAACATATTCGGGTCTAACTTTACCCAGAATGTAATACTGGTAAATCTAGGAAACAAGTCTACAGTGAAACCGCTTGACAGGCTCAAGAATGCAAATGCAAATTATATAGGTTTCAGTGTAAAAAGCAACACAGACCATTTAATCTTACTTTCAAATGTTACCAACTTGTGTCCTTTTATTATAACGTTAACATCCATCGGAAAAGTAGATATGGGGCAAAATTTTCCCCCAACGGCGCGATGTCCGCCGACTGGCGCCAAAAACGGCGCCAATCAGATGGGCATCGCGCCGGCCCAAAGGTGCGGAATGCTCCGCATCTTTGGGGGCCGAGCCCCAACATTGAGGGGCTAGGCCGGCGCCGGAGGGATTTCCGCCCCGCCAGCTGGCGGAAATGGCGTTTGTTGCCCCGCCAGCTGGCGGTAATGGCGTTTGGTGCCCCGCCAGCTGGCGCGGAAATGCGGCGCATGCGCGGGAGCATCAGCGGCCGCCGACAGTTTCCCGCGCATGCGCAGTGGGGAGAGTCTCTTCCGCCTCCGCCATGGTGGAGGCCGTGGCGGAGGCGGAAGGGAAAGAGTGCCCCCACGGCACAGGCATGCCCGCGGATCGGTGGGCCCCGATCGCGGGCCAGGCCACCATGGGGGCACCCCCCGGGGTCAGATCGCCCCGCGCCCCCCCCCCCCCCCCCCCCCCAGGACCCCGGAGCCCGCCCACGCCGCCTAGTCCCGCCGGTAAATACCAGCTTTGATTTACGCCGGCGGGACAGGCAATTTCTGGGCGGGACTTCGGCCCATCCGGGCCGGAGAATTGAGCGAGGCGTCCCGCCAACCGGCGCGGCCCGATTCCCGCCCCCGCCCAATCTCCGGTACCGGAGACTTCGGCGGGGGCGGGATTCACGGCGGCCAGCGGCCATTCTCCGACCCGGCGGGGGGTCGGAGAATGACGCCCATGATCTCAATTTTAGGTCTTATTTTTAAAAAAACAATGTAGTACTTCACTGGAATGTAAGCCTAGTTTATATAATCAAAGTATTAATGTGGGCTTATGACCTACAACAACTGTGACACTTTTCTGTTCAATTTTTTTATCTATTCTATTTGTTCAAGATGTGAGCCTCCAAAGCAGGAACAGCTTATGTAGAATAAAGTAAAATTCCTGTGGTCAGTATTTTATTTGAAAGTTGAAAATTCCATTTTGTGCTCACATTGACTTAATTGACAAAAAATAACCAGCAAGAAAAATGTAAGTATTTTCAAGAAAAAAGTGGCTAAATAGAAAATAAATGCAGGAAAGAAATGTGAGAGGTTGAAATTCATTAACTTGGTATTTGGTAGGTGGCACAGGGGCACAATGGTTAGCATTGCTGCCTCAGACACCCAGGTTCAATTCCAGCTTTGGGTGACCCCTCAGAAAGTTAGCAAGGAGACCGTCTTATCTGTATTGGATGGAACCACTGTGGTGAATGTATTATGCCAATAATTCACCATTGCATTTGTATCTGTGCTGTTGCCCTTGTATTTGTATCTGTGCGATGCTGTTGCCCTTGTGGGCTCCTCCTATGGGCCATTGTATGGCATTATCCATAGGGGAACATGTTGGGGCCTGTATGGGCTCCGTCCATGGTTCCTCCCCTTGAAGGGAGGTACATAGAGCAGTTGACATGTAGGCGGTTCTCAGTATTGAATCAGTCGCAGGCGGTACTGTTCTAAGTTCATTAAAGCCACAGTTTACCTCTACTCCCGTCTCGAGTGAATTGATGGTCGCATCAATTTAATCAACTTACACGCAACTATGGAATCGGCCCTCAAACCTGACCGACTGGAACTCGATCCGTAGGCCGCGGAGGCGAAAAACATTTTTTCGCACTGGCTCCGCTGCTTCAGGGCCTATCTCGCAGCCTCCTCCACGCCTTCCGTCACAGCCGAACAGAAGCTGAGCCTCCTCCACTCACGGGTGAGCCATCGAATCTCTGTTCAACTCGACAAGGCCTCCTTCTACGCAGACGCCCTCGCGATGCTCGAAGACCTCTATGTACGGCCCGTGAACGAGGTCTATGCGCGACACATCCTCACCACTCGCCGCCAGCGCCCGGGGAATCGCTAGAAGACTAACAACATGACCTCAAAGCCCTCGCACGCAGCTGCAACAACCAGGCCATTACGGCCACTCAACATATGGAACTCGCCGTCCGAGACGTCTACGTGGCGGGAGTCCGGACCAACTACGTGAGACAGCGCCTACTCGAAAAGGGGGCCCAGGACCTGGATCAGATGGTAAAGTTAGCCTCCTCTCTGGAAGTAGCGTTCCAGAGCCTTAACGCGTTCCCGGCTGACCACGCGACCCCCTCGTGGACCCCCGACCAAAGACTACCCCAGGTCTGTGCCGTGCGGCTGCCCGCCCACCATGGGGGGGCTGGGCTACCCTGCTATTTCTGCGGCCAGTCCCAACACCCCCGGCAGCACTGCCTGGCCCGTAATGCGAACTGTAGCAGCTGCGGGAGAAAAGGACATTTTGCCAAAGTTTGCCCGGCCAAGTCCAAGAACTCTAACTCACAGGCCTGATCCTCAGACTCACAGGCCCGCTCCTCAGACTCACAGGCCCGCAGACCCCACAGTGTGGCAGCGTGTCTGCCGACTCCGCCCCCTGTAGACACGTCATCAGCCTTGTGCTATCCGTGGGGGCAGCCATCTCCAGCCCTCGCAGCACGTGCGACTCACGGGGGCCGCCATCTTGGACGCCATCTTCCTCACCGCCCACCACACTTGACCAACGGGGACTGGCATCTGCTACGCCGCTCGACGCGTACGATCAACAAGGGCAGCCATCGCGGAAGAGCCCCAGCACCTCCGACCACGCCGGCTACCCGCAACTCAGCACGGTCACCCTAGACCAGTCGCAACCCAAGCACCTCCATGATGACCGTCCGTGGAAACGGGCATGAGACGCCTTGCCTTTTCGACATCGGGAGCACAGAGAGCTTCATTCACCTCTCGCTCCCAATCCTAGCGTAAGACGCTGCTCGCTCCCAATTTTCCCGGTGCACCAAACCATCTCCCTCGCCTCTGGGTCGCACTCGGTGCAAATCCGAGGGTGCACCACCGCAACCCTAGCAATACAGGGCACCGAGTACGTCAATTTTAAATTATATGTGCTCCCAGACCTCTGACCTCCTCTCCTTTTGGGACTAGATTTCCAATGCAACCTCAGGAGCCTAACCCTGAATTTCGGGGGGCCCATATCCCCACTCACTATTTGCAGCCTCGCGACCCTAAAAGGCGACCCTCCCCCACTGTTTGCAAATCACACCGCCAACTGCAAACCAGTCGCCACCGGAAGCAGGCGGTATAGCATACAGGACAGGACTTTTATCAGGTCCAAGGTGCAGCAACTCTTGCGGGAGGGAGTCATCGAGACCAGCAATAGCCCCTGGAGAGCTCAGGTGGTGGTCGTCAAGAACCATAAACCGGTACACGAAACTTGATGCGTAACCCATTCCCCGGATTGCAGACATGGTAAACCAGATCGCACACTACCGGGTGTTCTCCACGGTGGATCTGAAGTCTACATACCACCAGCTCCCAATCCGCCCGGAGGACCGCCACGACACGGCTTTTGAGGCAGGCGGGGTTTCAGTGTTCCAAAGAACAATGGACCGAATGGTGGACCGGTACGGGCTGCGGGCCACATTCCCGTACTTGGACAATGTCACCATCTGCGGCCATGATCAGCAGGACCACGACGCCAGCCTCCGCAGATTTCTCCAAACCGCCCAAATCCTAAACCTCACGTACAAAAGGAGAAATGCGTTTTCCTTACAACCAGACTGGCCATCCTCGGCTACGTCGTGGAAAACGGGGTTCTAGGACCCGACCCTGACTGTATGCAAACTTCTACAACTTCTACAACTCCCACTGCCCCAAGGCCCTGAAATTGTGCCTGGGGTTCTTTTCATATTATGCCCAGTGGGTCCCCAATTATGCAGACAAAGCCCGCTCACTAATCAAGGCCACCATCTTCCCACTGGCGATTGAGGCCTGCCAGGCCTTCAGCTACATCAAGGCAGACATCACCAAAGCCGCGATGCGCATGGTGGGCGAGTCCGTCCCCTTCCAGGTGGAGAGCGACGCATCAGGGATCGCTCTTGCCGCTACCCTCAATCAAGCAGGCAGACCGGTAGCGTTTTCTTCACGCACCCTCACCACCTCCGAAATTCGGCACTCCTCAGTCGAAAAAGAGGCCCAAGCCATCGTGGAAGCCGTACGGCACGGGAGGCACTACCTCGCTGGTAGGCGGTTTACCCTCGTCACGACCAACGATCGGTAGCCTTTATGTTCGATAATACGCAGCGGGGCAAAATCAAGAACAATAAGATCTTGAGGTGGAGGATCGTACTCTCCACCTATAACTACGATATAGTATATCGTCCTGGGAAGCTCAACGACCACCCAGATGCCTGTCCCGCGGCACAGGCGCCAGCACGCAAGATGACAGACTACGGGCTATCCACGATGACCTCTGCCACCCGGCTTATCCACTACATCAAGGCCCGCAACCTGTCCTACTCCACCGAGGAGGTCAGAGCTATGACCAGGGACTGCCAGATCTGTGCGGAGTGTAAACCGCACTTCTATCGACTAGATAAGGCCCACCTGGTAAAGGCACCCCGGCCCTTTGAGCATCTCAGTATCGATTTCAAAGGGCCCCTCCCCTCCAATAACCGCAATACATATTTCCTCAACATTATTGATGAGTTATCCCGCTTCCCCTTTGCAATCCCTTGCCCTGACATGACCGCGGCCACCGTCATTAAAGCCCTACATAGTGTCTTCACTGTCTTAATATACACCAGTATATCATGGTGCAGACACACACTGATGGACACACAGTGGGACCATTCAACATATACAAAACCACAGCCAATCACCAGTGAGAGCACACGCACTATAAAGACAGAGGACATCAGAGTTCCTGCTCATTCAAGTAGCAGCTAGCTAGGAGCACAGAGCTCACAGCCTGCAACACAGACATTCACCATGTGCTGAGTGCATCAACTGGATAGGACAAGGCAAAGGTCTTTAGTTAAAGCTGGTATTGTATTTACCCACAGTTCAAGTATGTTTAAACAGTTAACCATTTAATAAAATAGTGTTGCACTACTTCAAGTGATGGTGACCTATATGTGATCCAGAACACCCAACACATCATTCACCCTGTTTGGTTTTGCCAATTATGTCCACAGTGACCGGGGCTCATCGTTCATGAGCGACAAACTGCGTCAGTACCTGCTCAGTAAGGGCATCGCCTCGAGCAGGACTACCAGTTATAACCCCGGAAAAAAGGGCAGGTGGAGAGGGAGAACGCGACTGTCTGGAAGACCATCCTACTGACCCTGCGGTCTAGGAATCTCCCAGTTTCTTACTGGCAGGAGGTCCTCCCCGATGCACTGCACTCTATTAGGTCCCTACTTTGCATAGCCACAAACGAGACCCCTCATGACCACCTATTTGTTTTCCCTAGGAGATCCACCTCAGGGGCCTCACTTCTGTCCTGGCTGAAGACACCGGGGCCAGTCCTACTCAGAAAACACGTCAAGAGCCATAAGTCCGATCCTCTGGTAGAGAGGGTCCAGCTCCTACACTCCAACCCCCAGTATGCTTATATCGAACACCCCGATGGCCGACAGGATACGGTCTCCCTCTGGGACCTGGCGCCCGCCGGTTCCACCACCACCACCACCGCTGCCCCTCCACCATATCCCGCCCAACCTACAATGACCAGCGCCCCCCGCCGCTATATAGCTCCCGCGCTCCCCCTCGCCCGCCATCCCCACTTCACCGATCCACAGGAATGAAGCTCCAGGGGGTGAATGTGGTGAATGTATTATGCCAATAATCCACCATTGTATTTGTATCTGTGCTGTTGTCCTTGTATTTGTATCTGTGCTATGCTGTTGCCCTTGTGGGCTCCTCCTATGGGCCATTATATGGTATTATCCAAAGGGGAACACATTGGGTCCTGAATGGGCTCCGCCCATGGCTCCTCCCCTTGAAGGGGGGTATAAATAGCAGTCGACCTGTAGGCGGTTCTCAGTATTGGATCAGTCGCAGGCAGGCACTGTTCTAAGTTGATTAAAGCCACAGTTTACTTCTACTCCCGTCTCGAGTGAATTGATGGTCGCATCAACCAATTAATAAATACCTAATGTTACTGCATTTTATAACACCTCAGAAAGTTAGCAACGCCACACCATGTGTGTTATCAAAATTGCATTTCACACATCAAAACTGGAGTAGGCAGAACAATCATTATTCCTTTTAACTGTAACAGTCAGAAACTAGGATTTTAAGTTTTAGCAATTAATGTACTAAGATGATATATTAAGAATCCTGGCTGAACGCATTGGATCATTAAGTTTCTTCCGACACTAATCTGCCACCGTCCTACGCATGACACTGTTTGTTGTGAGAATGGCCGCAACCTGCTTCCAAACCATTGATTGAAGTTTTCTTTGAGGTTTAGATTTTCCATGCCCTACAAGATTAACTCTCCTCTGTTCAACCTCATTCAATAAGGTATCCAACTCAACTTCAGTGAAGTTCTGACTTCTCTTCTTCACGACTACATTTTGAGTTGCCATATTCAAAATGCAAACACACAAATGCTTTTAAAAGCATGTCATACGTAAAGTTATGTAAGAATATTGCAGATTTATGAGGTAATTTCACAGATTTCAGACATGACAAAACCTATGTTCACTTCGAAACATTGAATCCATAGAATCCCTACAGTGTTGAAGGAGGCCATTCAGCCCATTGAGTCTGCGCTGACTCTCTGAAAGAGCACGCTACCTAGGTCCACTCCCCCACCCTATCCTCGTAACCCCACACATTTAATATGATCAATCTACCTAACATGCACATCTTTTGACACTGAGAGGCAATTTAGCATGTCCAATCCACCTTGTTGTTAACTTTTGGTTGGCTCTTAAATGTCACCCGTTGTATCTTTACTTAATTTGCTCTGTTTCTATAACCTTTGCTCTAGAGTTGCCAGGTATCTTTATGATACCTCCACGAGGTTCAAGTTCAAGTACTGATCAATAACTCAACACACCACCTAGTAAGATTCAAATCAAAACACATTTATTATATACAGTCAATCACTACTCATGCATAAACTCTACTTTCTAGACTATTCTCTATCACTAAAGGCCTATACTTAGCTTCGGAAATGGCCCACCAGGTCAGGGGAACAAATGGCCTTTCGTTCAATCCGAATCTGCAGGATTCAAAAGCTGGTATGGACTGGTAGCTAGGAGTGCCTATCTCGTAGCGAGCGTTGACTGGAGACTTACTTGGTTGATGCGGCAGCTTAGACAGTTCACTCTCACGGGTTGATTTGAGTTGCTGAGTGACCCTGCCAAGAAGACCGATTTGAACTTGGGGGGGGGGGGGGGGGGGCTTTACTTTATAGTCCCCAGGGGCTTCCCGCCCTTCGGAGCGGACACCGTACCTGGTTCCAAGTGATTGGACTGCGTTCCAATCACTTGGATCGATTTCTCCAATACTGGAGCGGTTCCCTGATCGCTGGGTGGTCCCTAAGTGTCCGTTGGCCTTCCTTTGTCTTGGCTCCTGCTGGCGCCAAGGAGTCTGGCTTGGCCTTATTCACCTTAAGTGTTTCAATTGTGCACGGGGATCGCCCATTACTATGCAGATGGCTGCTGGTTTCAGTGCTGTCTGGGCTTTTGCAAGTTCTAATACACAGGATTTCTGCACTTGCTAGTTTTTGCCTGTGTTGGCTGAATTTCCCTGTAGTTCTCCATTTTAAGTCGGGAAGTGGCCAACCCAGGTGGCTACACCCTAACCTGCATATCTTTGGTCTGTGTGAGAAACCTGCGCACCTGGAGGCAACCCACGCAAACATGGGGAGAATGTGCCAACTCTACACCAACTGTCAACCAAAGCCAGACTCAAATCCGGGACCCTGGCGCTGTGTGGCATCCAGGGAAACAACCACCTCCGTGCACCTAGGTGGGGAAAAGGACAATGTTTAGCAGGCAACGTACATTGGCCAACAATTGCCACCCTTAATGAAGCCTGTCTGATCCTCCAAGATTACCTCTGGAAGGCAGGGCTCCAGCTGCAGCGCCAGCACCTTGGCAAGTAACTTAATATCCGCATTCAAGAGTGAGATAGGTCATACCGCCCACACTCTGTTGGGTCTTTGTTCTTCTTGTGGGAGGGTAGAGGGCTGCTCTGCCCTCACTAGACTTGGATTTTGGTTTATTGTCACGTGTACCGAGGTACAGTGAAAAGTATTGTTCTGCGTACAGTCCAGACAGATTGTTCCATACATGAAATAATAGAACATACGATAGATACAGAATGTAAATACATAGACATAGACATCGGGTGAAGCATACGGAGTGTAGTACTACTCAGTAGAGAGGATGTGTGAAGAGATTAGTTCAGTCCATAAGAGGGTCATTCAGGAGTCTGGTAACAGCGGGGAAGAAGCTGTTTTTGAATCTGTTGGTGCATGTTTTCAGACTTTTGTATCTCCTACCCAATGGAAGAGGTTGGAAGAGAGAATAACCTGGGTGGGAAGAGTCTTTGATTATGCTGCCCTCTTTCCCAAGAAAGCAGGAGGTGTTTTATAAAGGGCGCGTTGTAGGAGATCATTTCCCCCGAGGACAGCGTGGAAGCTGAGATTGACTCCGTTTCATTGCTTTTTATACAATCCACAATGGCAATGGACATGCTTTCACAAACTTTCTTCTCCACTGGTAATGTTGTGTCCAACCTCCATAACGGACGCTGGGAGGGTCTGACTCGAGCACCAAATCTACAAAGTGCGAGGCATGGTCCAAAATCATGACCGCTGAGTACACAGCCGCCACCACTGAAGGGAGGAGAGATTTAGTTCAGGTTCTCAGCCAAAATATGCTGTTGTTAATCTTAATCGGGGAGGGAGGCCAGCAGATTATTAATAAAATTTGAATTGTCCCAGTTTGGATGGTAGATGTTAACCTTAACAACCAGGGTGCATACCAGGACAATAAAATGTCTGCTGTTGGGATCGGCCAAGATCTGTAGAGGCGGAAAACTGAACCATTTTATGAATTAATATTGCCACACCCTTGGCCCGACCATCGAAACCCAAATGAAAAACCTAGACCTACCCCACCCCTTCCTCAGCCTTGTCTGGTCCCTGACCTGCAAATGATTGTCTTGTAAAAACATCACATCGGCGTTTAAACTCTTAAGATGAGCAAATACTCTTAACCTTTTCACTGGGCCATTCAACGTCCTAACGTTCCAGATGACCAAGCGAACTGGGGGGTCTCCCACCCCCACCTCAATCTGGAGTCCGCCTTTTCCACCAAGAGAGATTATCCAAAAGATACCTAAAAGGTCCAGCAAACAGGCCCACCCAAGATGGCCACCAAACCAAATCAAAAGACTGAACAAACAAAAATCTGTCGGCACCGTTTCCACCCACTTCCCCCTCCACGCCATCGCCCTTGAATACTCTCACACCCAAATACACATACAAATAGAGGCAAGGCAAACACAGACAACTAAAATCTATTTGTAACAAACCTAAACAAAACAAGAACTCTAAGTTTATTATCTAAAAAACATGAATGAGCTGCCGCCAACCCTTCAAACCACTCCCATTAGCTAACTCATAGGTTAGCAGGGAGGCTTCCAACTAGAGTTAAGCAAAATGATTACAACTAAAACCTCATAAACCATTGCGCTCCGAAAGGCAGCTATATATTATCATAACAAACAGTACAAAACCCACATAGAACCAAACCCCAAATCTAAACCCAAACTGTAGAAATTCAACCCAACAAGAACAAGAAAATGCAAGAACAAACAAGAAACTCCAACAACGCAACAAATCAACATTCCCGTCCCCAACACCCAAACACTCGATCACACCGCACCCAACCCATGTTTCTTAACAAAGGAGTATGCCTCTCCTGATGCATCAAATAATTAGTCCTTTCCATCAAAAGTCAATCTGAGCCGAGCCAGGTAGACCGCACCTAACTGGACTCCACTTTTATACAGCGCGGCCTTGGCTCTATTGCGCGCAGCCCTCTTCTTCATCAGCTCCGCTCCCACGTCTTTGTAGAACCTGATGGCGTGTCCCTCCCATTTAAAGTCTCGATGCTCCTTCACCATCAGAACTCACTCTTTCTCTTTGAAGCTATGAAACTTCACTAGTACCACACGTGGTGGATCCTCAGGATGAGGCCTGTGCGGAAGCATACAGGGGACTCAGTCCTAGCCATGAGGGGACGTGAATCCCTCCTCCTCCCCCACCAACGTACCGAACATTTCTGTGAAGTGCTCAGTGGGCTTTCGGCCTTCCATCCCCTCCGGCATACCCACAATCCGAATGTTTTACCTCCTGGACCAATTCTCTAGATCATTCACCTTGAACTTCACTTTGACTTGTTCACTTTGGTCATCAAATACATCCCCGCTTCCAGTCAGGCAATTTGATCACTGACTTGAAAGGACCATGTCCATATCTTTTATTGTGTCTCCCTTAGTTTTCACAGTTTCATTGTCTTGTCCAGATCCACTCGGATGGGGGCCAAAGCCTGCTCCATTGATTTCCGGAGGTCCTCTAAGACAATCTGCCAGTGTTTATCAAATTTCTTCGCCAAGGTACCAGAAAGCACTTCGGCCGTTAGTGGAGTGGCCGGAACTGCCTCCACCATTTAATATGCCGACGAACTCTGAGACGTCTCTGACTCCGTCGACGAACTTCTGCTGTTCACCTTTTCCCCCTGCCTTTTCTGGGCATTTCAGTCATACAGGATTCTTATACCATTAATTATGTGGGTCTTCAAAAGAAAAAACACACAAACACTGAGAGAAAGGCACAAAAAGTGCAGTAGTCTAGCCGGAGCCACCTCGTACACGTCTTCCCCTTACAATATGCCAATGGAAGTCAGTCAAGAACCAAAATTGCCACTAACTGACAAATTATACTTACCACTCTCATGATTCATAACATCCTTTTAGGGATGAATGAAGGTAAGAATAAGAATTGAACAAAGCATTGGAATGCGTAAAGAAAGTTTTTCATGACTGGAATTTTATGACCCCCCCACCAGCAACAAGGATAGCTGCCAATTGGGAGGGAAGTCAGAACATTGGTGTAAAACAGTGGTGCCATTCCAGGTGCATTCTCACCTACCCCTGCTATACCTTTAGACAAGAGAAGGCGTTGGGAGACCTGCTCACCCATGGGCTAATTAATGCTATTAAAAGGCCAATTGGTGGCCACTTATGGACCTCCTTTTGCTCTGCTGGGATTTTACTTGTGATGGGGGAGGGCAATGAAAAGTGTCCAGCTCATTAGGTTAAAGTTGGCAGACTAGTAGCTGGGCAAGAGTGGGGTGCCAACTGTTGGGGCCCCTATGCCAATCAGAGACCCCTGAGGTACTCCCCTCTCTTTATCGGTCTCCTCTGGACGTCCCCAGCATCACAGATGTCAGTCTTCAACCAATACGATTCACTCCACATGATATCAAGAAACGGTGAAGGAAGGCACTAGTGTTGTAACTGCCTGGATGCCAATTGATTACCCATTGGATTTTACTTTAGTTTATTGATAGTTACTTTGTACAAAAAAAACAAAGCAATTACAGAAAACAATAAGCAGGCAACAATAAAATGAGGTCACCAACATTCCACTTAGAAAGGAGACAAATCAAATTACAAAACAATGACATGACCAGAAAACAGGAAACAGTGTAATGAAGTTACCAGCATCCAAATCAACCCACCACTCTCTACCCTCCCTCAAAGCTCCCAACAGCAGACTCGTATCAGTGAAAAGCCGTTGGGGTTGATGCGACAATACACCGGAAAGTCACACTGGCACGGAGCACAGTGGAAGAGCGAGGGAGGCCCCCCCCCCCCGAGAGCGAAGGCACGGATAAGAGGGGCTGTAGCTGATAAGCACACGGCTTCCAAATATCAACAGTGGACAATTATCAGTACCATAAGGATACCAGCTTCTAAATCAACTCACCACCCCCTCCCCCTCCTGCAGCACCTGGCTGCAAGGCATGGCGAAAAGTGAGGGAGCACCCCATTCCCAGAGCAAAACAGCAGACAAAAGGGGCAGCAGTTGACAACACATGCCATTCAGACATCGAGCAATACACAATTAACAGTATAAAAACTTTCCCTCCCTCCGGCAGCCCCAGCAGTAGACCCGCATCAGTGGAAAGTTGCTAAACCAATTCACCGTAAAAGTCACACCAACACGGAGCATGGCGGAAGAGAGAGAGAGGCAGCAGCTTCAGAATCGGCGACAGATTCTTAAAGAGACAGCAGTTTCACAATTGCTTGATTAAAATACTAAACAAGACCTCCCATTTGCCTTCATCATGAAACTTTTCTTTATTTAATTCCATTTAAGTTAATTTCCATTGATTGATTTTATAGGCATTAGCCATTCTTAGAGACATTTTTTGGGGCAATTTAGAACAGATCAACTGTGTGCTGAAATGGTTAATTTTCCTACAGAAAAGGGGCGGAGAGTGGGTGGAGAAACTTGGAACGCCATTGCATAGAACATAGAAAAATACAGCACAGAACAGGCCCTTCGGCCCACGATGTGCCGAACTTCTGTCCTAGATTAAGAACAAATTAATCTACACCTCATCATTCTACCGTAATCCATGTACCTATCCAATAGCCGCTTGAAGGTCCCTAATGTTTCTCTTCACATAATCTAAAAACTTATATTGTTCAATTACTTTTATTCTGCTTGATTTCTTTCCTTTAAACTGATTTCAATTTCCGATGATTCAGTGCTTGAGAGAAACCTTACAAGGTTTTTTTTTAACTCAAATGTTCGAAAAGTTCAAATTGGATCTAAGCGGTGATTGAAGCACTGAACATTGTGCGAATTTGGGGCGTCCCCCTCGCAGAAAAACCTCAGTAAAGTTCAAATCAGATTTAATCATCTTATTGGTAAGCTTTTGTCCTGGTTCCCTATAAGGGGGACTCTTGGTCGACGCGCTTCCCATGTTGAAAGTTCAGATCTTACCTTGCTGACTGGCGTTCAAGTTGACTTTGATCAAACAGCCAGGGACTCAAACCCTACCGACCGTGCCTTCTCAGCTGAGGACACTATCCTCACTGGCCTTGTCTCATTAGCTAGGGACTCAAACCATACTGACCTGGGGACCCAAACCCCTTATCCGACAGGGGACTCAAACCCCAAGGGGAACTAGAACCTCCCTTTAGACCAACGATGACTTACCTTGGGAGTGTCACACAGGTGAGCATATGTTTTTCTTCTGTCAAAATCTCGTAATGCCGAAATCCGGCAGCTGTGATCTCCGAGTTGTTGACTGGTGAGGCACTACGCTTTGCACCTGTATCCAGCACTCCGGGGGTTAATCATCTCGGTGGAACCTCCAATTTCTGTCAAAATTACTGCAAGGCATATGCGGGAGTACTCTTAGATCAATCTTTACTGACTTGTGCACAAGGAGAGCAATTCAGTGGAGCTCACTACATTGCTCTGTCTGAGTCCAGCGAAGCAGAAACAGTTACAGCTTTTTCAACCAATAGATTTACAGGTTGCAGTCTAATCCTTCATTTGCATGTCAAAACATCAATAATATCACAGTTAAACATTCATTTCAAACCAATGAAAGTACAGTAATTCTGGCCAATGAAAACAGGGCAAATGGACCTATAGAAAAACAAGCATTTTCAATCCTTGTTTTGCATACTTATCTCCCATCCTGCCCTTGGAGATCCTTCACTAAGGAACAAGATATTATGGATTCCACACTGTCCAGTTCAGTTTCTGATCAATGGTAGCCCCCAGGATGTTGATTGTGGGGAATGCAGCGATGGTAATGCTGTTGAATGTCAAGGGACGGTGGTTAGATCCTCCCTTGTAGGAGATGGTCATTGCCTGTCACTTGTGTGGCATGAATGTAACTTGCCACTTGTCAGTCCAAGCCTGGATATTGTCCCGGTCTTGCCGCATTTGGACATGGACTTCTTCATTATCTGAGGAGTCACGAATGGTGTGGAACATTATGCAGTCATCTGCCAACATTCCCATTTCTGACCTTGTAATGAAAGGGAGGTAATTGATGAGGCAGCTGAAAAAGTGATGTCCTGGAGTTGAGATGATTGACCTCCAACCACCACAACCATCTTCCTTTGTGCCAGGTATGACACCAACCAGTGGAGAGATTTAAACCTTATTCCCATTGACTCTAGTTTAGCTAGGACTCCTTAATGCCATACTCAGTCAAATGCTGCCTTGATGTCAAGGGCAGTCACTTTGACCTCACCTGTGGCATTCAGCTCTTTTGTCCATGTTTGAACCAAGACTGTAATGAGATCCGGAGCTGAGTGACCCTGGCGGAACACAAACTGAGCATCTGTGAGCAGGTTATTGCTGAGTAAGTGTCACTTGATAGCACCGTTGATGACTCCTTCCATCACTTTGCTAATGATGGAGAGTAGACTGATTGGACGGTAATTGGCTGGGTTGGATTTGTCCTGTTTCTTGTGTACAGGACACACCTGAGCAATTTTCCACATTGCTGAGTAGATGCCAGTATTGTAGCTGTACTGGAACAGTTTGGCTAGGGGCACAGCAAGTTCTGGAGCACAAGTGTTCAGTACTATTAGCGGAATATTATCAGGACCCAGAGCCTTTGCATCCAGTGCCTTCAGCCGTTTCTTGATATCACATGGAGTGAATCATATTGGCTGAAGACTGACCTCCAGAGAAGACCTAGATGGATCATTCACTGGGCACCTCTGACTGAAGATTTCTATCTTTTGCACATATGTGCTGGGCTCCTCCATCATTGAGGATGGGGATATTTGTGGAGCCTCCTCCTCCAGTGAGTTGTTTAATTGTCCACCACCATTCACGGCTTGATGTGCAGGACTGCAGAGCTTAGATCTGATGCGTTTGTTGTGGAATCGCTTAACTCTGCCTATTACTTGCTGCTTATGCTGTTTGGCACACAAGTAGTCCTTCCTGTGCTGTTGCATCACCAGGTCGACACCTCATTTTTCGGAATGCCTAATGTTGATCCTGGCATGCTCTCCTGCAGTCTTCATTGAACCAGGATTGATCCCTGGCTTGGTGGTAATGGTAGAGTGGGGGATATGCCGGGTCATGAGGTTGTAAATTGCGGTTGAATACAATTCTGCTGATGGCACACAGTGCCTCATGGATGCCCAGTCTTCTTTTGTTTTAAATGTAGAGTACCCAATTCTTTTTCCCAATTAAAGGGCAATTTAGCATGGCCAATCCACATACCTGCACATCTTTGAGTTGTGGGGGTGAGACCCATGCAAACATGGGGAGAATGTGCAAACTCCACACGGACAGTGACCTGGGGCCAGGATCGAACCGGGGTCCTCAGTGCCGTGAGGCAGCAGTGCAAACCACTGCGCCACCATGTCGCCAATGGTTGCCCAGTCTTGAGTTTATAGATCTGTTCAAAGTCTATGCCATTTAGCACGGTGGTAGTGCCACATAACACGATGGAGGGTTTCTTCAATGAGAAGACGAGACTTGGTCTCCACAAGAACTGTGTGATGGTCACTTCTACCGATACTGTCATTGGCAGATGCATCTGCAGCAGGCAGATTGGTGAGGATGAGGTCAAGTATGTTTTTCCCTCTTGTTGGTTCCCTCACTACCTGCTGGAGTCCCAGTCTAGCAGCTATGTCTGTTAGGACCTGGCCAGCTCGATCTGTGGTAGTACTACCAAGCCACTCTTGGTGATGGCGATTGAAACCTCCCACCCAGAGCATATTCTGCACCCTTGCCACCCTCAGTGCTTCCCCCAAGTGGTGTTCTACATGGAGGAGTACTGATTCATCAGCTGATTGTGGCCAGTACCTAGTAATCTGCAGGAGGTTTCCTTGCCCATGTTTTACATGAAGCCATGAGACTGAAGCTGAGTACTCGCAGGGCAACTCCCTCCCAACTGTGTACCACTGTGCCATCACCTCTGCTGGGTCTGTCCTGCCGGTGAGACAGGAAATAGCCAGGAATGGTAATAGTGGTGTCTGAGACATTATCTGTAAGGTATGATTCTGTGAATATGACTATGTCAGGCTGTTGCTTAACTAGTCTGTGAGACAGCTCTCCCAACTTTGGCATAAGCCCCCAGATGTTAGTAAGGAGGACTTTGCAGGGTTGGCAGGGCTAGGCTTGCAGTTGTCGTTTCCAGTGCCTGGTTCAATGCCAGGTGGTCCATCTGGTTCCCTTCCTTTTTTGTGTTTTCGTAGTGGTTGAATACAACTGAGTGGCTTGCAAGGCCATTTAAAAGGTAACCACATTGCTGCGGGTCTGGAGTCGCATGTAGGCCAGACCAGGTAAGGATGGAAGATTTCCTTCCCTGAAGGGCATTAGTGAACCAGATTGGTTTTTACAACAATCGACAATGGTTTTGACTTCCGGTGGCGGCCATGGAAGAGTAGGTCGCGCATTCGGTAGCTCCCGCCTGGAACGGACTCTCGGACCTTTTTTCAGGAGATTTCATGGACTTTTTGGGACAGATTGGTGAAGCGAACATTGCCAAAAAGGATTCCCTCTTTGTTGTATGGATAGCTGGACCAGGAGTTGCCGGGTGAAGTGTTTAAGTCCCGACAGACAGAATCGTGCGGAGCGGGTGCCGAGGCACAGCATGGCGGCCGGTATAGACCAGGGAGCGTGGGTGCAGTGGTCAGAGGAGCAACAGGAGTTCCTTAGGGGCTGCTTTGCTGATCTTAAAAAGGACATGCTGGCCCCGATGAAGGCATCAATGGACCAAATGATCGCAACTCAGGCGACACAAGGGAAAGTGACAAAGGAGATGGAGAAAAAGCTATCCGACCATGAGGACGAGTTGGTCGTACTGGCCCTTAAGGTGGAGGCGCAGGATGACCTCCACAAGAAGTGGCAGGAGAGGCTGGAAGACCTAGAAAACAGGTCCAGGAGGCAGAACTTGAGAGTTGTGGACCTCCCTGAAGGTGTGGAGGGGTCAGATGCAGGAGCATTTGTGTCCAAAATGCTGGAGACGCTGATGGGGGCGGGGTTATTCCCTCGACCCCTGGAGTTGGACGGGGCGCACAGAGCCCTCACAAGGAAGCCCAAGACGAATGAATCGCCGAGGGCCACGGTGGTGAGATTTCATCGCTTCTCGGATAAGGAACTTGTCTTGCGGTGGGCTAAAAAAGAATGGAGCAGCAGGTGGGAGAACAGCGTGATACGCATCTACCAGGACCTGGGGGCGGAGCTAGCCAAGAGACGTGCTGGATTCAACCGGGTGAAGACGACCCTCTTCAGCAAGGGGGTGAAATTTGGGATGCTACACCCAGCAACACTATGGGTCACGTATAAGGAACGGCATCACTATTTTGAGACGCCGGACGAGGCATGGACATTTGTTAAACAAGAAATGCTGGACTCGAATTAAAGGACAGTTAAGCTTTGGTGGAATGTGGTGGTGGGGCTGGGTAACATGAAATGGAATGAAATGAAAATCGCTTATTGTCACAAGTAGGCTTCAAATGAAGTTACTGTGAAAAGCCCCTAGTCGCCACATGCCTGTTCGGGGAGGCTGGTATGGGAACGTTTTAATATAAGATTCTATACAATGTTGGGTGCGTGTAAGGGCTGTGGTGGTGGCTGGAGGGGGCAGTGTTTTCGGCAAAGTTGAGATAAGGAGGGGGGAGGGGGCCCTGTACTGAGTGCGATTTTTCGGGAAGTTGGAGCCTTGGTTCAGTAAGTGTTTCCTCACGGGGCAATGATAGTGTCTTTTGTTTGTTTTTCTTTTCGTATTACTATTTACTCACTGGGGCTGGAGAGGTAGCTAAATTGGTTTATTCATGTGGGGCGAGGGGTCCGGACAATGAGGCGACAGTCTGATTGGCGCCAGGGGCGGGAGCTACCGGGGTCAGCATGGGTCAGCTGACTCTCTGGAGCGTAGTGGGGGGGTGAGCAAGTGCTTAGCTGGTGCTTCACTGGGGGGTTTTGGGTCGTGGGGCTGTTGGGGGGGGGGGGGAGGGGAGGGGGGATGCTGCTTTGCTGACAGAGGAGGTATCAATTTCGGGGAACCAATTGAGGGTCGGGGGCGGTGGCTCGCTGTGGGGGCGCTCGAGGAAACGAGGGGCACGGGCTTGAGGTTGGCCAAAAAAGTGTGATGGCCAATCGGCAGTGGGGAGTGGGGGGGGGGTGTTGGGGGGGGGGGGGGGGTTAGCCCCCCGTCCAGGCTGATCACGTGGAATGTGAGGGGTTTGAATGGGCCGGCCAAAAGAGCGCACGTGTTCGCGCATCTAAAGGGGTTAAAGGCAGACGTAGCAATGCTTCAGGAGACACATTTAAAGCTCGCAGATCACACGAGATTGAGAAAGGGATGGGTAGGCCAGGTGTTCCATTCAGGGCTGGATTCGAAGACCAGGGGAGTAGCAATTCTGATCAGTAAGGGTGTGGCATTCGAGGCTGGGAAAGTTGTGGCAGATAAGGGGAGCAGGTATATCATGGTGAGTGGAAAGCTGGAGGGGGTCCGGGTGGTGTTTGTGAACGTCTACGCTCCGAATTGGGATGATGTGGAATTTATGAGACGCATGCGAGGCAAAATCCCGGACTTAGAGTCATACAACCTGATCATGCGGGGAGACTTTAACACAGTCATTGACCCCGAACTGGACCGGTCGAAGTCCAGAACAGGGAAGCGACTGGCAGCGGTGAAGGGTTTTATGGAGCAGGTGGAACCCTGGAGGTTCGCCGAGAGTGAAGGAGTTCTCTCTTTTTTTTCTCCCACGTTCATAAGATTTACTTCCGCATAGATTTCTTTGTCTTGAGCAGGGCGTTAATCCCAAAGGTGGTGGGGACGGAATATTCAGCAATCACAGTCATCGACCATGCCCTGCACTGGGTGGACCTGCGGCTCAGTGAGGAGAGAGGGCAGCGGCCGGTCGGCAGACTGGATGTGGGGCTGCTGGCGGACGAAGATGTTTGCGGGCGGATTAACAGGAACATCCAGGATTACCTAGAAGGTGTCGGAAGTTGTCAGAGGGGAGCTCATCTCAATTCGATCCCATAGGGAAAAGAGAGAAAGAGCGGAGAGGGAAAGACTGGTGGAGGAGATACTCCGAGTGGACAGGAGATACGCTGAGGCCCCCGAGTCGGGGCTCCTGAGGGAGCGGCGGAGTCTGCAGGCGGAGTTTGAACTGTTGACCACAGGGAAAGCAGTAGCACAGCTGAGGAAGGCAAGGGGGGCAGTCTATGAATACAGGGAGAAAGCGAGCAGAATGCTGGCAAACCAACTGCGAAAGAGGGAGGCGGCCAGGGAAATCGGGGGAGTAAAGAAGAAGAAGGGTAGACTTCTGGTTACGGCTATGCCTAGGTAGGTTGCACGTTCGGCAGCTCCCGCCAAGAACGGACTTTTGGGCCCTTTTGAGGAGCCCCAGCAGCACTTGTACGACGGTTCCCAGTGTGAGAAGGTGATAGTAAGGTTCCCCCAGCACTGTATGGAGTGGACCAGGAGTGGAGCGATCAAAAAAGTGGTTTTGGAGCAGTGAAGAGAGCGGGGGAGGAAAAGCAAGATGGCGGCAGGTGGAGATCAAGCAGCATGGGCGCAGTGGTCGCGAGAGCAGCAAGAGTTCCTTAAAAACTGCTTTGTGGAGCTGAGAGCAGAAATGCTGGCGCCAATGAAGGCGTCGATCGAAAAACTGCTGGAGACCCAGAAGGCCCAAAGGGCGGCGATTCAAGAGGTGCGGCAGAAGGCCTCCGAGAACGAGGACGAGATTTTGGGCCTGGCGGTGAAGGTGGAGGCGCACAAGGCGCTACACAAGAAGTGGCAGGAGAAGTTTGAGGACCTGGAGAACAGATCGAGGAGGAAGAATCTTCGGATTCTGGGTCTCCCTGAAGGAGTGGAGGGGTCCGAAGCTGGGGCATATGTAGTTACAATGCTCAACACGCTGATGGGCGCAGGAGCTTTCCCGAGGCCCCTGGAGCTGGAGGGGGCTCATCGAGTCCTGGCAAGGAGGCCTAAAGCCAACGAGCCGCCAAGGGCTGTAGTGGTGAGGTTCCACCGCTTTGTGGACAGAGAGTGCGTCCTGAGATGGGCGAAGAAAGAACGGAGCAGCAGGTGGGAGAATACAGAGATCCGTGTCTACCAGGACTGGAGTGCAGAGGTGGCCAAGAAGAGGACTGGTTTTAATCGGGCCAAGGCGGTTCTCCATCGGAAGGGGGTGAAGTTTGGAATGCTGCAGCCAGCACGATTGTCGGTCACGTTTCAGGACCGTCACCACTATTTTGAGACGCCAGATGAGGCGTGGACCTTTATTCAGACTGAAAACTGGACTCGAACTGAGGGTTTATTGTGGGGGAGGGTGTTTACTGTATTTTGAGGGTGTTCTTCTTCTGGTTTCGGGTTGGGAAGAGAGGAAATGGGAAGGGGTGAGTGCATATGATGTGGGAGCTGTGTTAGGATGTGGGAGCTGTGTTAGAGTGTGGGCGCCGGTACTGTAGGGGCAGGTCCCCGCTGATGAAGCCCAGGGTTGGGGAGCTGGGGCGAGGTCGCACAAAAAGGAGCTGCGCCATAGGGGGCGGGCCGGCTCGGATGGAAAGAGCGGGCTTTTTCCCGCGCTAAGGAAGGGAGAGGCAGGGCCTGGGGGGAATGGTGGTGCTGGAGGAGAGCGCACATTGATCGACAGGGGGAGGGGGCAGATTCCCACACTGGGGGGTCGTTGGAATGGCAGGAGTGGCTGTGGTCAGCAGGAGTCAGCTGACTTATGGGAATGTGATGGGAGAGCAGAATGGCAGGGCGGTGATCTGGCTGGGGGGGGGGGGGGGGGGCGGTACTGGGTTGCTGCTGTATTGGCCAAAGGAGATCTGGAGGTAGAAGAGGGAGTCGGGACGGGGGTCCGCCGCTCTGGGGGACTGGAGGGTGCAGGAGGCGCGGGCATGTGGCTGGCCTAAAAAAGGGGATGGCTAGTCGGCAGGGGAGGGGGGCAGCCGGATCAGGGCGAGTAGCTCCCTGATCCGGCTGATAACATGGAATGTGAGGGGCCTGAATGGGCAGGTCAAGAGGGCCCGGGTGTTCGCGCACTTAAAGGGACTGAAGGCAGACGTGGTCATGCTCCAGGAGACACACTTGAAGGTGGCAGATCAGGTCAGGCTGAGAAGGGGATGGGTAGGGCAGGTCTCGTGGCTGGATGCGAAGAATAGAGGGGTTGCGATACTGGTGGAGAAGCGGGTGTCGTTTGAGGCAATGAATATTGTGGCGGATAATGGAGGTCGCTACGTGATGGTGAGTCGTAGGTTGTAGCGGACGTGGGTGGTACTGTTGAACGTATATACCCCGAATTGGGATGATGCCGGATTTATGAAACGTATGTTGAGTTGGATCCCGGATCTGGAGGCAGGGAGATTGATAATGGGGGGGGGACTTCAGCATGGTGCTGGACCCAGCACTGGATGGGTAAGAGGCCGGCTGCGGCCAAGGTGCTCTGGGGGTTTATGGACAGATTGGGGGAGTGGATCCGTGGAGGTTTGCCAGGCCGGTGGCCAGAGAATTCTCTTTTTTCTCCCACATCCATAAAGCCTATTCCCGGATAGATTTCTTTATAATGAGTAGGGCACTAATCCCGAAAGTGGAGGGAACGGAATATTCGGCTATAGCCATCTCGGACCACGCCCCGCATTGGGTGGAGCTGGAGTTGGGGGAGGAGAGGAACCAGCGCCCATTGTGGCGCCTCGATGTGGGACTGTTGCCGGATGAGGGGGTGTGCGGGCGGATCTGGGGGTGTATTCAAAGATACATGGAGGCCAACGACAACGGGGTGGTGCAGGTGGGGGTAGTCTGGGAGGCTCTGAAGGCGATGGTTAGGGGAGAGCTAATTTCCATTAGGGCCCATCGGGAGAAGAGAGAGAGGAGGGAGAGATTGGTGGGGGAGATATTATGGGGGAGATAAAAAATACTGGTCCATTTCTGCTGTACCATACCTGTAGAGTGAGCCGTGTGCTCCCCATACCACAATCTATTAAAAGTTGTGGGTCAGGTGAACCCCATGATACACTTTGGGATTCTCTATGCCCTGAATCATAACATCTGGATTCAACAAGGGGATAGGCAATATTAAATTTAGTTATGAGTAATGAGCCTGATTTAATTAATAGCCTAACTGTACGCGAACATTTATTAAATAGTGTCATAACGTGGTTGAATTCAGTGTAGCATTTGAAAGTGAAAAGCAAATTTCAGACACGAGAATTTTAGATTTGGGGCTGACTTTAACGGGATGAGACAGAGACTGTCCACAATAAACTGGGAAGATCTGTTAATGGGTCAAACGACTGAGGATCAGTGGAGAATATTTAAAGAAACATTGAATGAGATACAGAGAGAATATATACCTCTGAGATGAAAAGGTTGCACTTCACAAAAAAAGCAACCATGGACAACTAAAGAGGTTTGGGACAGCATAAAACTAAAAGAAAGAGCATACATAACTGCAAGAAATAGCACAGATCTGGATGAATGGGATAGATACAAAGACCGGCAAAGGGTCACAAAGTAGCTTATTAGAACAACTAAAAGTGATTATGAAAGGAAACGTGCAAGGTCCATCAAAATCAATAAGAAGAAATGTTATATTTATATAAAGGGAATGCAGGTGGTCAAGTGCAATGTAGGCCAACTAAAAGCTGAAAATGGAGATATTGAAATTGATAATGGGGAAATGGCAGATATGTTGAACAATTTTAGACCTGGAGTGTAATATGTTGAAAAACTTTAGACCCCCCCAAGTGATGACACCCCACTGTGGGGTTGCTGAGGGTCCCTCATTTACAGGCTTTCCTACATCCCCTTTTTCCCCACTCATCTTCCAGGACCCCATCTTTCACCCCCCCCCCCCCCCACCAACCCTTCATACCCGCCCTACACCCCCCACCCTTCATACACCCTCTCTACCCTCCTTTCATGGGCATGGCTCCCCCAGGCTCTGGCCCTTGGCAGTGCCACCCAAGGCTGACACCCTGGGAGTGCTCCTGCCAGTTGTTCAATACAACATGGGCACCTTGGAAGTGCCAGGGTGGCAGTACCAAGGTGCTAGCCTGGCAGTGCCTCAGTACTTTGCCTCAGTATTTGTAGTTGAAAAGGAGGATAACTTGCCTGAAATCCTGAAAAAAATAATATTCGATAGAGGACAGGGACTTAATACAATTAACATAAGTACAGCATCACTAACTGAGAAATTAATGGAACTAAAGAATGACAAATCCCCAGGACCTGACAGTTTCCATCCGAGGGTGTAAAAGGAAGTAGGGAAGCACATTGTAGATGCCCTAACTATAATCTTCCAGAGTTCCCTAGATTCAGGTGTAGTCCCTCTTGATTGAAAAATTGCACGTCATTTCATTTTTTAAGAAGGGGGAAACCAGGGAATTACAGAACAGTTAGCCTAACATCTGAGGTGGAGAAATTGCTGGAGTCTATAATCAAGGTTGGGGTAACTGAACACCTTGAAAAATCTTGGTTGATCAAGGAGGCCAGCATGTATTCGTGAAGGGAAGGTCATTCCTGACTAAATTTTTTGAAGAGTTGACTAAGGTAGTGGACAGAGGAATGTCTTTGCATGTCATTTATATGGAATTTCAGAAGGCACGTGATAAAGTCCCACATAAGAGACTGTTATCTAAGGTGGAAGCCCATGGAATTGAGGGCAAATTATTGACATGGTTAGGAAATTGATTGAGTGGCAGGTAACAGAGAGTGGGGATAATGGGTAATTACTCAAATTGGCAGGAGGTGACTCATGGTGTACCACAGGATATGTGTTGTAGCCTCAATTATTCACATTTATGACTTGGATGATGGCATAGTAAATCATATGTCCAAATTTGCAGATGATACAAAGTTAGGTGGCATTTTAGGCAGCCTAGATGATAGCAGAAAATACCAAGGAGATATTGACGGACTAGGTGAATGGGTAAAATTAATACAGATAGAATTCAATGTAAGCAAGTGTGAGGTTATCAATTTTGAACCAAAAAAAGATAGAAGAGTACTTTGTAAGTCAAAAGAGGTTAGGTACAGTGGATGTCCAGCACGGTAGGACAGCGGCAGGGTCCCAGGAACGATTCCCGGCTTGGGCCACTGTCTGTGCGGAGTCTGCACGTTCTCCCTGTGTCTGCGAAGGTTTCCTCCGGGTGCTCCGGTTTTCTCCCACAAGTCCTGAAAGACGTGCTGTTAGGTAATTTGGACTGTCTGTCTTTTAGTTATCATAGAATTTACAGTGCAGAAGGAGGCCATTTGGCCCATCGAGTCTGCACCGGCTCTTGGAAAGAGCACCCTACCCAAGGTCCACGCTTCCACCCTATCCCCATAACCCAGTAACCTCACCCAACACTAAGGGCAATTTTGGACACTAAGGGCAATTTAGCTTGGCCAATCCACCTAACCTGCACATCTTTGGACTGTGGGAGGAAACCGGAGCACCCGGAGGAAACCCACGCACACACGGGGAGGATGTGCAGACTCCGCACAGACAGTGACCCAAACTGGAATCGAACCTGGGACCCTGGAGCTGTGAAGCAATTGTGCTATCCACAATGCTACCGTGCTGCCCCCTGTGTCGCCGGAATGTGGCGACTAGGGCCTTTTCACAGTAACTTCATTGTAGTGTTCATGTTAGCCTACTTGTGACAATAAAGATTATTATTATCATTATGTCCAAAGAGACTTGGGTGTTCAGGTGAATGGGTCCTTAAAATGCCAGTAACAAGTAGAAAATAAATCAAAAAGGCTAATGGAACGCTAGCCTTAAAATCTAGAGGACTGGAATATAAAGGGGTTTTGCTGCAGCTATTCAAAACCCTGGTTAGGCCCTGCTTGGAGTACTGTGAGCAGTTCTGGGCAACATACCTTAAGAAGGATATTTTGGCCTGGAGGGAGTGCTATGTATGTTTACAAAAATGATACCTGGATTACAGGGGTTGAGTTACGAGGAGAGAGGAGGTGGTGGAAGCAGGGACGATAGTGACATTTAGGGGGCATCTTGACAAATACATGAATAGGATGGGAATAGAGGGATACGGACCCAGGAAGTATAGAAGATTTTAGTTTAGACGGGCAGCATGGTCGGCACAGGCTTGGAGGGCCTGTTCCTGTGCTGTACTTTTCTTTGTTCTTTCTTTGTTCTTTAAATTGGACCTGTTTTCGCTTGAATTTAGAAGGTTAATGGGGGATTCAAGATATTAACAGAGGAAGACAGGATAGATAAGGGTAAACTGTTTCCCCTGGTTGGCGATTCTAAAACTAGGGGGCATAGTCTAAAAATTAGGGCTAAACCATTCAGGGAGATGTTAGGAAGAACTTCTTCACTCAGAGTGGTAGAGGTTTGGAACTCTCTCCCACAAACCGCAGTTGAATCTAGATCAGTTTTTATTTTCAAATGAGGTTGATAGATTTTTGTTAAACAAAGTTATGAAGGAATATGGGCCAAAGACATGTATATGGAGTTAGGTCACAGATCAGCCATGATCTCATTGAATGGAGGGACAAGCTCGAGGGGCTGAATGACCTACTCCTGCTCTTATGTTCCTCTGGGTGGGAGTCAAAAGAACAAACAAAGAACAAAGAAATGTACAGCACAGGAACAGGCCCTTCGGCCCTCCAAGCCCGTGCCGACCATGCTGCCCGACTAAACTACAATCTTCTACACTTCCTGGGTCCGTATCCCTCTATTCCCATCCTATTCATGTATTTGTCAAGATGCCCCTTAAATGTCCCTATCGTCCCTACTTCCACCACCTCCTCCGGTAGCGGGTTCCAGGCACCCACTACCCTCTGCGTAAAAAACTTGCCTCGTACATCTACTCTAAACCTTGCCCCTCTCACCTTAAACCTATGCCCCCTAGTAATTGACCCCTCTACCCTGGGGAAAAGGGAGAGTCCTCCCGTCTTAGGTGCAACACTGGGTTGAATGGCCTCGTGTACTTTAAGAACTGTAATATTAAACCCATAATTATAGCTTAAGCTGCACACAACCACTTGATATGGTATGTGTGCTGTTGGCTATTTCAGCAATCTGCCAAATTGAAACATGAGAATATGAACATTTTAATATTTCGACCAATATTTAATAAACTGCAGGTGAATAAATCGTTCGAATTGACTACTCATTTAACAGAAATTGGCAGCAGAACATAAAAGCATAAGATACTTTTGGCACACTGAGAGTTAATGAAGTGTGAGGGCGGAGAGAATACTCTCAGCCCACTGAAGTGCTGCTGCGGAGAACGGCTATGTGGTGGGGTCCTCTCTCATAAATATAGATACATCTATCCATAACTCCACATATCACTTTAACCCCTCGAATCGTTCTTCACTTAGAATCGCTTTGATTTGCGAGAGGGTGAGTGATCGATAGCTAACGTACTACTGTTTTGTGCAATTTCATAAAATGAATCAGAAATCGAACTAAGCTTGGCTGAGAATTTGTTAAAGTTAGGAGTTCATTGCAGATCATAACCTGAAGAAAATTAAATACATTGTTTTATTTTACACACTTTTGCACTGTGTAGTCGTTAGAATTAGGACTATTAGGAATTCTAAGGAAAATTAAGTTTACTGTTGACGCAGTATTGTTTTGCGAGCTGTTAACGCTCAGACGAAACACTCAGACTGCAATATTTTTAATTAAACGCGTTCTAATCAATTCTAATTAAACATGTTAATTTCAATGCATAGTTTTTGGTCAAATATATGCAGTGTTATAAGTCGGCATTAATACAGAGAATTGTTTTGAAAAAAGGAGCGAATTGTTGTCAGCACGTCTTTAAACATTAACAGTCCATTATTGCAACTGGAGAGCTTTGAAATAGTTTTAACTTTTTCCTCTGGCTGCAAGTCGTCAGTGTCTGTTTCTTATTAGGACAGCATGGAACATTTTGCTGAGCGCATTTTCGTGGGTCGAAAAAAAGATGCATTTATTTTAACATCGCAAGATTTCTATTGTAATTAAAGCAGAAAATTCCAGATTAACTCAGCAGGTCTGGCAGCGTCTACAGTTGCCATTTCGAGTCCATTGGCCCTTCCTGCTACAGAACTTTAATTTCAGATTTCTGCTGTGTTTATTTTAAAAAGCGTTCGTCACAAGCAATTTTGTTGACAAATACAATCACATCAATAATGCCAGGTTTGGGGGTCTTTGAGGAATTTGTCAATCGCCTGACTGGACTACCAATTGAGAGGCGACCACACCTGACACCTCCTGCAAATTGACACCTGGTGCTGGCAAGCGACACAGACGCTGCTAGTTCTAACTTCGATAAAAGGTTAGAATTTAAATTATGCAGCATGAAAATTATGCAGCATTTTTATCTCGTTGCATACATCCCGTGGCTTATTTCATTCCCATTCTGTGATGAGGAATCAAGATTCGAGGCCCGAAAACCCCTTTTGGGAGCGGGGCAGGTGGGTGGCGCGAGGCTAGTGCGCCGTGCTGCCGCGGCTGTGAGCACGCGCCAGTGGCGAGCGTGCGGTCGAAACAAGACGGGTCTTGTGCAGAGGGGACTCCAGTACTTTTATTGTGTCCTGACTGACATAGAATCACTTATTCAAAGAAATCAATGGCAGGGTAGGTAAACATGTGCACGTACTTTCTAACCACCCTCCTTATTCCAGGCAACTGAAAACGAGTAAGAACTTGTAAAAAGTAGTTGGTCGTGAAGGAGCAACTGTCATCGTGGCAGTTGGTTGGGAAGGGGAGCCTGATCAACAAGTCTTGGGACCAGAGACCGATTTACAATTCTTGGGACTTCGGGCTGACCTTCATTACTGCGCCCCCGCCCCACAGAACACAAAGTTGGAAGCCATAAAGATACCCAAATTGATCACTGCTTTTCAGCTTGTAAAAACACGCCTCTATAAATAATTGCCGAATTGAAATGTTAACTTATCTTTTGTCAGTATGGAGGTAAAGATGGTCAATATCGCGATGTGAATCTTGAGGCGAGCATGAGACAGTCCAGTGCAGGAGCAAATACTGGATAAAGCAAATTACTGTGGGTGCTGGAATCTCAAACCAAAGAGAAAATGCTGGAAAATCTCAGCAGGTCTGGCAGCATCTGGAGGGAGAGAAAAGAGCTAACAAAGGGTCATCTGGACTCGAAAGTTAACTCTTTTCTCTCCCTACAGAGGCTGCCAGAAGTGCTGAGATTTTCCAGCATTTTCTCTTTGGTGGCAGAAGCAAATACTCCAATCAATAAGGTGCTTATACTGTGATTCAGTATATTTCACAGAGTCTCATTCTGTTTGAAAATAAAAGTTAACTTGCTTCCTTTCACAAAATCAAATTCGTTATTGCCATAAATTCAGGTGAGTGGAGTGTCCGGTGAGTCCAAGTCCAGTATCAGTGGCTTTGTCTGGAAGGATTCCGTTTTTTATCCGAGAGACTTTCTGAAGGCCTGTCCTGAGATGGTGGTCAGAACGTTTTGAAAACAGAATTTAAACAAGAGAATACGAAAGTTGTAAAGATTTTAAAGATGTTCTTGCTTCATCTCTTATTGGCATGGCAATTTAGATAGTTTTTTTTCTACTCGCTTTCTTTGCAAAATCATTAACCTCATTGCGGATAAAATCTTGGAAAAGATGCACTTTCAATCATCAATATTGCTGAAATTGTCAAATGTTCCTGACGTACCGTCATAACACCATAAGACATAGGAGCAGAATTAGGCCACTTGGCCCATCAAGTCTGCTCCGCCATTCAATCATGGCTGATATTTTCTCATCCCCATTCTCCTGCCTTCTCCCCATAACCCCTGATCCCCTTATTAATCAAGAGCCTATCTATCTCTGTCTTAAAGATACTCAGTGAATTGGCCTCCACAGCCTTCTGCGGCAAAGTGTTCCACAGATTCACCACCCTCTGGCTGAAGAAATTCCTCCTCATCTCTGTTTTAAAGGATCGTCCCTTTAATCTGAGATGGTGTCCTCTGGTTCTAGTTTTCCCTACAAGTGGAAACATCCTCTCCACTCATTTGCTTTCTTAACTGGCGACTGAACCTGCACATTAACCTCGCGAGAATCGTGAACAAGGACTCCCAAGTCCCTTTGCGTTTCTGCTTTCCGAAGCATTTCCCCGTTTTGAAAATAGTAAATGCCTAAATTACTCCTTCCAAAGTGCATAACTGTACACCTTTCCACATTGTATTGCATTTGCCACTTCATTGCCCACTCTCCTAGCTTGTCCAAGTCCTTCTGCAGCCCCCTTGCTCCCTCAATGCTACCTGTCCCTCTACAGATCTTTGTATCATCTGCAAACTTAGCAACAGTGCCTTCAATACCTTCTTCCAGATCATTAATGTATATTGTAAAAAGTTGTGGTCCCAGCACAGACCCCTGAGGCACACCACTAGTCACCGGCTGCCATCCTGAAAAAGACCCCTTTATCCCCACTCTTTGCCTTCTGCCAGTCAGACAATCCTCTATCCATGCCAGGTTCTTAGCCTGAACACCATGAGCTCTTAACTTATTTAACAGTCTCCAATGCCGCACCTTGTCAAAGGCAGTCTGGAAATCTAAATAAATCACGTCCACTGGTTCTCCTTTGTCTAACTTGCTTGTTACCTCCTCAAAGAACTCTAACAGATTTGTCAGACACGACCTCTCTTTGACAAAGCCGTGCTGACTCAGTCCTATTTTACCATGCACTTCCAAGTGCTTCGCAATCTCATCTTTAATAACAGACTCTAAAATCTTACCAATGACCGAAGTCAGGCTAACCGTCCTATAATTTCCCGTCTTCTGCCTCCCTCCCTTCTTAAACAGCGGTGTTACATTATCCACCTTCCAGTCCTCTGGGAACCTCCTTCCTCCAGTGAGTCCTGAAAGATCATCACTAATGCCTCCACAATTTCCTCAGCCATCGCTTTTAGAACCCTGGGGTGTAGTCCATCCGGTCCAGGTGACTTATCCACCTTCAGACCTTTCAGTTTCCCCAGAATCTTCTCCTTATTGATGTTACTGCACTCACCTCTGCCCCCCGTTTCTCCTGGAACTCGGGCATCCCACTGGTGTCTTCCTCCGTGAAGACTGATGCAAAGTAACTATCCAATTCGTCTGCCATTTCTTTGTTTCCTATTATTACTTCTCCAGCCACATTTTCTAGTGGTCCAATGTCTATTTTTGCCTCTCTCTTACCTTTTATATATTGAAAAAATCTCTTCCTATCTTCCTTTATATTATTAGCTAGCTTGCACTCGTACTTCATCTCCTCCCCCCTTATTGCTTTTTTAGTTGTCCTTGGCTCGCTTTTAAAGGCTTCCCAATCCTCTGGTTTCCCACTAATCCCACTTTTATGCTTTTTCTTTAGCCTTTATGCTGTCCTTCACATCCCTCGTCAGCCATGGATGCCTTGTCCTCGCCTTAGAATGTTTCCTCCTCCTTGGGATGAATTTCTGTTGTGCCTCCCTCATAACCCCCCAAAACCCCTGCCATTGCTGTTCCACTGTCTTCCCTGCTAGGCTCCTTCTCTAATCAACTCTGTCCAGCTCCTCCCTCATGTCTTTGTAGTTACCCTTATTTAATTGTAATACCATTACATCTGATTGCAGCTTCTCCCTCTCAAACTGCAGGGTAAATTCTATCATAGTGTGGTCACTGCTCCCTCAGGGTTCCTTCACTTTAAGTTCCCTAATCAAGTCTGTCTCATTACACATCACCAAATCCAGAATTGCCTGTTCCCTACTAGGCTCTGTCACAAGCTGCTCCAAAAAAACATCTCTTAGACATTCCACAAATTCCATTTCTTGGGATCCATTACCAACCTGATTTTCCCAGTCCACCTGCATATTGAAGTCCCCCATGATTATTGTAATATTGCCTTTTTTACATGCCTTTTCTATCTCCTGATTTATTTTCTGCCCCACATCCTGACTACTGCATGGGGGCCTGTACATAACTCCCATCAGGGTCTTTTTACCTTTGCGATTCCTCAACTCTACCCACCGAGATTCTGTGCCTTCTGATCCTATATCGCTCCTTGCTATCGATTTAACTTAATTCCTTACCAACAATGCAACCCTGCCCCCTTTGCCCATCTGCCTGTCCTTTCGATAGGACATATATCATTGGATATTTAGATCCCAGCCCTGATCCCCTTCCAGCCACGTCTCTGTGATGCCCACACCATTGTACCGGCCAACTTCAATGTGTGCAACAATCTCATTTACTTTGTTCCGTACACTACGTGCATTTAGGTACAACACCCTCAATCCTGCATTGGCCACATCACTTTTCACACTCTCCTCAGTCATTGTACCCTGTATTGTGGCCCTTTTTGATTTTTGACTCTAGCTTCTCTGCCTTACACTTTCCCCCTTACTGCTTTTTGTTTCTGGCCCCGTTTTACTTCCCTCCGACTTCCTACGTCGGATCCCATCCCCCCTGCCACATTAGTTTAAACCCTCCCCAACAGCACTGGCAAACACTCCCCCCTAGGACATCGGTTCCAGTCCTGCCCAGGTGCAGACTGTCCGGTTTGTATTGGTGCCACCTCCCCCAGAACCGGTTCCAATGCCCCATGAATTTGAATCCCTCTCTTTTGCACCATCTCTCGAGCCACACATTCACCCTATCTATCCTGACATTCCTACTCTGACTAACTCATGGCACTGGTAGCAATCCTGAGATTACTACCTTTGAGGTCCTACTTTTTAGTTTAACTCCTAACTTCCTGAATTCAGCTTGTAGGACCTCATACCTACATCGTTGGTGCCTATGTGCACCACGATAGCTGGCTGTTCAACCCCCTCCCCAGAATGTCCTGCAGCCGCTCCAAGACATCCTTGACCCTTTTACCAGGGAGGCAACATACCATACTGGAGTCTCGATTGCGTCCGCAGAACCACCTGTCTATTCCCCTTACGATTGAGTCCCCTATCACTATAGCCCTGCCATTTTTCTTCCTGCCCTCCTGCGCAGCAGAGCCAGCCACAGTGCCATGAACCGAACTGCTGCTGCTTTCCCCTGGTGAGCCATCTCCCTCAACAGTATCCAAAGTGGTATATCTGTTTTGCAGGGAGATGACCGCAGGAGACACCTGCACTGCCTTCCTACCCTTGCTCTTCCATTTAGTTACCCATTTTCTATCTCCCTCAATAACTTTCACCTGCGGTGTGAGCAACTCGCTAAATGTGCTATCCATGACGTATACCGTTTTGGATGCTGTTGGGGGGGGATGACCTACTGGGGGAAGGCCCTAGCGGCCAGGTCTCTGGCACGGGGTCTGGCTCTGGGGCTCAGAAACGAAGGGGAGAGAATAGAAAAGCAATAGTTGTAGGCGATTCAATGGTTAGGGGAATAGATAGGAGATTCTGTGGTCGCGAGCGAGACTCCCGGAAGGTATGTTGCCTCCCGGGTGCCAGGGCCAGGGATGTCTTGGATCGTGTCTTCAGGATCCTTAAGGGGGAGGGGGAGCAGCCAGAAGTCGTGGTGCACATTGGTACCAACGACGTAGGTAGGAAAAGGGATGTGGAGGTAATGAACAAGTTTAGGGAGTTAGGCTGGAAGTTAAAAGTCAGGACAGACAGAGTTGTCATCTCTGGTTTGTTGCCGGTGCCACGTGATAGCGAGGCTAGGAATAGGGAGAGAGTGCAGCTGAACACGTGGCTGCAGAAATGGTGTAGGAGGGAGGGCTTCAGGTATTTGGATAATTGGAGCGCATTCTGGGGAAGGTGGGACCTGTACAAGCAAGACGGGTTGCATCTGAACCAGAGGGGCACCAATATCCTGGGAGGGAGGTTTTCGAGTACTCTTCGGGAGGGTTTAAACTAATTTGGCAGGGAAATGGGAACCGGATTTGTAATCCAGCAACTAAGGTAGCCGATATTCAGGACACCAAAGCGTGTAATGAGGCAGTGGGGAAGGAAACACTGACAAAGGCGAGTACTTGCAGGCATGGAGATGGGGTGAAGTGTGTATACTTCAACGCAAGAAGCATCAGGAATAAGGTGGGTGAACTTAAGGCATGGATCGGTACTTGGGACTACGATGTGGTGGCCATCACGGAAACTTGGATAGAAGAGGGGCAGAAATGGTTGTTGGAGGTCCCTGGTTATAGATGTTTCAATAAGATTAGGGAGGGTGGTAAAAGAGATGGGGGGGGGGTGGCATTGTTAATTAGAGATAGTATAACAGCTGCAGAAAGGCAGTTCGAGGAGTATCAACCTACTGAGGTAGTATGGGTTGAAGTCAGAAATAGGAAAGGAGCAGTCACCTTGTTAGGAGTTTTCTATAGGCCCCCCAATAGTAGCAGAGATGTGGAGGAACAGATTGGGAAACAGATTTTGGAAAGGTGCAGAAGTCACAGGGTAGTCGTCATGGGTGACTTTAACTTCCCAAACATTGAGTGGAAACTGTTTAGATCAAATAGTTTGGATGGGGTGGTGTTTGTGCAGTGTGTCCAGGAAGCTTTTCTAACACAGTATGTAGATTGTCCAACCAGAGGAGGGGCAATATTGGATTTAGTACTGGGTAATGAACCAGGGCAAGTGATAGATTTGTTAGTGGGGGAGCATTTTGGAGATAGTGACCACAATTCTGTGACTTTCACTTTAGTAATGGCGAGGGATAGGTGCATGCAACAGGGCAAGGTTTACAATTGGGGGAAGGGTAAATACGATGTTGTCAGACAAGAATTGAAGTGCATAAGTTGGGAACATAGGCTGTCAGGGAAGGACACAAGTGAAATGTGGAACTTGGTCAAGGAACAGGTACTAATGTCCTTGATATGTATGTCCCTGTCAGGCAGGGAAGAGATGGTCGAGTGAGGGAACCATGGTTGACAAGCGAGGTTGAATGTCTTAAGAGGAAAAAGGAGACTTATGTAAGGCTGAGGAAACCAGGTTCAGACAGGGCATTGGAGGGATACATGATAGCCAGGAGGGAACTGAAGAAAGGGATTAGGAGAACTAAGGGAGGGCATGAGCAATCTTTGACGGGTAGGATCAAGAAAAACCCCAAGGCCTTTTACACATATGTGAGAAATATGAGAATGACTAGAGCGAGGGTAGGTCCGATCAAGGCCAGTAGCGGGAGATTGTGTATTGAGTTTGAAGAGATAGGAGAGGTCTTGAACGAGTACTTTTCTTCTGTATTTACAAATTAGAGGGGCCATATTGTTGGAGCGGACAGTGTGAAACAGACTGGTAAGCTCGAGGAAATACTTGTTAGGAAGGAAGATGTGTTGGGCATTTTGAAAAACTTGAGGATAGACAAGTCCCCCGGGCCTGACGGGATATATCCAAGGATTCTATGGGAAGCAAGAGATGAAATTGCAGAGCCGTTGGCAATGATCTTTTCGTCAACAGGGGTGGTACCAGGGGATTGGAGAGTGGCGAATGTCGTGCCCCTGTTCAAAAAAGGGACGAGGGATAACCCTGGGAATTACAGGCCAGTTACTCTTACTTCGGTGGTAGGCAAAGTCATGGAAAGGGTATTGAAGGAGAGGATTTCTGAGCATCTGGAAAGACTCTGCTTGATTAGGGATAGTCAGCATGGATTTGTGAGGGGTAGGTCTTGCCTTACAAGTCTTATTGAATTCTTTGAGGAGGTGACCAAGCATGTGGATGAAGGTAAAGCAGTGGATGTAGTGTACATGGATTTTAGTAAGGCATTTGATAAGGTTCCCCATGGTAGGCTTCTGCAGAAAGTAAGGAGGCATGGGATAGTGGGAAATTTGGCCAGTTGGATAATGAACTGCGTAACCGATAGAAGTCAGAGAGTGGTGGTGGATGGCAAATATTCAGCCTGGATCCCAGTTTCCAGTGGCGTACCGCAGGGATCAGTTCTGGGTCCTCTGCTGTTTGTGATTTTCATTAATGACTTGGATGAGGGTGTTGAAGGGTGGGTCAGTAAATTTGCGGATGATATGAAGATTGGTGGAGTTGTGGATTGTGAGGAGGGCTGTTGTCGGCTGCAAAGAGACATAGATAGGATGCAGAGCTGGGCTGAGAAGTGGCAGATGGAGTTTAACCCTGAAAAGTGTGAGGTTGTCCATTTTGGAAGGACAAATATGAATGCGGTATACAGGGTTAACGGTAGAGTTCTTGGCAATGTGGAGGAGCAGAGAGATCTTGGGGTCTATGTTCATACATCTTTGAAAGTTGCCACTCAAGTGGATAGAGCTGTGAAGAAGGCCTTTGGTGTGCTAGCGTTCATTAACAGAGGGATTGAATTTAAGAGCCATGAGGTGATGATGCAGCTGTACAAAACTTTGGTAAGGCCACATTTGGAGTACTGTGTACAGTTCTGGTCGCCTCATTTTAGGAAGGATGTGGAAGCTTTGGAAAAGGTGCAAAGGAGATTTACCAGGATGTTGCCTGGAATGGAGAGTAGGTCTTACGAGGAAAGGTTGAGGGTGCTAGGCCTTTTCTCATTAGAAGGATGAGGGGCGACTTGATAGAGGTTTATAAGATGATCAGGGGAATAGATAGAGTAGACAGTCAGAGACTTTTTCCCCAGGTGGAACAAACCATTACAAGGGGACATAAATTGAAGGTGAATGGTGGAAGATATAGGGGGGATGTCAGAGGTAGGTTCTTTACCAAGAGAGTAGTGGGGGCATGGAATGCACTGCCTGTGGAAGTAGTTGAGTCGGAAACATTAGGGACCTTCAAGCAGCTATTGGATAGGTACATGGATTGTGGTAGAATGATATAGTGTAGATTTATTTGTTCTTAAGGGTAGCATGGTAGCATTGTGGATAGCACAATTGCTTCACAGCTCCAGGGTCCCAGGTTCGATTCCGGCTTGGGTCACTGTGCGGGGTCTGCACATCCTCCCCGTGTCTGCGTGGGTTTTCTCCCACAGTCCAAAGATGTGCAGGTTAGGTGGATTGGCCATGATAAATTGCCCTTAGTGTCCAAAATTGCCCTTAGTGTTGGGTGGAGGTGTTGACTTTGGGTAGGGTGCTCTTTCCAAGAGCCGGTGCAGACTCAATGGGCCGAAAGGCCTCCTTATGCACTGTAAATTCAATGATAATCTATGATTAATCTAGGACAAAGGTTCGGCACAACATCGTGGGCCAAAGGGCCTGTTCTGTGCTGTATTTTTCTATGTTCTATGTTCTATGACGTCCCCAGCATCGCGGATGCTCCAAAGTGAGTCCATCCGCAGCGCCAGAGCCGTCAAGCGTTCTAACAGGAGCTGCAGCTGGACACACATCTTGCACGTGAAGGATCCAGGGACAGTGGACGTTTCCCTGAGCTCCCACATCGCACACGAGGAGCATGACACGGGTCTGGGATCTCCTGCCATGTCTTAAACCTTAACTTAACTTATACAACTACAATTCCAAAGAACGAAATAAAAAATAAATAAATATGCAAATGAAAAGAAAAACTACTTACCAGTCACTTACCAGGGATAAAAAGCACCTTCTCCCCATCCAGCTTCAAATTCCCACCTAGCTTCAAATTCCCAAACTCACTCTTCACTGTGCCTCACTCTGGCTATGTCTTTCTGGCTCACTGGGAGAACAAAGAACAATACAGCACAGGAACAGGCCCTTCGGTTCTCCAAGCTGTACTGATCATTATACCAACCTTGGCCAAAACCCTCAGCACTTCGCTAAACCACCCCCAAATAACTTCATAAATAATTTCAAACTCTTTTCAATACAGAACTTGAATGTTCAGCAGAAACATTTCTGACAGGTATCGTTAAAAGTATTTTCCGAAAGTTTTCCACCTTTGGAAAATTGCATGCAAACCATCATATACTTACATTTTTTTTTTTTAGAGTACTCAATTAATTTTTTCCAATTTCGGGTCATTTTGCGTGGCCAATCCACCTACCTGCGCATCTTTGGGTTGTGGGGGCGAAACCCACGTAAACATGGGGAGAATGTGCACACTCCACACAGACAGTGATCCAGAGCCGGGATCGAACCTGAAACCACTGCATCACCGTGCTGTCCTAAACCATCATATACTTGTCTGTACAAACTAGCTGGTGATCACGAAGCACAGAACTCATTATTATCAATGAAATTAATGAATTGTTTCATTTCATCTTCAAAATGATTTTGTGTCTCTGTCCCCCTGGTAAAATTAACTTAGTTTCTTGTTGCAGTGGCTTTTCGCATTTTCATCCAAACTTCTGTCAAAAAGCATGCAAAAATAAATAATCAATTTTCTTCAGAGACTCACTTCGACTCTGCAATTGCACCATTATTGTATTACAAATAACAATGGCAGTCTCGATGATCTTTTTCCATTTTTAACTGGTTTCATTGTCTCTAGTTGGATAAAAAAATTATGTCTTGATGCTTCTCATCATCAGAGGGACCTATATTTTTTGTTACTGTTATGGTTATTTTGACTTCCACGACAAAACTTCTAACTGAGGCGAACAATTGTGCAGCATTCAATAAAGGTGTATCAACATTTTCAGTGATTTGCTGATGGCATTCATTTTGAATTAAGTTGGTCCACAAAAGAGTAAAAATAGAAGTATCATACTTTTCAAACTTCTCAGATAAAGATTTTGCTTCAGCTTTCACTCGTGTTGTTTCTGACTTAGATAATGCTATGTCTAATAAGGTTTCCTTCAGACCAGCAATGTTCCTTTTCAAAGCCAAAACAGCATCCGCATAAGTGGACCACACCTGTCACAAATTATTTTGACTATCACATGTTTCAATTTGTCTTTTGCAAGAGTGATTGCAACATATTCCACTGATGCATGGAAATAACGAAGTAAAGAAAAAGTACAGCTCCCTCACAGGATTCGCCTTCAGCATTGCAGATTAAATTCAAGGAGTGACTGGAACATGGGATGAATAATGCACAGGGACTTGCATTGTTCAGTCTTGCTTGTAGACCTGAATATTTTCCTGCCATATTTGCGGAATTGTCTGCGACAATTTTTGTTGTCCAAACCTAAGTTTGCAATGATTTCCAAAACAGTTCTCTCCAGACACTCTAAAGTGTGGGATCATCATCGCTGGTCACCTATCTTAAATTAATGTTAATTGGTCCACATGACACACATCTGGTGTTGAGTCAACTATTATGGAGTAACATTCGGCATCTTTTAGTTCATTAGTGAATTGGTTTCTGAGCCACTCTGCCTATATAGTGATGAAGTCGTCATGAATTTGGTGTGTTAGAAAGTTGGTCTTCCACAATCCTGATAACTTTTTAAATGGTCTTTAAGAAGCTCATCAAATTTACTGAGATATGAGGACTTCCGATGGCGGCATGTAGGTAGAGGTTGCATGTTGGGTGACTCCTGCCCGAGTCTCTGGTTTTTGGACCTTTCTGCCTGGTCTCATGGATAGTTTTTGGGTGAGTTGGTGTGGGAAGTCATAAGGTGGTTGGTGAATGTCGAAGTCGAAGAAAGGTACTGGAAAGAAGGGGCGAGTGAAAGTCCGCCGGCGAATGCTGCTGTGTGGCCTGCAGGATGAAAGATTGCGGGGGCTGGACCACTGGGTGGGGCCGCTCCCCTCACGGTGGAAACTCTAATTGAGGTGAAGTCGATGGAGTTTGAGAGGTTGTTTGCCAAGCATTTGGAGTTAATTCGGAGTGAGATGATGGCCTTGCTTAAAGAGTGGGTGGTGGAGGTGATTGCCCCGTTGAAGGCGCAGCGATGAAGACGTTGGTTGAAGTGCGGGAGCAAGGAGCAAAGTTGAAGGGGGTGGAAGAGGCACGGTCACAATACAGTGATCTGTTCACCTCGATGGATGAGGAGCTGCAGAGGGTGACGGACGTCAACAAAGGGCTTAGAGCCAAGGTGGAAGACCTGGATAGAGGAAGGTGCCAAAATTTGAGAATCGTGGGCCTGCCCGAGGGGATGGAAGTCCTGAGGCTGACCGAGTACTTTGCAAAGATGTTTGCTGAGTTGATGGGGGTGGGGTAAGAACCCTTCCGCTACGAGTTGTGCTGCTACGAGTTGGACAGAGCACATTGGTTGCTCAGGCTGCAACCTAAAGCAAATGAGCCACCATGGGTGGTCATATCATAGTCTGCTTCCCCAGCTACCACGTGAAGGAGAAGGTTTTTGAAAAAAATTTAGAGTACCCAATTATACTTTTCCTCACTAGCAACAAAGGTTGGCTAGTGAACGGGAGTGTGGTGGGGAGGGGAGCCACGGTCGTTGGAACCTGATTGAGCAGGCGTCGATGGACCTGGGAGGTGTGAATGGTAGGGGGAGAGGATTAATATTGGGTGAAGTATTTGCAAGCGGAAGTGAATGGAGGATTCTGGGATGTGGGTGATGGTAACAAAAGGATGGGACGGGTTTGGCTGGATGTGCCGCGCCTGGGGTAATGATGATGCCAGTTAGGGGGGGTGGGAGAGACCTCCTGTCAGAATGGTGACCTGGAACTTGAGGGGGTTAGGGGGACCGGTGAAGAGAGCAAGAGTTTTTGTGCATTTGAAGTGTTTAAAAGCTGATATGCTGCTGCAGGAGACCCATTTGAGGGTGAAGGATCAGATGAGGCTTAGGAAGGGGTGGGTGAGCGAGGTGTTTCATTCGGGGTTTGATAGTAGGGCTCAAGGGTGGTGATCTTGGTGGGCAAGCAGGTGAGTTTTCAGATGGAGAAGGTCAGGGAGGCAGGTAAGTGATCATTACGGATGCGTTGGAGGGGAGACTGGCGGTACTGGTAAGCATATATGCCCCCAATTGGGATGTAGAGAACATTGGGTGCCATTCAGGATCTGAATACCCATGATTTGATAGTGGGGGGGAGGGTTGGGGAATTGGAATACAGTTCTGGAGCCGAGGGTGGATAGGTCCCAGCTGCGCTTGCTGACCCTGTCGTGGTGGGGGGGGGGGGGGGGGGGGGTGTCGATGGGCTCATAGAATTTACATACATAGAATTTACAGTGCAGAAGGAGGCCATTCGGCCCATCGAGACTGCACCGGCTCTTGGAAAGAGCACCCTACCCAAGGTCAACACCTCCACCCGATCCCCATAACCCAGTAATCCCACCCAACACTAAGGGCAATTTTGGACACTAAGGGCAATTTATCATGGCCAATCCACCTAACCTGCACATCTTTGGACTGTGGGAGGAAACCGGAGCACCCGGAGGAAACCCACGCACACACGGGGAGGATGTGCAGACTCCGCACAGACAGTGACCCAAGCTGGAATCGAACCTGGGACCCTGGAGCTGTGAAGCAATTGCGCTATCCGCAATGCTACCATGCTCATGAGGGAGATGGGGGCGGGGGCGGGGGCGGGGGGGGTAAGACCCATATAAACCTTTACACCCGAAGGACTAGAATTATCTGTATTTCTCTCAGATGCAGAAGGTGTTCTCAAGGCTCTACTTTCTTGTGGTGGGGGAAAGATGCTGTTGACCGGAGTTAAAAGGGTAGAGTATTTGGCAATTACGATTTCAGATCACGCTTCACATTGGATGGACGTGGTATTGGAGCAGGGGACAGCCCAGAAGCCAGTGTGGAGGATGCATGTGGGGAAGATAGGGAAGGCGATTGAGGAAATGTGGGGTTCAATTCCACAGGGGAGGTTTTTCTGTCAGTGGTTTGGGAGGCTCTGAAGACAGTGGTAAGTGGGGAGGTGATCTCATCTAAGGCCAAGGTGGATAGGGAGGAGAGGGAGGAATGTCAATGATTGATAGAAGAGATTTTGGAAGTGCATGGGAGGTACGCAGGGGACCTGGACCCGATGCTGCTGGCAAAAAGGAAGGAGTTGCAGACAACATTTGACCTATTCACAGAGAAAGCAGTGCATCAATTGAGAAGGGCGAGGGAGGCTGTTTGTGAGTATGGGGAGAAGGCTGACAGGTCAGCTTCATAGGGAGGCCGCGGTGACGTATATACTTTGGGTGCGGGACAAGATGGGAGAGTTGGTGGTGTCTCTGGAACAGATTAATAAGGCGTTTGAGGCGTTTTATAGGGACTTGTATAAGTTGGAGCCACCAGAGGATGAGGGGATTTGTGGGTGGGTTAGAGTGCCCAAGGTTGGGTGAGATGGAGAGTGCAGGGCTGGAGGAGCCAATGGGGGTGGAGGAGGATACAAACACGGAAGGTGGCAGGGGCAGATGGGTTTCCAGTTGAATTTTATAAAAGATTTAAGGATAGGCTGGTTCTGTTGATGGTGGGAATGTTCAAGGACACGATGGACAGGGGTATCTTGCCGCAAATGATGGGACGGGCCTCCATCTCGTTGTTGCTTAAGAAGGACAAGGATCCGGTGGAGTGTGGGTTGTACCGCCCCATATCACTGCTGAATGTGGACACCCAAGATATTGGCAAAGATGCTGGTGCTAAGGTTGGAGGGGTGCCTTCCAAAAGTGATTGGGGAGGACCAGATGGAGTTCGTAAAGAGAAGACAGTTGTCCTCAAATGTGAGGAGGCTGTTGAATGTGATGTTGTCTCAGGCAGAGGGAAGGGAGACAGAGATGATGGTGCCATTAAATACAGAGACGGCGTTTGATCGGGTGGAGTGGAGTTATTTGATGGTGGTGTTGGAGAAATTTGGTGTTGGGTTGAAGTTTGTGGTGTGGTGCAGCTGTTGTACAAGGAGCCGATGGCGAGTGTGCCGCATATCATATGAATTCAGGGTATTTTGCATTGCATCGAGGTACGAGGCAGGGATGACCCATGTCCATCCTTCTGTTTATATTGGCTATAGAGCCTTGGCCATTGCGCTGAGGAGCTCAGGGTTGTGGAAGGGGATAATGGGGGTGGGAGGGGGGGCGCAGAGGTTAAGCATATGGTATCCTTATATACTGATGACTTGTTGATATATATTTGGGAGCTGAGCTCTTTGGTGGGGAATATAATGGGGTTGTTTCAGAGATTTGTGACATTTTCAGGGTGCAAATTGAATTTAGGGAAAAGTTAGTATTTTATGGTCTCCTCTCCAGGAGCATGAGTGGGCAGGCTGCCATTTTGTTTGGCAGCGTTTCACTTTAGGTATTTAGGGGTGCAGGTGATCCAGGATTGGGCAGGTCTCCAGAAGTTCAATTTCACCAGTTTGGTGAGGAGGGTAAAGACTGACTTTTGAGGTAGGACAATCTTCCTCTATCATTGGTGGGCTGTGTACAGACGTGTACATTTCCGCTTTGAACAGTCAGCCAATACATCAATGCCACCCACCCCAACAGCTCTGGACACACCCATACCCACTTTTACAGCCTCAGAGGTAAGAGCTGCCTTTGTGAAAGTGAACCCGCAGAAAGCGACGGGCCCCGACGGAGTCCCTGGGTGAGCACTCAGAGCCTGCGCTGACCAGCTGGCGAGTGTATTCGCAGATATCTTCAACACCTCACTTCTCCACTCCGAGGTCCCCACCTGCTTCAAGAAGACCATCATAATACCAGTACCGAAGAGGAAAGAGGTAGCGTGCTTCAACGACTACCCACCCACAAATCCCTTCATCCTCTGGTGGCTCCAACTTATACAAGTCCCTATAAAACGCCTCAAACACCTGATTAATCTGTTCCAGAGCCACCACCAACTCCCCCATCTTGTCCCGCACCCAAAGTATATCCATCACCGCGGCCTCCCTACGAAGCTGACCTGCCAGCATATGCCCTGCCTTCTCCCCATACTCACAAACAACGGTCCTGATGTTTGTTATCATGAAATGCTTCGAGCGGCTTCATGTGCCATAGAGAGCATCCTATCCGGCTGCATCACAGCTTGGTATGGCAACTGCTCAGCCCAAGATCACAAGAAACTGCAGAGTGGTGAACTCAACCCAACGCATCACACAAGCTTGCCACCCTCCCATTGATTCTGTCTACACCTCCTGCTCCCTCATGAAGGCAGACAGCATTGTCAGAGACCACTCACACCCAGGCTTTGCCCTCTTCCAGATGCTTCCATCAGGCAGAAATACAGAAGTCTGAAGACCTGCACATCCAGATATAGGAACAGCTTCTTCCCCACAGCTACTAGGCTCCTCAACAACTCTCTCGGACTGATCTGTTCCCTGTAAGAACACTATTCACGACACCTGCTCTTGCTCATGTATTGATTGTTTGGCCCTTGTTCCGCACTGTAACCAATCACTATTTGTTGATGTACTATTTGTCAATGTACTCTGTCGATTATTCGTTTGTCTACTATCTATGTACTGTGTACGTTCACTTGGCCGCAGAAAATTACCCCCAGCCACATTCCTCCACAGTCTATCCACGCTCCTTATACTCTCCCATTCTGACAATCTCACTCACCTCGCTCGCCTGGGGTCCTCAAGGAAGCCTGCATCACTCATCATGGCCGCCATGGCTTTCCCTCCCCTTGGGGTGTCGCTGTGCGCCTGTTGCTGGCCAAGTCCGCTTTTATGCTTGTCCGCTCCTCATGGCTTGATTTGGGCATTGTGCCTTGCACCTGTTGCTGGCCTGGGTCCGTTAGTGCCATATCCCGGTGCAAACAGGATCGCCTCACCTGCTCGGCAGCTGACCTTTTGTCTTGAGTTGATGGTTGTGCCTCACTGCTGCTGGCCTGGGTCAGCCAGTGCTGGCACCCGCCGCAAACCTGCTCACCTCGCCTGCTCAACGGCTGACCGCTTGGCTTGATTCGGTGATCGTGCCTCGCATGCCTGTTGTTGTGGTCTCGCGCCCAAGTGCATGCCTCAAGGTAACTGTTTATTGCCAGTTTTCACACTCTTTCAGGGTCTGATTTACTCTGTATTTGCTGCTGACAGGCTCATTTGAATTTATTGATCCTATCAGCAATTGTAGTGTAATCAGCCTCCGATTGGCTGCCCAGTACACCTACCTGGCATGGGACCCCCGATTTGGCGGGGCCCTGTGCTTTGGCATGTGTGTTTCATTGTAAATCCGCCTCTGGTTGGGACCACCGCTGTTTTCAATTTACATCAATGATTTGGACTTTTGAATCAAAAGTGCTTTCTGAATTTTTGGATGATGACAAATTGGGGGTATTACTGAGGAGAACGACAACAAATTTGAATGGGCAAACAATTGGCAAATACAGTTCACACAGAAAAATGTGAGGTAATGCATTTAGATAGGAAGGATAGGGAGGTCAGTCATTACTTGGAAGATGCAAATTTAGGTGAGGTAGAGGGAACAAAATGGATTTTGGAGTAAAAACACACCAATGACTAGAAGCTGTGCCATTAAAAAGAATTGAAAAATAGGTAATTTATGCCAAACCTGTGTTGAACCTTGATTAGACCACACATGGAGTATTGCGTGTAGCTCTGGTCGTCATATTATAGAAAACATAGAGAGGCACTGGAGAGGGTGAAGAGAATATTGTAGCGCACAAAGACTCCGTGAGACGAATAGAGTGAAGTCGATGAGGCTTTATTAAGCGGGTCTGTTCCCCCGCAGCTCGATAGTAGAATGGCCTGCGGGGGAGGACTCCGGCTTCTTATACTCCGCCTTCAGGGTGGAGCTAGAGGTCAACGGCCAACCAGGACCCGGGATCTGTCAGCCAATGACATTAGGGCTTCCAGTCCCACATGACCCCCAGTACATACTACCACATTCACCTCTTGTCAAAAATGAACCCGGCGGGGTGATGCTTCGTATGGTGGTAAGGGTTTACAGGGCTGGTCCTGGGAGGAAAACATTCACATGGCAATACAGTATGTACAATTTTGTCCTGTTTCAACTATTTACAGAAGGTATCGGGAGAAAAGCAAAATGTTCTTGTGAAAAGTCCATATTTTGATTTAGATCGACGCCACGAGTCGGTCGGGCGGTCTGGTCGTCCGTGTCGATCGTCTCGGCCCCGGTGGTGGTGGTGGTGCTTGTACCGGTGTTGTCGTCTCCGGGAGCCTTACGGTTTCAGCTTGGGCTTTATTCTTGGTTGGGCCTGAGGGGAGGGGAACCGATCCTCCTGGGAAGGGGGCGGTCGCGGGGTGCGGCGGTGGCAGGAAGGGGGGGGTTGGGTGAATGGTGTCGGGGGGGTGTGTGTGTTGCCGGCGGGCGCCAGATCCCGCAGGGAGACCGTGTCCTGTCGGCCGTCGGGGTACTCCACGTAAGCGTACTGCGGGTTCGCGTGGAGGAGGTGAACCCTTTCGACCAACGGGTCCGCCTTATGTGCCCGCACATGCTTTCGGAGCAAGATGGGTCCTGGGGCCGCCAGCCAGGTCGGCAGCGACGTTCCAGAGGAGGACCTCCTAGGGAAGACAAGGAGACGCTCATGAGGCGTTTGATTAGTGCTCGTACATAATAGCGACCGGATGGAGTGGAGGGCGTCCGGGAGGACCTCCTGCCACCGTGAAACTGGGAGGTCCCTGGACCGTAGGGCCAGTAGGACGGTCTTCCAGACCGTGCCGTTCTCCCTCTCTACTTGCCCGTTCCCCCGGGGGTTGTAGCTGGTCGTCCTGCTTGAGGCTATGCCCTTGCTGAGCAGGAACTGGCGCAGCTTGTCACTCATGAAAGAGGACCCCCTGTCGCTGTGGACATATGCGGGGCAACCGAACAGTGTGAAGATGGTGTTCAGGGCTTTAATGACTGTGGCCGTGGTCATGTCAGAGCAGGGAATGGCGAATGGAGGTTTGCACGGCCAAGGGCGAAGGAGTTTTATTTTTTCTCCCAGGTCCACAAGGTATACTCTCGCATCAGCTTTTTTGTTCTGAGCAGGGCTCTAATACCGGGGGTGGTGGATACTGAGTACTCGGCAATCGCAGTGTCGGATCATGCCCCACATTGGGTGGATCTACGGATTAGTTTGGAGAGAGGACAACGCCCGCTGTGGAGGCTGGATGTGGGGTTGTTAGCGGACAAAGAGATCTGAGGGCGGGTGAACAAGTCCATCCAAAACAACCTGGAAACAAATGATACTGGGGAGGTCTCTGCAGCAATGGTTTGGGAAGCTTTGAAGGCAGTGGTCAGAGGGGAATTAATCTCGACACAGGCTCACGGAGAAAAGGCGGAACGGACTGAGAGGGATAGGTTAGTTGAGATACTCCAGGTGGACAGGAGATACTCGGAGGCCCCAGACACGGGGCTACTGAGGGAGCGGCGTCGGTTACAGGCGGAGTTTGGGCTGTTGACTACAGGGAAAGCGGTGGAGCAGCTGAGGAAGGCAAGGGATGATTTATGAGTATGGGAAAAAGGCTAGTGGAATGTTCGCGCACCAGCTCAGAAAAAGGGAGGCGACCAGGGAGATAGGAAGAGTAGAGGTGGGAATACGTTCCTGGACCCAGTGGGGGTGAATGAGGTGTTTAAGGACTTTTACAGCAAATTATATGAGTCGGAACCCCTGGTAGGGGGTGGAAGGGGTGAGACAGTTTTTGGGTTAGTTGAGGTTCCCAAGGGTGGATGAGGATCTGGTGGAAGGGCTGCGAGCCCCAATTGAAATTGAGGAAACAATTGAGGGGCTGGAGGACATGCAGTCGGGCAAGACCCGGGGCCGGACGGTTACCCAGTGGAATTCAGATATATTGAGCCCACTGCTGGTGAGGACATTTAATGAAGCAAGAGAGAAGGGAGTCCTCCCCCCAACAATGTCGCAGGCCTCGATTTCATTGATCCTGAAACGGGAGAAGGATCCGGAGCAATGCGGGTCACACAGGCCAATTTCTCTACTGAATGTGGACTGCTGGCTAAGATACTGGCCACAAGGCTAGAGAACTGTGTCCTGGGGGTGATAGGGGAAGACCAGACGGGATTTGTAAAGGGCAGGCAACTCAAGCCCAATGTTCAAAGGCTTTTAAATGTTATTATGATGCACTTAGAAGGAGTGGGGATGGAGGTGGTGGTAGCGATGGATGCGGAGAAGGCTTTTGATCGGGTGGAATGGGATTACCTGTGGGAGGCGTTGGGAAGGTTTGGTGAGGGCTTCATTGACTGGGTGCGGTTGCTCGATCAGGCACCAGTAGCGAGTGTGCGTACGAACCGGCTGAGGTTGGGTATTTTACACCGAGGGACGAGGCAATGTTGCTCCCTCTCCCCGTTACGGTTTGCTCTGGCCATAGAGGCATTGGCCATGGGGGGTGGATGGAGCACCGGGTGTCGCTTTACATAATGACCTGCTCTTGTGTATTTCAGACCCGTTGGGGGAAGTTATGCGGATCCACGGGGAATTTGGTAATTTTTCAGGGTATAAATTGAACATGGGGAAAAGTGAGATGTCCGCGATCCAGGCAAGAGGGCAGGAGAAGAAACTGGGAGAGCTGCCGTTTAGAATGGTAGGAAGGAGCTTTCGGTATCTGGGAATCCAGGTGGCCCAGGAATGGGAGGCACTGCACAAGTTAAACCTATCCCGGCTCGTACAACAAATGAAAGAGGACTTTAAGAGATGGGACATGCTCCCGCTATCACTGGCGGGGATGGTACAGACTGAAAATGATGGTCCTCCCCAGATTTCTGTTTGTCTTTCAGTGCCTCCCCATCTTCATCCCAAGGGCCTTTTTCAAGCGGGTGACTAGGTTATTGCGGGCTTTGTGTGGGCGGGTAAAACCCCGCGGGTGAAGGAAGTGTTGCTGGAGCGCAGTCGGGGGGAGGGTGGGTTGGCACTGCTGAACTTTTGCAATTACTACTGGGCGGCTAATATAGCCATGATTAGGAAGTGGCTAGTGGGGGAGGGATCCGTGTGGGAGCGGATGGTGGTGTTGGCGGCTGTGAGAATCTGGGGGCAGTGGAGGAGATATAAGAGAGTGGAGGGAGCATTGGTTTGGAGCCTGATTTATAATAATCATCGGTTTGTACCGGGTAGGCTGTTTAGCACAGGGCTAAATCGCTGGCTTTGAAAGCAGACCAAGGCATTCCCGTAACAGCCTCCCCGAACAGGCGCCGGAATGTGACGACTAGGGGCTTTTCACAGTAACTTCATTTGAAGCCTACTTGTGACAATAAGCGATTTTCATTTCATTTCATTTCATTTCAGGCTGGATGGTGGGTTCCGGAGATGGCAAAGGGCAAGAATTAGGAGGATGGGGGATTTATTTATAGATGGGAGCTTCCCCAGCTTGAAAGCCTTGGAGGATAAATTTGAATTGCCATCAGGGAATGGGTTTAGGTATTTGCAGGTGCGAGACTTCTTGGGAAGGCAGGTTCCGGCCTTCCCTCTGCTGCCGCCAAGGGGGATACAGGACAGAGTAGTCTCCAGTACCTGGGTGGGAGAGAGGAAAGTATCAGATATTTACCAGGAACCTTTGGATGCAGAGGAAACTCAGGTGGAGGAGCTTAAGGGCAAGTGGGAGGACGAGTTAGGAGAAATAGAGGCGGGTCTGTGGGCGGATGCCCTAAGCAGGGTTAATACATCCTCGTCATGTGCCAGGCTTAGCCTGATACAATTCAAGGTAGTCCACCGGGCACACATGACGGTGGCCCGCATGAGCAAGTTTTTTGGGGTAGAGGCCAGGTGTGCGAGGTGCTCGGGAAGCCCAGCAAATCATGTCCACATGTTTTGGGCATGCCCGAAGCTTAGAGGGTTTTGGCAGGGTATCGCTAAGGCAATATCCACGGTACTCAAAACACGGGTGGTGGCGAGTCCGGAGGTGGCGATCTTTGGAGTGTCGGAAGAGCCGGGTGTGTAGGGGGCGAAAGAGGCCGACACCTTGGCCTTTGGCTCCCTGGTAGCCCGGAGACGGATCTTATTAATATGGAGGGCCTCGAAGCTCCCGGGTGTAGAGACCTGGGTTAGTGACATGGCTGGGTTCTCAGTCTCGAGAAAATAAAGTTTGCCTTAAGAGGGTCAATGGTTGGGTTCACCCGGAGGTGGCAGCCGTTCGGCGACTTTCTCGGGGAAAATTAAAATGTTAGCAGAAGCAGAATTCCAAAGCGGGGTGGGGGGGGACAAGGGCTGACTGTTGTTTTATGGTTGGGAGTGTGAAGATTGTGATGGGGGTGGAAATGTTTAGTGTACCATGTTTATGTCGCTGTTATTGTTATTATTATAAAAACGTGCAAATACCCTAATAAAAACATTTAAAAAGTCAGTGAAAGTTGGTGTGGTGCCTGTGATACAGGTGAAGATGGTGGAGGGTCAGGGACCGATCCTACCTACTCAGTGGTCAACAGAGCAACTGGTGGGCTTCCTGAATGAGAAGTTCATCCAGCAGAGGAAGGAGTACTTGGAGGATCTGGCCAGGATGGTGGACCCGCTAAAGACAGGGATCGACTGCATGGAGACGAGGTTGGAGGACCAGGGCCAGGTGATCCAGAAGGGGGAGGAGATGGTGGGGGGCGCTTGAGGAGCAGCTTGCCTCGATGGCAGCGGAGATGGGGTTGATGCGGGATCAACAGAGGTGGCTGCAGGAGAAAGTGGAGGACCTGGAGAATCGGTCGCGCAGGCAGAACTTGAGGATCGTGGGCCTGCCGGAGGGAAGTGAGGGAGCGGACGCCAGTGCATATGTGGCACGGATGTTTGGGAAGCTGCTGGGAGAGAGGGCATTTGCACGGCCCTTGGAAGTGGACTGGGCGGAAGTGGACTGGGCGCACAATGCGCTAATGAGAAAGCCACAGGGGAGCGAGCCGCCAAGGGCGATGGTGGTGCGTCTGCTCCGATTTTTGGATAAAAAGCGGATTTTGAGGTGGGCCAGGCAGACGAGATGCTGTACCTTGGGAGTGCAGTGAACTTCGCATTGTTTCAGGATCTGGGTACAGAGCTGACCAAGAGGAGAGCGATCTTTAATAAGGTGAAGGCGGCCCACTTTAAAAAGGGGGTGACATTTGGAATGTTGTACCCTGCGTGCCTGTGGGTGACCAATAAAAGTCGAGACCTCTATTTTGGGATTTGGATTTTGTCAGAGACAATGAACTGGCAGGTGAAGAAGGACATTGAACTTTGGAGGAGGTGTTCCCGTTCTGTTCCTTTGGGGTTTGTTTGGGTAACTTTTGCACTGTGTTTGGGGCCATTGTTTTGTTTTGGGTTTGATTTTCTTGATGGGGGATGGTGGGTTGCTCTTTTCCTTGTGCTTGGTGGGGTTGTTAAGGTTGCACTGGGTGGATGGTTGAACGGAGGGGGGAGGGAAATCAGTGGGTGGTTGGATGCTAGGTGTCATGGGCGGGGATACCAGGCTAGCTGGGCGGGTTAGTTCATGGAAGCACAGTGGAGGGTCAGCAGGAGGTTAGTGTGTTGATGGGGGTTGGGATTGTTATTTTGTGGTGGGGGGAGGGAGGGAAACTGCTGACAGGGAAGAGATTCTTGGAACGGGCTATGGGGAGGGTCGTTGACGGTGGGCGCCCGAGGATGGGCCTGAGGAGATGCGTAACGTGGGCTGGAGGCTGGTCCAGGAGGGGCTATGGTTGATGGGGTGCGAGGCGCCCCCTGATCAGGCTGATCACGTGGAACGTGTGAGGGTTGAATGGGCTAGTCAAGAAGGCCCGTGTATTTGCACATTTGAAAAGCTTTAAGGTGTACGTGGCTGTGCTACAGGAGACACACCTGAAGGTGGTGTACCAGATCAGGTTAAGGAAAGGGTGGTTCCGGTTTAGATTCTAAAACGAGGGGTGTGGCGATTTTGAGCAACAAACGGGTGGCGTTTGAAGTGGGAAGTAGAGTGGCGGGCTCTGGGGGGAGGTATGTTATGTTGAGTGGGAAATTGGAAGGGATGCCAATGGTATTGGTGAATATTTATGCTCCGAACTGGGACAATGTAGAGTTTATGAGGCGGGTGTTGGGGAAGATCCCCAATCTAGACTCGCATCGGCTGATTATGGGGGGTGGTGGATTTTAATACAGTTCTGGATACAAGGCTGGATCGGTTAAGCTCGAGATCAGGGAAGGTGTCGGCGGCAGCGAAGGAGCAAAGGGAGTTTATGGAACACGTAGGGGTTGGATCCGTGGAGGTTTGGGAGACCGAGCGCGAAGGAATTTATTTTCCCATGTGCACAAGGTGTACTCCTGAATTTACTTTTTATTTTTGATAGGACGTTGCTGGTGGGGGTAGTGGATGTTGAGTACTCGGCGATAGTGGTGTCAGAACCACTGACATGCGGGTGAGTAAAAGGGGCAGTGCCCGCAATGGAGATTAGATGTGGGGCTGTTGGCGGAGGAAGTGGTGTGTGAGTGCGTGAGGGAGGCCATTCGGGGGTATGTGGAGAAAAATCCCACGGGGGGAGGTTTCGGCAGCCACAAAATGTACAAAAGTAGGTCGTCCACATATAGAGAGACCCTGTGCCCCCCCCCCCCCCGTACTATCACCTGCCAGTTCTTCGACATTCCCAGCGCCATCGGCAACAGCTCTATAGCCAAGGCAATAAGCAGTGGGGAGAGTGGATACCTCTGCCTCGTCTGCCAGTGCAGCCTAAAATAGTCCAAGCTCACCCGTTTCATCCGTACACTCGCCACTGGTGCCTGATACAGCAACCAGACCCAGTCAACAAAACCCTGCCCAAACCCAAAGTACTCCAGCACCTCCTACAAATAGTCACACTCCACCGATCAAAGGTCTGCTCTGCGTCCATGGCGACTACCACCTCCACCTCTCGTCCCTCGGAGGATATCATTATGACATTCAGCAACTTCCTGATATTTGCCACCAGATGCTTCCCCTAAACGAACCCCGTCTGGTCCGCCCCGATCACCCCTGGCACACAATCCTCTATTCTTGAGGCCAAGATCTTGGCCAATAACTTGACATCCACATTTAACAGGGAGATCAGCCTGTACTTCCCATATTGTTCCGGATCCTTTTCCCACTTCATAATGAGAGATCGAGTCCTGCGACATCTTGGGGGGAGCACCCCCTCGCTCCCTTGCCTCATTAAATGCCCTTACCAGCAAGGGCCCCAGCACCCCCGAGAACATTTTATAAAACTTCATTGGGTACTCGTCTGGACCCGGGGCCTTGCCCGACTCCATCGCCTCCAGCCCCTCCACCACTTCTACCAGCCCAATTTGTGTCCCTAGGCCCTCCATCAGCTCCTCTTCCAACCTCAGGAACTCCAACCCCTCTAAAAACGTCGCATCCCCTCCACCCCGGTTGGGGTTCCAACTCATATAGCCTACCATAAAAATCCCTAAACACCCCATTCATCCCCCACAGGGTCCAAGACCGTGTTCCCCCCTTTATCGTTCACTTTCGCAATCTTCAGCGCTGCCTCCTGCATCCTCAACTGGTGTGCCAGCAGCCTGCTCGCCTTCTCACCACATTCATACACCAACCCTCTCGCCTTTCTCAACTGCCCCACCACCTTCCCCGTAGATAACAACCCAAACTCCATCTGTAGCTTCTGCCACTCCTTCAACAGCCCCGCCTCCGGGGCTTCCGAATATCTCCTGTCCAACTGCAGGATCTCCTCCACAAGCCTTTTCATCTCCGCCTGCTCCGCCTCTACCTTTGTGCCCACATCAATCTGAACTCCCCGATCACCACTGCCTTCAATGCCTCCCATTCGGGAGATTGGAGGGATTATGGGGATCCTAGAGGAATTTGGCTGGTTTTCGGGGTATAAATTGAATATGGGCAAAGCGAGATCTTTCTGATCCAGGCGAAGGGGCAGGAGAGGAGGCAGGGGTTGGGAGCAGCTGCACAAGCTGAATCTGGCTCAGTTGGTGGAACAGATGAAGGGGGACTTTGAGAGGTGGGATGCGCTCCCGTTGTCATTGGCAGGCAGGATGCAGACGTGAAGATGACAGTACTCCCAAGGTTCTTCTTTGGTCTTCCAGAGCCTTCAAATTTTATTCCCAAGTTGTTTTTCAAGAAGGTGAATGTGGTGATTTCAGGGTTTGTGTGGGCGGGAAAAACCCCATGGGTGAAGAAGGTGCTGCTGGAGCGGGGTCAAGGGGTGGGGGGGGGGGAGGGGTGCGGTGAGGCTGGCCTTTCCGAACTTTATAAATTATTGTTGGGCTGCAAACATAGCAATGGTCAGGAAGTGGGTAGTGGGAGAGGGGTCGGTATGGGAGCAGCTGGAGGCGGCCTCATGTAGGGACACGAGTTTAGGGGCACTGTTAACGGTGCCTCTGCTCTTCTCGCCGGCCAGGTACTCCCCATGCCCGGTAGTAATGGCTGCCCTGAGGGTGTGGGGACAGTGGAGGCAGCACATGGGGCTGGAAGGGGCGTCGGTGTGGGCCCTGATATGTGGCAACCACCGGTTTGCTCCAGGGGGGCTGGATGGGGTGTTCTGGGGGTGGCAGCGGGCGGAGATTGAGCTGTTTGGGGATTTGTTTATAGATGGGGGCTTTCTGTGTTTGGAAGAATTGGAGGAGAAGTTTGAGCTGCCTGGTGGGAATGGGTTCCGTTACCTACAGGTGACGAACTTTGTGCGGAGGAAGGTTTCGACTTTCCTTCACCTGCCGCCCCAGGGGCTACAGGATAAGGTGGTGTCAAAAACAGGAGTGGGGAGGAGAAAGTACCAATTTATAATGAGCTGATGGAGTGGGAGGGATCCCCGATAGGGGAGGTGAAGCGAAGTGGAAGGAAGAGCTGGGTGGGGAGCTGGAGGCTGGGTTGTGGGGGGACGCCTTGAGGCGAGTCAATGCATCCCCGTCGTGTGCCAGGCTTAGCCTGATACAATTTAAGGTGGTCCACAGGGCTCACATGACTGTGGCCCGGATGAGCACGGTCTTTGAAGGGTTGGAGGATAGGTTTGGGCGGTGTGCGGGTGGGCCTGCAAATCATGACCGTATGTTTTTGGCATGTCTGAGGCTTTGGGGATTCTGGCAAGGGTTTGCTGATGTCATGTGGGAGGTACTGAAGGTAAGGGTGGTTCCGAGTCCAGAGCTGGCGATCTTTTGTGTGTCGGAAGACCTGGGAGTCCAAGCGGATTAGAGAGGCCGATAATCTGGCCTTTGCCTCCCTGGAAGCCCAGAGACGGCTTTTTTTGACATGGAGGGACTCGGAGATCCCGAAGTCGGGGTTGTGCGTTAGTGACATGGCTGGGTGTCTCCGGTTCAGGAAGATTAAGTTGATTAAGTTCGCCCTGAGGGGTTCGATGCTAGCATTTGCCCGCAGGTGGCAGACGTTTATCAATTTCTTTGGGAAAAATTAAACTGTCAGCAGTGGGGGGAGGGGGAATGGGAAAAAGTGTAGAGCGAATTATAATGAATAAGGTGCAGGTAGTGTAAAGGTCCTTTATTCTTTTTCTGACAGTAGAGTGGAAAAGCAAAATATTTATTTGGTTAGGGAACTCTTGAGTGTTGCCTTTTTCCCAGCCCAAGCAAATCCACCACCCCCGCGCTCCCCCACCCCGCCAGTCTTCATCCAATCCCCATAATCTTTACTCCCCTAATATATTTGCTACATTTAGTCTGAGTATTTACAGTGCAGACGGAGGCCATTCGGCCCATCGGGTCTGTACGAGCCCTTGGAAAGAGCACCATACCTAAGCCCACACTCCACCCTATCCCCGTAACAGTAACCCCGCCAAACCTTTTGGACACTAAGAGCAATTTAGCATGGTCAATCCACCTAACCTGCACATCTTTGGACTGTGGGAGGAAACCGGAGCACCCGGAGGAAATCCACGCAGACACTGGGAGAATGTGCAGACTCCGCACAGACAGTGACCCAAGACGGGAATCGGACCTGGGACCCTGGAGCTGTGAAACAACTGTGCTAACCACTGTGTTACCATGCCCCCCAGGAGTAGTGACCACAATTCCGTAACTTTTAGGGTGCTTTTGGATAGGTATGAGGGTAACCCTCGCGTTAAGGTGTTAATCCGGGGAAAGGCAAATTACGATAACTTTAGACAGGAATTGAAGAATTTGGATTGGGTGTGGCTTTTGGAGGGTAAATCAACATGTGTGGGATTCTTTCAAGTGACGGTTGATTAGGATTCAGGAAATTCACATTCCTGAGAGAACGAAGGGTAAGTATGGGAAGTTTAGGGAGCCTTGGATAATAAGGGATATTGTGAACCTCGTCAAAAAGGAAATGGAAGCTTTTGTATGGTCTAGAAGGGTGGGGACAGTCAAAACCCTTGAGTATAAAGAAAGTAGGAAGGTACTTAAGTGGGGAATGAGGAGGGCAAGGAAGGGTTATGAAAAGTCCTTGGCAAGTAGGATTAAGGTGAATCCCAAAGCTTTTTATTCATATGTAAAAAGCAAGGGGGTGGCCAGGGAAACGATTGGACCACTTAATGACAGTGGGGGGAATCTGTGTTGAGCCAGAGGTAATGTGCAAGGTACTAAATGAGTACTTTGCATCAGTGTTCACCAAAGAAAAGGACTTTGTGGATGATTCTTGGGTAGGGTGTGTGGACAGATTGGCCATGTTGACATCGAAAAGGAGGAGATATCGGGTGTTTTAAAAGACATTAAGGCAGATAAGTCTCCTGGGCCTGATGGGATTTATCGCTGAATACTGAGGGAAGCAAGGGAGAAAATTGCTGGTCCCTTAACTGACATCTTTGTATCCTCATTGGCTTCAGATGAGATCCCAGAGGATGAAGAATAGCTAACGTGGTACCATTGTTTAAGAAAGGTAGCAGGGATAATCCAGGAAACTTTATGTTATAACCTGCCTACTTACCAGTGGCTGGGGACTAATGGAAATCCCACAATCCTTAGGGAGTATGAGCTTCCCCAATAAGGGGGGTGGAAAAATCATTAGCAGATCCCCTGCATAAATATAGCTGGCCAGTATGGAACCAGCTAGAGCGAGGAGTGAGCAGCAAGGGAGTTACTGCTGCTGTTGTGTATATATATATATATATGTTGTAAATAGATGTTATTTCTTTCTATTCTACAACCCGTGCTGGATTTTCCGTGGCCCTCACAAAACTATAGGCCAGTGAGCCTTATGTTGGTAGTAGGTAAATTATTGGAGAGAATTCTCATGGACAGGATTTATACCTATTTGGAAACAAATGGATTCATTAGCGATAGGCAGCATGGTTTTGTAAAGGGGAGGTCGTGCCTCACTACTTGATCAAGCTTTTTGAGGAGGTGACAAAGATGATTGATGAGGGGAGGGCAGTAGATGTTGTTTACATGGACTTCAGTAAGCCTTTGACAAGGTTCCTCAGGGCAGACTGGTACAAAAGGTGAAGTCACACGGGATCAGAGGTGAGGTGGCAAGATGGATACAGAACTGGCTCGGTCACAGAAGGCAAAGGGTAGCAGTAGAAGGGTGTTTTTCTGAATGGAAGGTTGTGACTAGTGGTGTTCCACAACTATCTGTGCTTGGGCCTCTTGTTTGTAGTGTACATAAACGATTTGGGAGAAATGTAGCCAGTCTGATTAGTAAGTTCAAGGATGACACCAAGGTTGGTGGAGTGGCAGATAGCGTTGAGGATTGTCAGAAGATACAGCAGGACATGGATAGGTTGGAGACTTGGGCAGAGAAATGGCAAATGGGGTTTAATCCAGACAAATGTGAGATAATGCATTTTGGTAGGTCTAACATAGAGGGGAAATATACTGCAAATGGCAAAACTCTTAGGAATATAGAAAGTCAGAGAGATCTGGGCGTGCATGTCTGCAGATCTTTGAAGGTGGCAACACAAGTGGACAACACAAGAAAGCATACGGGATGCTTGCCTTCATTGGATGGGGCATTGAGTATAAACCTGGCAATCATGCTACAGTTGTATAGAACCTAAGGCTACACTTGGAATATTACGCACAGTTCTGCTCGCCACACTACCAGAAGGATGTGGAGGCTTTGGAGATGGTGCAGAGGAGGTTTACCAGGATGTTGCCTGGTCTGGAGGGTGTTAGCTATGTGAAGAGGCTGAATAGACTCGGACTGTTTTCATTAGAAAGAGGAGAAGTGACCTGATAGAGGTCTACAAGATTATGAGGGGCATGGATAGAGTGGATGGGCAGGCACTCTTTCCCCAGGTGAAGGGGTCAGTCACCAGAGGGCATTGGTTTAAGGTCCATGGGGCAAAGTTTAGAGGAGGTGTGCGAAGCAGTTTTTTTACACAGAGGGTGGTGGGTGCCTGGAATGCGTTGCCAGAGGAGGTTGTGGAAGCAGATACATTAACGGCATTCAAAAGGCACCTTGACAAACACATGGATAGGATGGGTATAGAAGGATACGGCACAAGGAAGTGCTGAGGGTTTTGGCAAAGGTTGGTATCATGACCGGTACAGGCTTGGAAGGCTGAAGGGCCTGTTCCTGTTCTTTGTTCTTTATTCTTCTAAAGTCAAATCAGACCGTTGCAATAACCCTTCTCACAGTTTGTCACTTTTTACTCCCTAGACTATCTGATCTCACCAATGTGAGCCTAGGATAATCAAAAAATTACATGTCTGTGCTTTTAGTCTCAGATTCGTTATGAAGCAGTCAAGCGTTTCACCTGCTTTTTTCACTCTTTGCCTGAACACATACTGTTCAAACGTTTTGTTTTGTTGCAACTGACAGTGCTTGTCAAACTTCTCGATAACTTTGTTGCACTTTTTTTTTGTCTGCCTCATCCTCAAACTGGAACGAGTTAAAGATCCCAATGGCTTGCGAGCCAGCAATTGTTAAAAACAGTGCTATTTTGTGCTGGTCGCTGGTCACTTCTAAGTCTAGGGCAGAGAAATACAATTCAAACTGTTGCTTGAAATTGTGCCAATTAACCTTTACTTTACCCGAAGTACGAAATTGTCGTGGAGTTCGCAGACCTTCCATCTCGGTTCGACTAGGATTTACTTCGACATCGTCCTTGAAGTCAGACTCGTGTTCTGGGCCTGCCCCAGACTTGTCGGGTTCTGGACAGCCTTCTTCGAGGTGATGTCCAGGTTGTGGGGTGAGGGTGGAGCCATGCCTGAGAGTGGCAGTCTTTGGGGTTTCAGATCAGCCAGGACTACATATGGGGAAGGGGGCTGACGCCCTGGCTTTTGTCTACATATTGGGAAGGGGGCTGACGCCCTGGCTTTTGCTTCCTTAATCACACGCCGGAGAATCCTGCTCGGCTGGCGATCAGCAGCACCTGGAGAAGATTATGTACACCGTCCGAAGGTCGTAAGAGGGCTTCCACAAAGCGTGGGGGCTATTAATCAGCCTGTTTCAAGACCTGTTCGAGGCCAATACTGACTAGTAAGTAAGGGAGTAGGGGGGGGACTGATAAAAGCAGATAGGAGGACACAAGCTGGAGAGGAGGAGAGGGAAGGGAAGGCAAGGAGGGAACTTAAGGGAGTATCAGAGAGACACTTGGGGGAAAAAGGGAGGAGGGGATGGGGCAGGGAGCCTGCCACCCCCAACGAGCCCACAAAGACAGTGGGCTTTCTCGTCAAGACTTTTGACATAACTTCATCGAATAACCATTATCTAGCTGGGTTCAAACACAAAAAACCCCTGAAAAACAGTGTTATGGGCCAGGGTTTAGAGAATCCCAAAGTGTATCATGGAGTTCACCTGACTCACAACTTTTAATAGATTGTGGTATGGGGACCACACGGCCCACATTACAGGTGTGGTACAGCAGAAATGGAAAAGTATTTTTTAAAGCAAAACAATGTTTATTCTATGAACTCAAGTTAACCTTTTTTAAAACAGACAGTGAACATCTTAGCAACCATTCTGCTCGGACGTGGTGAGGGGCCGCAGGTCTGGTGGTCCCCCTAAGGTCTTCTCCTGCTCCCGGCGGTTGTGCGCGGCCTTCTCCTGGCTGGGAGGGCAAACAAAAATAACAACACTGTTAGACCTTCCGACACATGCAGTCCAGGGAATGGGTAGATGATGGCATCAGTGGCCAGGACACCCGGCCATTGTGGCTAGCATGGGTGCTGGCATGTGAGGCAGGGTGAGGGTTCGGCCATCCCGAGGGGGGGGGGGGGGGTTGTCCAGGTTACATGTGTGTGGGGGGAATGGGAAGCTGCCTACTCACCCTGGCCACCCTGAGGAGGTCGTGCAGTTTCTTCCTGCACTGGATGGTAGTCCGGACTACATTGCCAATGGCGCTGACCGCATCTGCCACCTGCGCCCAGGCACGGCGAATGGCGACGCCTCACAGCCTTCCTCCCGGGCCAGGGTATAGGGTCATCCTCCTCTCCTCCACGGCGTCCAGGAGGGTGTCCAGCTCAGCATCCCTGAACCGTGGCGCTGCTCTCCTTCCAGCCATCTTGTTGAGTGGGACGGTGTGTCTGGGGGATGGATCATTTAAGTCCGGCTGTGGCGTATGAGTCTCACGTACGGCAATCACTGACCCGGCAAATCCGGTGGTGGTTTGCTTGGAACTGGTTGCGTCCCACGTGGCCATGGTGCTAGCCCATTTAGAGTTGCTGAATCGGTGCAGCTGTTGCACCGTTTTTGCTGTCGTAAAACACCACTGTTTCCATGCCAGCGTCAGCACTTAGTCTCAAAATTTGAGAATCTAGCACCAGGTTTTTTTTTAGTTCTAATACATAATCAGTGGAAAGGGGTGGCAAAGAGAAAACATTTTTTCTCCCTCAAAATAATTTTCCATGACCATTATCCTGTGCAGAAGAGCAATTATCCAAACTTCTTTATCTTGAGGTTTTAGATAAATACATTTTTAAATAGTTGATTGGAAGTACACAATAATTTAAAAATCCTTTCATCAAGTGCAAATAATTTTCTCAAACTTTTAATCCAATACAGAACAAAGTGATCTGCTTTTCCTGTGGAAAACATATTTTAATTGCTCCCATAGACTTCAAATTGTCTCGAGCACAATTATGCAATTGAACCAGTAAAGATTCAACATATGGTATGCTTTTACCCCATTCTTTTAAAAATTAGTAGTAATACCACAGCAATTGCTTACAATATGCATATATATATCACAAAACACTTCAAAGCATGGATTGGAGGGGCAATACTGTTAACTATCTTTAAAGGTGGAGTGGTGGGGTGGTGGGGGGGGAGGGGGGGGGAGGGGGCGGGGGGAGGGGGAGTGGAAAGAAAATAAAATTGGTGCTACTGTGCATACCCCTCTATGGCCCGCTTCAGGATAACATTGACAAATCCCTGTGAGCTGACCCACTTTTTCAAATATATATAGTGCATATTCTTTTTGTGTTCTTGGGATTTGAGCATAATTGACATGGCTGTAGTTATTAACCGTCAGTGTAGGAGGGCATTAAGGGTCAATCACGTGTAGTCACATATCCGGCAGTTCATGTCACTGTGTGGGAATTTGGCCTTGCAGCCTGTGTTATTAGTCAAGAGGGCTAAACAATCTTATTTATTTATTTAGCGAATGCAAAGTCCCTAAGCCAAGCAGTTTCTTCTGGTGCTGCGGTTTTGAGCGTGGTTAGGCCTCCGCTAAATCTGGATTGGACATTCTTCAATGATGTGGTGTATAGTTTGCTCTCTCCCACAGGCACATAGGGGGCTAACAGTAATGTCCCATCTGTGGAGGTTGGCCAAGCTGCAGCCGTAGCCAATCCTGAACCTGCTAAGGGTGGACCACTCTTTCCTTGGAAGATTGAAACCAGGCACTTGTTGGGTTGGGTTTGAGACCAGTAACTTGTTTGTGGACTTTTGGTGGCAGCCATGGTGCGTGCGGTCGAACACAGGGCAGCTACTGTGTTCGGGTAAAAAGAGCTCTTTTTACCCGAAAACGGGGAAAACTTTGACAGAAAAGTGTAGCTGAAGGTTGGAGGAGAAGTTCCCCCTGGTTGTGTCATGTCTGCTGGTTACCAAACCCATGAGAAGAAGATGAAAATCTGGCTAAGGTGTTAGAAGAGACTTGTGGCGCAGCAGTTATTGGGAAGCTGGTGGAGGGGGAAGGGTAGTGCAGGTTGGAAAGCTCCAGATGAAACAGTCGATGGCTTTCATCATGGAAGAGTTCCATCAACAAAGGAACAAGATGCAGGAAGGCCGATGGAAGGCCAGTGAAGGGGCTGTGGCACTCCTGAAGGGCTCAATGAAAAGGGCCGAAAAGTATCTGGAGGCACAGGGGTCGCAGATCTGAGAGATGGCGAGGTTGATGTCGGACCACAGCGATTATGTGGTGGCATTGGAGGCGGAGGTGGGGCTCTTAGGAGACCTTTGCAAGACACTGAGAAAAAGGTGGAAGAACAAGAGAATAGGTCAAGAAGGCAGAACCTGCTCATCATCGGCCTGCCTGAAGGAGTGGAAAGCATGAGTGCCACGTGGTAAGTCTCGAAGATATTGGAGGGCTGGTGGCAGAGGGGTGCAGGACAAGGCCCCAGAGGCGGATAGAGCACACAGCTCTCTGAGGCAGAAGCCAAGAGTTGGGGAGCCACCATGGGCGGAGATCATAAGACTCCACAAGTTAGTGGAAAAAGAGAAGATCCTGCAGTGGCCAGGGAGAAACCGAATTGTAAATGGAAGGAGAGCAAGTTCTGAATATACCAGGACATTGGAGCTGAACTTGCAAAACGGCATGCCGGATTTAACAGGGCCAAGGTAGTGCTGTATCAACGGCAGATCAGGTTCGGGGTGCTCTGCCCGGCAAAACTGAGGGTGACTTATGAAGGTCAGGAATACTACTTTGAGACCCCAGAAGCAGTCAATGATTTTATAAGAGAGCACAAACTGGGGGAGAACTGAACTTTATTGGAAGACGCAGGTGGTGGCACTTTGGAGTACAGAAGAAATGTGTAGAGTAGGGGATGGAGAGTGGTGGGGTTTTTCTTTTTCTCCCAGGTGGAGGGTTTTCTTTTTGTTATGGGCCAGGGTTTAGAGAACCCCAAAGTGCATCATGGAGTTCACCTGACCCATAACATTTACTAGATTGTGGTATGGGAAGCACACGGCCCACTCCACAGGTGTGGTATAGCAGAAATGGAAAAGTATTTTTTAAAGCAAAACAATGTTTATTATAGGAACTCAAGTTAACCTTTTTAAAACATACAGTGAACGCTTTAGCAACCATTAATTCAAATAGAACCCCCAAAGACTACAACACTAAGTAAACCTTTAAGCTTTCATTTTTAACATCCATACGACTTAAAAACAAAACCTTTATCAAAAACTAATACCTGTTTCAGTAGAGAAGTTAAACCTGATGTCTTTCTGTAAAAAGGGTTCTTTTTTGTCTTATGGATGTTGCAAGGAAAGATTAAGAGTTACTTATAGAGTACTGTATTCTTTGGGGGATTTATTGGTGTTAATAGTTGTTAAGATGTTTACTATGGGTTTATAAAGTGTTAACTGGTTTCATAAATAATCACTGTTTTAATTTAAAAGTACTGTATATATCTGTTGCATCCACCTGTAAGGTAGGCCCGTGTGCTCCCCATAACCACAATCTATTAAAAGTTGTGGGTCAGGTGAACTCCATGATACACTTTGGGGTTCTCTAAACCCTGGCCCATAACAATGTATAACCTGTAATGAATTCCCCCTTAACTGTTCCAATTCAGCAACAAAATCCAAGTAAAACCAGAAACCTCTTTTTACAGGTGTGTCCTAGCACACGGCCTTCTTACTATAAGACTTGTTAGTGATACTCTGTTCCCCTTTTCAAACAACAGGTTTGAATTCCTTCCAGAAAGCAATTATCCCTTAAGTTACCAAGTAGTCTGGGAACAGGTTTCAAAATGAAACAGTTCTTTCAACCTGTGCAGTTCAAAACCAGTCCAAACTCAAAGCGAAAGTAAAACCCACAGAGCCACAGCCCAGCTCCATCCACGCAATGACATCACTGAAGCTATATGATAAGACAAAAACATTTCTTAAAGGGACACTCACATGACAACAAATCATGGATGATGGTTGGGGTTGATGTTTTTTACCTGGATGGCACCTCTCCCCAAGAAAAAAAACCAACCCATCAACTTCAAAGATGGTTTCATTTTTCATCTTTTCACTTGGCCATTAATTACAATTGACAATAAACATACATTGTTTTAACAAAACAAAACAGGCAAACAGTTTCAATAAATTAGTCCATTTCAGTTCTTTGTCTTCCTGCAACTGGAATTCTTCTTTATATGACAGTCTCTTTGGACAAGAAAGTTTCTGTACAATCCATCCATTTCTCTATGGCATCTGCATCTTTCTTTACGGTCAGGTACGTTCATTCAATCTGGTCACAAAGCCTCTTGTAATTCTCCAACACAGGAGCAGTGGTTAACACAGCCTTCAGGCCTTTAAATGCCTTTCCGTCAGCAAGTCCGTCAGTGGAGCAACCACGCTGCTAAAATGCGGCACATATTTACGGTAAAAACCACTCATGCCAAGAAATCTCATTATTTCCCTTCGTGTCGAGGCTATTGCAAACTCTCAAATAACTTTGTCTTCACATTCCACGGGACCATATGTCCATGTCCAGTTGTATGGCCAAGGAATGTGACTTGGGCTTTTCCAAACTCACTTTTGGCTAGGTTTATCACCAAAGACCCTCTTTAAGTCGATCGAATAACTCCATTAGATGCTTCAAATGTTATTTCTATGTCTATGTCTACCGCACAATTGGGTAATCCTGAAATTACTTTGTTAGTTAACCATTGAAATGTGGCTGGGGTGTTTTTCATGCCAAATGGCATAACTTTGAATTGATATGTACCATTTGGAGTCACAAAAGCTGAAATCTCCTTCGCCCTTTTGGATAAAGGCACCTGCCCGTAACCTTTAAGTAAATCCAGTTTAGAAATAAAAGCTGATTGCCCCACCTTCTCAATGCAGTTCTTCAACCTTGGGACTTATAAGAGTCTATTCATTTAACTGCATTAAGCTTTCTATAGTCCATACACAATTGTTGGGTACCGTCCGGTTTTGGTACCATCACTATGGGTCAGCTCCATCGGCTGCAACCCACTTTAATTATGCCATTTTTAAGCATACTTTCAATTTCTTTTTGAACCTGTGCCAATTTTAAAGGGTTATGTTTATATGGATGTTGTTTAATTGGAACAGCATTTCCCACATCTACATCATGTGCAACCATTTTAGTACTTCCCAAATTATTTCCACAAACTTGCCCATGTGATATTAAATAACTCTTTCAGGTCAGTTTGTTTTTCCTCTGGATGGTAATTCAATAATTTATCCCAATTTGTAAGAACATCCTCGTTATCCAATTTAATTTGAGGAATGTCAAATTCAGAGTCATCTGGACTTGGTTCTTCACATTGAGTTAGAATCACTAAAACCTCCTTTTTGCTCTTCTTCCCTTTCAAAGTACCTTTTAAGCATATCCACATGACACATTCAGTGAGTTTCCTTCTATCTTCCATGTATGCTTTCTGATACATCCATTTTATTTCTCTATCTTTCTGTCGTAAATCCGCCAACTTTCCTGAACTAAAAATATCCACCTCATCTTCCACCTGTTCTTGTTTTTTTCCTCTCATCTGATCAAAAATCGTTTCTGATAATTCAACTTCAACTTTGTCTTCACTCTAATTTCTCCTCTTGTCTTAACCCATGACTTTGCGATCTTGTTACGACACAATCCGGAAAAATCCCAGGATATTCGTCTTCAACACTTTAGTTAATTGATTTTCCACTGGCTTATCAACAAGAGTAGACATCACTCCCACTTGTGATCCAACTATATCATTACTCAAAATAAACTGTATTCCTGGACAAGATAGTTTCTCTATTACTCCTACTACCACTTCACCACTCTTCACTGGACGTTCCAACCTCACCTTAGAGAATGGAACACTACTCTTCTCACCCTGAATTCCACATATTACCACCTTTACTGGCAATATTCCTCTGAAACGACATAACTCCTCATCTCTTACCATTAAAGATTGACTAGCCCCCGTATCTCTTAAAATTCCGACTTTCCTACTCCTGGTAGACATGAGTAAACTTTACCCATACAGGTAATTCTTTAAAGAGACCTGGCATCATCTTATCAATCACCTCTTGATCAGGCTGTACATTCTTTTGCACCTCCTTCACTTCAATTGGGCTTTCCTTTACCACTTTAACAAACCCCACTGACTTATCCTATTTTATCACATCAACCTTCCCAGTGCTTTTCTTCAACCCCAACACTGTGACTTGGCATGGCCTAGTTTATTACAGTAAAAACATTTGAAACTTTTCATTTCTCTTCCACCCTCCTGGATTTCTTTTTAATCTGAGATACACTATCCTTATTATCTCCCATCAGATACCTTTACTTTGACCACTTGAGTATTTCTCTTTTCCACAGTTTCTATCCCTCACAGGCTGAAACTGATGTCGGAAACCAAACTTTTATGTATGAACTAATTCATAATCATCTGCCATTTCTGCTGCTAATCTCGCAGATTTAACCCCCTGCTCTTCCACATGAGTTCTCACTACATCAGGAATTGAATTTTTAAACTCCTCCAAAATTATAATTTCTCTTAAGAGCTTCATATGTTTGGTCTATTTTCAAAGCCCTTATCCACCTATCAAAATTACCCTGTTTCATCCTTTCAAACTCTATGCATGTTTGACCAGGTTCTTTCCTTAATTAAAATTTTTAAAAAAAAATATATATTTTATTCAAGATTTTTTGGCCAAACATAACAGTACATAGTTTTTCTTTTAAACAACAATAAAGCAATATAAATAACAGTGGCCAGTTTTAAACAAATAAATAAATAATATATAAACAAAAACAAAAACTAAATGGCAACTGCCTTATCAAAAATAGTTACTCTCCAAAGATACAATCCAACAGTCCAATATACATTACCTATAACAAATGCCTATACATATACAATGACATCCCTGAGAGCCCGCCAGGATCCTCCCCCCCCCCCCCCCTCCCCCCTGGGTTGCTGCTGTTGTCTTCTTTCTTTTCCATTCCCTCTATCGTTCTGTGAGGTAGTTGACGAACGGTTGCCACCGCCTGGTGAACCCTTGAGCCGAACCCCTTAATACGAACTTGATCCGTTCTAACTTTATAAACCCTGCCATGTCGTTTATCCAGGTCTCCACGCCCGGGGGTTTGGCTTCCTTCCACATAAGCAATATCCTGCGCCGGGCTACTAGGGACGCAAAGGCCAAAACATCAGCCTCTCTCGCCTCCTGCACTCCCGGCTCTTCTGCAACCCCAAATATAGCCAACCCCTAGCCTGGCTCGACCCGGACCCCCACCACCTTCGAAAGCACCTTCGCCACCCAAAACCCATGTAGTGCCGGACATGACCAGAACATGTGGGTGTGGTTCGCTGGGCTTCTCGAGCATCTCCCACACCTATCCTCTACCCCGAAAAATTTACTGAGCCGTGCTCCAGTCATATGCGCCCTGTATAAAACCTTAAATTGTATCAAGCTTAGCCTGGCACACGAGGACGACGAGTTTCCCCTACGTAGGGCATCAGCCCATAGCCCCTCTTCGATCTCTTCCCCCAACTCTTCCTCCCATTTCCCTTTCAGCTCCTCTGTCATGATCTCCCCCTCGCCCCTCATTTCCCTATATATATCCGACACCCTACCATCCCCCACCCATGTTCTGAGATCACTCTATCTTGCACCGCCTGCGTCGGAAGCTGCGGGAATTCCCTCACCTGTTGCCTCGCAAACGCCCTGCGTTGCATATACCTAAACGCATTCCCTTGGGGCAACCCATACTTTTCCGTCAGCGCTCCCATACTTGCAAACGTCCCATCCAAGAACAGATCTCTCAGTTGTGTTACCCCAGCTCTTTGCCATACTCCAAATCCCCTATCCATTCTCCCCGGAACAAACCTATGATTATTTCTTATCGGGGACCGCACCGAGGCTCCCGTTCCTCCCCTATGCCGTCTCCACTGCCCCCAAACTTTTAGTGTCGCAACCACCACTGGGCTTGTGGTGTATTTATTCGGTGAGAACGGCAACGGTGCCGTCACCATTGCTTGTAGGCTGGTCCCCTTGCAGGACGCCCTCTCCAATCTCTTCCACGCCGCTCCCTCCCCTTCTCCCATCGACTTACACACCATTGAAATATTGGCGGCTGTAGAAGCCAAGTATTTCGAATACAACTAGTATAGGTAAAAGATAGCTGTTTAAGCATAAATGCTGAGCCCCAGTTTTAAATACCCATTTATACAGCATAATTCACTTTTACTGAGGTCCGTTGTTCTGGCAAATGCATATTTTCAAAGACAGTGTGACATTAAAACAGCACAGTTGCAAGATAATTTGACACTGCTTGTGCTAATTGTCAAGGACAGGGACTGAATACACAGCAACATTGTTCACAATGCAGATAACAGCTGGGTCAGAAAAGCTGATGTTGCACATTGAAGATGGACGGCTTGCCATCAAATCAAATGTGTTTGAGTCTAACCCAAACCAATTAGGATTATATTGGGGTGTAATTAGACAACTTAAGACAGATATGAAAGTGTATAACTGAAAAGTTTCTCCCCGCCATTTTGGGTTTTATTGTCTTTGAAAGTGTGTTGTGCTGTGTGTGTTGTCTGTGGTGTATTGTCTTTGGGGGTATGTTGTGCGAAGATGTCTTTGTGTTGTCTTTCTGTTAGTTTAGTCAGGTTTGTCCTTTATAGTCTCCATTTTAGTTTTAGTTTTTAGGTTATTGTTTTTGGGGGTTCTGTCAGCCTAACAGTCTGTGTCAGTGATGTTGGTCCACTTTTGACTTTGAGTTTGAGTTTAGCTGAAGATTAGCTTTCTCTCTCTCTTCATGTTTCATTGCCAGACTTTGACCTTTTAAAAGTTACTTTCGAGCTGTCTGCCTAAGCAAAGAAAGATAGTGTCTGTAATTCTCTGAAAGCTTCGAATTGTCTACGAATTGCCTTTTAAATGACTTTCAAATTGTAATCAAGCGACTACAAATAAAACAATTCTTTTTGGCACCTGAGGAGTTTATACTGCAAATTTCTGCTGAGTTCCAGTATTCGCAAAGTGCTACTGATAACCGAATAGCAGAGATGATATAAATTCCTTCAACTATACACAGTCGAATAATACAAGGAATCGAACAACTTAACACAGTCTACAAATAGTACAAATCTTACAACTTGTCGTATTGCGCCAGGACTTGATTCATCAACTAAGCTTCCCCCAAACTTGGCGTAGTTCGACAGGTTATGAGATCCCTATAAATTAAAGAAATATTGGCGGCCCAGTAATAATCGTTTAAGCTCGGTAGTGCCAGCCCCCCCCCCCCCCCCATCTCTCCTACGCTGCAAGAACCCCCTCCTCACTCTCGGGGTCTTCCCGGCCCACACAAAACTCATAATACTTTTCTCGATTCTCTTAAAAAAAGCCTTCGTGACCATCACCGGGAGGCACTGAAACACAAAGAGGAATCTCGGGAGAACCACCATTTTAACCGCCTGCACCCTACCTGCCAGTGACAGGGACACCATGACCCATCTCTTGAAATCCTCCTCCATCTGTTCCACCAATCGTGTTAAATTAAGCCGGTGTAAGGTTCCCCAATTCTTGGCTATCTGAATCCCCAAGTACCGGAAGTCTCTTGTTACCTTCCTCAGCGGTAAATCCTCTATTTCCCTGCTCTGCTCCCCCGGATGCACCACAAACAACTCACTTTTCCCCATGTTCAATTTATACCCCGAAAGATCCCCAAACTCCCCAAGTATCCGCATTATCTCTGGCATCCCCTCCACCGGGTCCGCAACATACAACAACAAATCATCCGCATACAAAGATACCCGGTGTTCTTCTCCTCCCCTAAACACTCCCCTCCACTTCCTGGAACCCCTCAGTGCTATGGCCAGGGGCTCAATCGCCAGTGCAAACAATAATGGAGACAGGAGACACCCCTGCCTCGTCCCTCTATAAAGCCGGAAATAATCAGACCCCCGTCCATTCGTAACCACACTCGCCATCGGTGCCCTATACAGCAACTGTACCCATCCGATATACCCATCTCCAAAGCCAAATCTCCTCAGCACCTCCCACAGATAATCCCACTCCACTCTATCAAATGCTTTCTCGGCATCCATCGCCACCACTATCTCCGCTTCCCCCTCTGGTGGGGGCATCATCATTACCCCTAGCAACCTCCGTATGTTCGTGTTCAGCTGTCTCCCCTTCACAAACCCAGTTTGGTCCTCATGAACCACCCCCGGAACACAGTCCTCTATCCTCGTTGCCATCACCTTGGCCAGAATCTTAGCATCCACGTTTAAAAGGGAAATGGGCCTATAGGACCTGCATTGCAGCGGGTCTTTTTCCTTCTTTAGGAGGAGCGATATCGTTGCCTCTAACATAGTCGGGGGCAGCTGCCCCCTTTCCCTAGCCTCATTAAAGGTTCTCGTCAGAAGCGGGGCCAGCAAGTCCATATACCTCCTATAAAATTCAACCGGGAATCCGTCTGGTCCCGGGGCCTTCCCCGCCTGCATGCTCCCAATCCCTTTCACTACCTCCTCCATCTCAATCTGTGCTCCCAGTCCCGCCCTCTCCTGCTCCTCCACCTTAGGGAATTCCAGCTGATCCAGAAAGCACAACATTCTCTCCTTCCCTTCCGGGGGCTGAGCTTTATATAATGCGTAAAATGCCTTGAACACCCCATTCACTCTCTCCGCTCCCCGCTCCATCTCTCCCTCCTCATCTCTCACCCCCCCTATCTCCCTCGCTGCTCCCCTCTTCCTCAGTTGGTGGGCCAGCAACCGGCTCGCCTTCTCTCCATATTCGTACTGTACACCCTGTGCCCTCCTCCATTGTACCTCTGCATTACCCGTAGTCAACAACTCAAATTCTACATGTAGCCTTTGCCTTTCCCTGTACAGTCCCTCCTCCGGTGCCTCCGCATATTGTCTGTCCACCCTCAAAAGTTCTTTCAGCAACCGCTCCCTTTCCCTACCCTCCTGCTTTCCTTTATGTGCCCTGATAGATATCAGCTCCCCTCTAACCACTGCCTTCAATGCCTCCCAGACCACTCCCACCTGAACCTCCCCATTGTCATTAAGCTCCAAGTACCTTTCAATACACCCCCTCACCCTTAAACATACCCCCTCATCCGCCAATAATCCCATGTCCATTCTCCAGGGTGGGTGCTGTTCTTTTTCCTCCCCTATCTCCAGGTCCACCCAATGTGGAGCGTGGTCCGAGATAGCTATAGCCTTGCACTCCGTCCCTGTCACCTTCGGGATCAATGCCCTTCCCAAAACAAAAAAGTCTATCCGTGAATATACTTTATGGACATAGGAGAAAAACGAGAACTCCTTACTCCTAGGCCTGCTAAATCTCCAGGGGTCTACTCCTCCCATCTGCTCCATAAAGTCCTTGAGCACCCTAGCTGCAGCCGGCCTCCTCCAGATCCTGGACCTCGATCTGTCCAGCCCTGGGTCCAGCACCGTATTGAAGTCTCCCCCCATTACCAACTTTCCCGCCTCTAGGTCCGGGATACGTCCCAACATATGCCTCATAAAATTGGCATCATCCCAGTTCGGGGCATATACGTTCACTAGAACCACCGCCTCCTCTCGCAATCTGCCACTCACCATCACGTATCTACCCCCACTATCCGCCACTATGGTCTTTGCCTCAAACAGTACCCGTTTCCCCACTAATATAGCCACCCCCCTGTTCTTTGCGTCTAACCCCGAATGAAACACCTGCCCCACCCATCCTTTGCGTAGTCTGACCTGGTCTATCAGTTTCAAATGCGTCTCCTGCAACATAACCACATCTGCCTTTAATTTCTTTAGGTGTGCGAGTACCCGTGCCCTTTTAATCGGCCCGTTCAGCCCTCTCACATTCCACGTGATCAGCCGGGTTGGGGGGCTCTTTACCCACCCCCCTTGTCGAGTAGCCATCCCCTTTTTTAATCCAGCTCCTCACCCGGTTCCCACGTAGCCGTATCTCCCCCCGACGGCGCCCTCTCGCCTCGACCACCCCACCCCGTACCAGCTCCCCCTTCTCCCCAGCAGCAGCAACCCAGTTAACCCTCCCCCCGCTAGATCCCTTTCTAGCGTAATTGCACCCCCCATGTTGCTCCCAGAAGTCAGCAAACTCTGCCTGACCTCGGCTTCCCCCCGTGACCTCGGGGCCCCCCCCCCATGACCTCGGCCCCCACTGTGCGAGGCCCCCTCCTTCCTGCTTCCCTGTTCCCGCCATGATTACCATAGCGCGGGAACAAAGCCCGCGTTTCCCACTTGGCCCCACCCCTAATGGCCGGCGCCCACAGTTCCTCATCCTCCCTCCCCGACAACATAGGGAAGAGAGAAAAGTTACAGGGTCGCAAGATTAACAACTTGAAAGATCATCCCTTCCCCCTTTTTCCCCCCCTTCACCCCACGTAATCACCCCACCACTTTGTCCCAAACGTTCTTTTTCTGGCCCGCCTATTCCAGCTTCTCCTCCACAGTAAATGTCCACGCCTCTTCTGCCGTCTCAAAGTAGTGGTGCTTCCCTTGGTGTGTGACCCACAGTCTTGCTGGCTGCAACATTCCAAATTTGACCTTCCTTTTGTGAAGCACTGCCTTAGCCCGATTAAAACTTGCCCTCCTTCTCGCCACCTCCGCACTCCAATCTTGATATACGCGGATCACCGCGTTCTCCCACCTACTGCTCCGAGGTTTCTTCGCCCATCTGAGGACCATCTCTCTGTCATTATAGCGGAGAAATCTCACCACTATGGCTCGAGGTATTTCTCCAGCCCTCGGTCTTCGCGCCATAACTCGATAAGCTCCCTCCACCTCCAACGGGCCCGTCGGGGCCTCCGATCCCATTAACGAGTGAAGCATCGTGCTCACATATGCCCCGATGTCCGCCCCTTCTGCGCCTTCGGGAAGACCAAGAATCCTTAAATTCTTCCTCCTTGCAGTATTCTCCAGAACCTCCAGCCTTTCCACACACCTTTTGTGTTGTGCCTCGTGTATCTCTGTCTTCACCACCAGGCCCTGTATTTCGTATTCATTTTCAGCGGCCTTTGCCTTCACGACCCGAAGCTCCTGCTCCTGGGTCTTTTGCTCCTCCTTTAGCCCTTCAATCGCCTGTAATATCGGGGCCAGCAGCTCCTTCTTCATCTCCTTTTTTAGTTCTTCCACATAGCGCCGCAGGAACTCTTGTTGGTCAGGGCCCCATACTAAACGGCCACCTTCCGACGCTATCTTGCTTTGTGCTTGCCTTCCTTGCCGCTGCTCTAGAGGATCCTCCGCAATCCGGCCGCTTTCCTCCTTTTTCCATCCGTGTCCAGGGGGGATTCACCTTCTGGTTTACCGCACAGTGTTTTTAGCCGTTAAAATTGCCGTTGGGGCTCCTATTAAGAGCCCAAAAGTCCGTTCCACCGGGAGCTGCCGAAACATGCGACTTAGCTGGTCATCGCCGCACCCGGAAGTCTCTTCCTTAAATTTATTAACCTTTGTCTCTAGGCTTCAGGCACTAGTTCATAAGCACCTAAGATGGATTTTTTTCACCTCCTCATACGTTCCAGATACCTCCTCTGACAGTGATGCAAATACTTCACCAGCTCTACCTACCAACTTTGTTTGAATCAGTAATACTCACATGTCCTGTGGTCATTTCATTTGTTTAGCCACCTTCTCAAATGAAATGAAAAAGACTTTGACATCCTTCTCATCAAACCTTGACAATGCTTGAACATATTTAAATAGATCCCCACCAAACCTTCGACTATGACACTCTTTCTCACTCTCCTCATCACTATCCTCAGACTGTTCGTTTCTGTTTACCTCTGCCAATTTTAACTGACTTTCACGTTTTATTGCCAGTTTCTGAAGTTCAAAGTCTTTTTTTTTCTTTTTCCTCTCTCTTTTTCCTTTTCCCTGATCTGTAACTCCCTTTCTCTCACTTTTTGTTCTACATGGGCTATTCGTTCTTTTTCCCTTTCCTCTCTCTCCTTTTCTTTTGTTCTGCTGGGCCTATTCTTTCTTTTTCCCTTTCTTCTCTCTCATTTTAATTTTCCCTCATCTGAGCCTCCCTTTCTCTTTTTTCCTTTCTTCTCTCTCCTTTTCCCCCCCTGATCTGTACATCCTTTTCTCTTTCTTTTACCCTCATTTCATATCCAAGCTGCATTATTTCTTTTTCATGTTCAAGCTGCTTGATCTGTAATTGAATTCTTGCCATTTCCAATTATTCTAACTGTCTCAGGCAATTTTAAATGCTCAGTTACCGCCGTGATTACCTCTTCGCATTTTATCAGGCACTGTTCACTGCGATGTTTTTGCGAAATCATTTTTTAGTCTCCATTTGTAAGGCACTGTGCATGACCTCCTCCACCCCCAAAACATTCTGAGCCTCTGAAAGAGCCACTGTCCACAACACACTCACTATTTAAAATTGAATATAACACCTGAAGCCAAAGCAAACACAAATATGCTCACGGTCTTTAAGCTCTCTAAGCCAACCCAATCACAAAAGATAGACTTTTATCCCATGATCCTCCAATTTGTTATGGGCCAAGGTTTATAAAACTCCAAAGTAAATCATGGAATTCACCTGACCTATAACTGTTTATTGATTTTTGCTAGGATGAGCAGAAGAGCCAGCCTTTCAAGTGTTATTCAACAGACTTCTTTGGCGCATTTAATCAAAAAACAAGCTTCATTCTACAAATCTAGTTAATATTTGTATAAACACACACAGTAAGAATTTTTATCAACTATAAACATAAAGACCCACACAGCTACAGTAATTTATGTATAACCCTTAATGAATTCCCCCTTAACTGTTCCAATTCAATAACAAAATCCAAGTAAAACCAGAAACTCCTTTTCACGTGTGTGGCCCAGCACACGGCCTTCTTACTGGTATAAGACTTGTTAGTGATACTCTGTTCCCCTTTTCAAACAGCAGGGTTGAATTCCTTCCAGAAAGCAGTTATCTTTTTTAAGTTTCTGTTGGTGAAAATATTCACGAGTAGACCTTTGAATGAGTAAAGAAGCAATTTATTAATTTTCAGAGCTCTGGGAGAAAGGCCTTTGACCCCGCCGCGGTCTGTGGAGCACACTTTCTCCCTGAGCTGAGTTCGCGCTGGGTTAATATACAGAAGGAAAGCAAAATTAGTTTGCATTCGCATTTACCTACAATCAATCAGCTCCATTCGCGTTACAATTCATTACATGCATCTTTTATGCCATAAATGGCTACATGTTAGCTTCTATAGCCTCTAATTGGCAGTTTGCCCTACCCAATCAATTCATTACATAGATAACGGTTACAGTCCAACCATGGCGAAACATGTCCTTCCTCATTCCTTGCTGATTCCTTAATTTGGGGCCCCTTTGTTAGTTTTCAATAGCTACAAAATGCAGACCTTGGGCAAAGGCCGCCAACGGCTCATTGTCTCTCTGGCTGCACCTGGTTGTGAGTCACTTGTTTTGCACAAAGCTTTACTGCCTCAGCAGAAGACGCTGACAATAACATAGGAATAAGGACATTAGCCTAGCATAGTCCAGCATAGTTTGTCCATAGTCAAGTATCCCGGCGTTCAAAGTTCACTCCAACATTTCCAAGTAGTCTGGAAACAGCTTTTACAATGAAGATGGAGAAACACTACTGTCCAGTTCAAAACTAGTCCAAACTCAAGGCGAAAGGAGAACCCACAGAGTCACAGCCCAGCTCCACCCACACAATGATATCACTGAAACCATGTGATAAGACAAAAACATTTCTTAACGGGACACTCACATGACAGTCAACACACAATGGATGAAGGTCGGTGTTGATCTTTTTTTACCTGGATGGCACTGAATACAAACTGCTAATTGATTACTATCTCATATACCCAGAGGTAATGAAACTACCAAATTCCAGCAGTGCCAGCGTGATCCAATGTGCAAAAGAATTTTTTGCGCATCATGGTATACCGCAAATTGTCATGAGTGACAATGGTCCCTGCTTTGACAGTTGGGAGCGACAGGATTTCGCTAGGAGATATGATTTCAAGCACGTCACCTCCTCAGAGCCTTGACTCTGCTCAACAAGGCCATTGGTTCACACAGTGACCCGTATCTTGCCCTGTTGGTGTACCGTACCACACCACGGGGATTAGCTCCAGCTCAATTGCTAATGGGTAGGAAGCTGTGGACAACTCTTCCCAGCATTCCTGAAAAAATCCATAATGCAAACAAATTGCTACTCAAAAGCAGAAACAAACACACTACTACAATTGCTCCAGCAGAATGTTGGATGGTTTGGGACCAGATGATAGTGTCAGGGTTGAAACACCTCAAGGATAGTTCAGGCCTGCCAAAGTCAATAAACAGGCAGGTCCCAACTTCTTTGTTATTCTCAATATTGAGATGCAATTGCAGAGCATTGTTAAAGCTCAAGGCGAACCAACCGTTTACTCTTCAATCAAGACTGGATGATGGGGTTGCTCCTCCTCACGCACCTGAGACTACGCACACAGCTGTAGCAATGCCGAACATTGAAGCAACCAATGAGCAAGTTAGCTTGCCAGAAAATAACGAGCCTACCTCGTCTTTACCTCAAGAACTACAACGGTTCACCAGGGTTCGAAGACAACCTGATAAACTAAATTTATGGACATTATCAACCCGATTATTTGAATGTATAAAGAGTTATATCAACACTGTCAGTAAACATGTAAATACTTTGAAGCTACAAATGTATCTAAAAAGTAAAAAAGACATTTCCAAAGAAAGGGGGATGTGATGATAAGTAGATTGTCATCTGTATTACCATCTGTATGTAAATAAATTATATGTATAACTGTTGTTGTTCCGACCAGCAGGCGGTGCAAGTATGCACGTGACCCGGACGCATGTGATCCAGGAGAAGGTGTTAGTAAGGAGTTGATAGCATTCACATATTAGAGTCATTCTGTAGTAACTTAGTGCAAGTTAGTGTTAGACCATGATTTCCAACTGTATTGATCTCAGCCATTTTAGCAATTCGTTAGTGTAGTGTTAGTAATAAATAACTTTCTTGATAAAGCAAAGTCTAATGTTCTTTGTTTACACTACATATCAAGATTCAATATCAGCCCGATCAAAGAACAGTACAGAAACCACAGAATTATGAGAAAGATATGCAGTGATTAGGGAACTAACAATGCATTCAAGGACTTGAAAGAAAGGATCTATGATAGGAAAATTGTACATTGTCTTTGAATTGATGCAACACTTGTGCTGTTTGTGTAGGTTTTTTTTGTCAGAGTGTCTCCCTTCATGCGGTAGAGCAGTCTTTGGATGTTGGAAGCTTACCAACAATGTTAACAACCCATAGCATGGTGCTAATGTCAAGAATTATGTTTTAAAATTGCTTCAACGTTTGACTTGGTTGAGTTACTGACAAGTCCATGTCAGGATCTATGGTTCCGAGCCTTCACTGATTGACAAATTAGTTTGTTCAGTTGGCTTTAATGGATTCAAGAGGCATTTTTAAAAAAGTATTTTTATTGAAGATTTTTCATTTTAACAAATAGCTCAACAAAACCACAGGAGTGGTACAGCTCAGCGCAAAAAAAGTCTCAATATATATGGATACAGAGGGGAACAGCATTATAATTGGCTCAGTACAAACATTGGACTCAATTTGGTGCCTCTGTGTACACCACCAGAGAACAAGGGAGAGAAAGATAAAGCCATGAAAACATGGTAAAATAGTGCACCCTTTCCCATGCGGTGATTGCTCGCAAAAACTGAGAGTTTAGGGTAAACATTTTGCACCATGTTCGGGCGCAGCACCAAAAAATATCTCTCTCAACTCCAACAATACCAGAGACACAATATCATGCTGGAACCCCCTCTCTCCAGATGTCAGACTCATCTGTACCAATGCAGGAGCCAATCATGGATTCTTAAACCCCACCATAACAAAAATAGTAAAATGATAAGAAAATACACGAGATATCATAGATTATCATAGAATTTACAGTGCAGAAGGAGGCCATTCGGCCCATCGAGTCTGCACCGGCTCTTGGAAAGAGCACCCTACCCAAGGTCAACACCTCCACCCCATCCCCATAACCCAGTAACCCCACCCAACACTAAGGGCATATACGTTCTAGAAAGATGTTTTACAAATACCACACAACGCCACATAATCCCAACCTCAGAATGATCATCATTCCACCTATTTATACAGAGAGGACGAGAAGCAATAAATTCAGATAATGGTCAGTGTAGTCAGTGCTTCCCAATACATTAAATTAGACAGGACAAAAAAGGGACAGCTACCAGGAACAGAAGGTCACAGGATACCAAGATATAACTATAAGTCTGTATTCATCTGATGAATGCCCACCTCCAAGGATGAAGAATAGAAAAAGCTGCTCGCTCATATAATGGAATGTCCCAACCATAAAGGGGGTAACAAGATATTAACCACAGAACAGGACCCAGCTCAACTCCACACTCTTGTGCACTTAGGAATCAATAAACCAAGGATATTCAAGCACATCAGGAATCTCAGACTCTCAGCACATCCCTAATAAGGGATGGCCCAAGCATAACAAAAGAACAAAGAAATGTACAGCACAGGAACAGGCCCTTCGGCCCTCCAAACCCGTGCCGACCATGCTGCCCGACTAAACTACAATCTTCTACACTTCCTGGGTTCGTATCCCTCTATTCCCATCCTATTCATGTATTTGTCAAGATGCCCCTTAAATGTCACTATCGTCCCTGCTTCCACCACCTCCTCCGGTAGCGAGTTCCAGGCACCCACTACCCTCTGCGTAAAAAACTTGCCTCGTACATCTACTCTAAACCTTGCCCCTCTCACCTTAAACCTATGCCCCCTAGTAATTGACCCCTCTACCCTGGGGAAAAGCCTCTGACTATCCACTCTGTCTATGCCCCTCATAATTTTGTAGACCTCTATCAGGTCGCCCCTCAACCTCCGTTGTTCCAGTGAGAACAAACCGAGTTTATTCAACCGCTCCTCATAGCTAATGCCCTCCATACCAGGCAACATTCTGGTAAATCTCTTCTGCACCCTCTCTAAAGCCTCCACATCCTCCTGGTAGTGTGGCGACCAGAATTGAACACTACACTCCAAGTGTGGCCTAACTAAGGTTCTATACAGCTGCAACATGACTTGCCAATTCTTATACTCAATGCCCCGGCCAATGAAGGCAAGAATGCCTTCTTGACTACCTTCTCCACCTGTGTTGCCCCTTTCAGTGACCTGTGGACCTGTACTCCTAGATCTCTCTGACTTTCAATACTCTTGAGGGTTCTACCATTCACTGTATATTCCCTACCTGCATTAGACCTTCCAAAATGCATTACCTCACATTTGTCCGGATTAAACTCCATCTGCCATCTCTCCGCCCAAGTCTCCAAACAATCTAAATCCTGCTGTATCCTCTGACAGTCCTCATCGCTATCTGCAATTCCACCAACCTTTGTGTCATCTGCAAACTTACTGATCAGACCAGTTACATTTTCCTCCAAATCATTTATATATACTACAAAGAGCAAAGGTCCCAGCACTGATCCCTGTGGAACACCACTGGTCACAGCCCTCCAATTAGAAAAGCATCCTTCCATTGCTACTCTCTGCCTTCTATGACCTAGCCAGTTCTGTATCCACCTTGCCAACTCACCCCTGATCCCGTGTGATTTCACCTTTTGTACTAGTCTACCATGAGGGACCTTGTCAAAGGCCTTACTGAAGTCCATATAGACAACATCCACTGCCATACCTGCATCAATCATCTTTGTGACCTCCTCGAAAAACTCTTATCAAGTTAGTGAGACACAACCTCCCCGTCACAAAACCATGCTGCCTCTCACTAATACGTCCATTTGCTTCCAAATGGGAGTAGATCCTGTCTCGAAGAATTCTCTCCAGCAATTTCCCTACCACTGAAGTAAGGCTCACCGGCCTGTAGTTCCCTGGATTATCCTTGCTACCCTTCTTAAACAGAGGAACAACATTGGCTATTCTCCAGTCCTCTGGGACATCACCTGAAGACAGTGAGGATCCAAAGATTTCTGTCAAGGCCTCAGCAATTTCCTCTCCAGCCTCCTTCGGTATTCTGGGGTAGATCCCATCAGGCCCTGGGGACTTATCTACCTTAATATTTTTTAAGACGCCCAACACCTCGTCTTTTTGGATCTCAATGTGACCCAGGCTATCTACACACCCTTCTCAAGACTCAACATCTACCAATTCCTTCTCTTTGGTGAATACTGATGCAAAGTATTAATTTAGTACCTCACCCATTTCCTCTGGCTCCACACATAGATTCCCTTGCCTATCCTTTCCCTGGCTATCCTCTTGCTTTTTATGTACGTGTAAAAAGCCTTGGGATTTTCCTTAACCCTATTTGCCAATGACTTTTCGTGACCCCTTCTACCCCTCCTGACTCCTTGCTTAAGTTCCTTCCTACTTTCCTTATATTCCACACAGGCTTAGTCTGTTCCCAGCCTTTTAGCCCTGACAAATGCCTCTTTCTTTTTGACGAGGCCTACAATATCTCTCGTTATCCAAGGTTCCCGAAAATTGCCGTATTTATCCTTCTTCCTCACAGGAACATGCCGGTCCTGAATTCCTTTCAACTGACACTTGAAAGCCTCCCACATGTCAGATGTTGATTTGCCCTCAAACATCCGCCCCCCAATCTAGGTTTTTCAGTTCCCGCCTAATATTGTTAGAATTAGCTTTCCCCTAATTTAGCACATTCATCCTAGGACCACTCTTATCCATGTCCACCAGCACTTTAAAACTTACTGAATTGTGGTCACTGTTCCCGAAATGCTCCCCTACTGAAACTTCTACCACCTGGCCGGGCTCATTCCCCAATACCAGGTCCAGTACCGCCCCTTCCCTCATTGGACTGTCTACATATTGTTTTAAGAAGCCCTCCTGGATGCTCCTTACAAACTCTGCCCCGTCTAAGCTCCTGGCACTAAGTGAGTCCCAGTCAATATTGGGAAAGTTGAAGTCTCCCATTACCACAACCCTGTTGTTTTTACTCTTTTCCAAAATCTGTCTACCTATCTGCTCCTCTATCTCCCGCTGGCTGTTGGGAGGCCTGTAATAAACCCCCAACATTGTGACTGCACTCTTCTTATTCCTGATCTCTACCCATATAGCCTCACTGCCCTCTGAGGTGTCCTCCCGTAGTACAGCTGTGATATTCTCCCTAACCAGTAGCGCAACTCCGCCACCCCTTTTACATCCCCCTCTATCCAGCCTGAAACATCTAAATCCTGGAACGTTTAGCTGCCAATCCTGCCCTTCCCTCAACCAGGTCTCTGTAATGGTAACAACATCATAGTTCCAAGTACGAATCCAAGCTCTAAGTTCATCTGCCTTACCCGTAATACTTCTTGCATTAAAACATATGCACTTCAGACCACCAGACCCGCTGTGTTCAGCAACTTCTCCCTGTCTGCTCTGCCTCAGAGCCACACTGTCCCTATTCCCTAGTTCCCCCTCAATGCTCTCACCTTCTGACCAATTGCTCCCGTGCCCACCCCCCTGCCATACTAGTTTAAACCATCCCGTGTGACACTAGCAAACCTCGCGGCCAGGATATTTATGCCTCTCCAGTTTAGATGCAACCCGTCCTTATATAGGTCACACCTGCCCCGGAAGACCTCCCAGTGGTCCAGATAATGGAAACTCTCCCTCCTACACCAGCTGTTTAGCCACGTGTTTAGCTGCTCTATCTTCCTATTTCTAGCCTCACTGGCACGTGGCACAGGGAGTAATCCCGAAATTACAACCCTAGAGGTCCTGTCTTTTCACTTTCTGCCTAGCTCCCTGTACTCCTGCTGCAGGACCTCATGCTCCTTCCTGCCTATGTCGTTAGTACCAATATGTACAACGACCTCTGCCTGTTTGCCCTCCCACTTCAGGATGCCCTCTACCCGTTCGGAGACATCCTGGACCCTGGCACCAGGGCGGCAACATACCATCCTGGAGTCTCTTTCACGTCCACAGAGGCGCCTATCTGTGCCTCTGACTATAGAGTCCCCTATTACTATTGCTCTTCTGCGCTTTGACCCTCCCTTCTGAACATCAGAGCCAGCCGTGGTGCCACTGCTCTGGCTGCTGCTGTTTTCCCCTGATAGGCTATCCCCCCCGACAGTATCCAAAAGGGGTATACCTGTTCGAGAGGGGGACAACCACAGGGGATTCCTGCACTGACTGCCTGCCCTTTCTGGTGGTCACCCATTTCTCTGCCTGCACCTTGGGTGTGACCACATTTATATAACTGCGATCTATGACGCTTTCCGCCACCTGCATGCTCCTAAGTGCATCCAATTGCTGCTCCAACCGAACCATGCGGTCTGTGAGGAGCTCCAATTGGGTGCACTTTCTGCAGATGAAGCCATCCGGGATGCTGGAAGCCTCCCGGACCTGCCACATCTCACAGTCAGAGCACTGCACCCCTCTAACTGACATTACGTCAATTAATTAGTAAATTAAAATTAAAAGTTAAAATTAAAAAAAAATATTACTGTTAACTATCTGTTTCCTAGCACTAGATTTCTACTATAATTGTGAAAGCTAAATATAGTACTCTCCGATCTCTGGCTTAGATACCCCTCTAAATTATAATTAAGTAATTATGTTTAATTAGTTACCAATGGTTAATTTTTTAAATTTAGTGTAGATTCCCAACCAGCCACTCGGGCCATAGCTTTTCTGTGATGTCACTTCAGTCCCGTCCCCCCCACACACACACACAATTTGAAAAAGTAATAAAGAGTAAGAATGAGTAAAAATCACTTACTTACCTTCTTACCTTCTGAGGGTCTTCGATGTTCTCAGGTTCTCTCCCTGACAGAGACTGCTCCTCCTCCTCCGAACGGCTCCCGAAACTAGGCCGCGATCTTTTTAAATCTCTGCATAAATCTCCATAAGAGGGCACAAGGATATCAATCACAGCACTGGACTTGACCTAGTCCAACACACCCTGAGAGAAGGGAGCCAATACCCCAAAGACAACCAGCAGATGCGAGGTTACAACATCCAGCCGGCACTGCACCTCACTAACCACACAGGGCAGTGCACCACCCCACTGTCCAAAACGGCTTATAACAGCATGTTGCTCACCCAGATGAAGAAGAAAAACCTCCCCAAGGCAGGACGCCCGGGTAAATCCAAGAGCATGAGACACAGATTGGAACTGTAGGCCCTTACAAGAAGGAAATTCGGGAACAGGGCGCCGCTGCCTCAACAAAGACAAATACACTGCCTCCTATGGGAGACCGAACCACAAAGAGGAATCCAATATATAAGACTACCCGGAGGAGGACACCTAACACCCCCCAATCAAGCTTGCCGCCATACTAAAGAACGGCTCGACAACACAGGGACACAGCATGCAGACTCTCACTTCAACGAATTGAACAGGTATATACCGTCCATACTCAGACATGCCACCACTCATTTCTCCCTATCCCAATAGTCCTACAAACTCCAACCACTAAAAAGAATCCGAAGGAACCCAGTCCTCTCCAGGATACATGATCTGCATAAGTCTTTGAAGGGGAGAAGTACAGATTCTCAAAATTCAAAGCAACAATAAAAAAAAGCAAAATGAAAAATGAATACAATTAGCTCTAACTGGGGGCTAACCTCAAACCAAGTGAGGATTAATCTAACCCTACCACCCACCACCACACCAACCATCCACCCATCATCCTGCTGTGGCTCCACTCATTTCTATTAGCGAAAGTAACAGGGTAGTTATTATGGGAGACTTTAACTTTCCAAATATTGACTGGAAAAGATATAGTTCGAGTACAATAGATGGGTCGTTTTTTGTACAGTGTGTGCAGGAGGGTTTCCTGAAACAATATGTTGACAGGCCAACAAGAGGCGAGGCCACGTTGGATTTGGTTTTGGGTAATGAACCAGGCCAGGTGTTGGATTTGGAGGTAGGAGAGCACTTTGGGGACAGTGACCACAATTCGGTGACGTTTACGTTAATGATGGAAAGGGATAAGTATACACCGCAGGGCAAGAGTTATAGCTGGGGGAAGGGAAATTATGATGCCATTAGACGTGACTTGGGGGGGATAAGGTGGAGAAGTAGGCTGCAAGTGTTGGGCACGCTGGATAAGTGGGGCTTGTTCAAGGATCAGCTACTGCGTGTTCTTGATAAGTATGTACCGGTCAGACAGGGAGGAAGGCGTCGAGCGAGGGAACCGTGGTTTACCAAGGAAGTGGAATCTCTTGTTAAGAGGAAGAAGGAGGCCTATGTGAAGATGAAGTGTGAAGTTTCGGTTGGGGCGATGGATAGTTACAAGGTAGCGAGGAAGGATCTAAAGAGAGAGCTAAGACGAACAAGGAGGGGACATGAGACGTATTTGGCAGGAAGGATCAAGGAAAACCCAAAAGCTTTCTATAGGTATGTCAGGAATAAGCGAATGACTAGGGAAAGAGTAGGACCAGTCAAGGACAGGGAAATTGTGTGTGGAGTCTGAAGAGATAGGCGAGATACTAAATGAATATTTTTCGTCAGTATTCACTCAGGAAAAAGATAATGTTGTGGAGGAGAATGCTGAGCCCCAGGCTAATAGAATAGATGGCATTGAGGTACGTAGGGAAGAGGTGTTGGCAATTCTGGACAGGCTGAAAATAGATAAGTCCCCGGGACCTGATGGGATTTATCCTAGGATTCTATGGGAGGCAAGGGAAGAGATTGCTGGACCTTTGGCTTTGATTTTTATGTCATCATTGGCTACAGGAATAGTGCCAGAGGACTGGAGGACAGCAAATGTGGTCCCTTTGTTCAAAAAGGGGAGCAGAGACAGCCCCGGCAACTATAGACCGGTGAGCCTCACGTCTGTAGTGGGTAAAGTCTTGGAGGGGATTATAAGAGACAAGATTTATAATCATCTAGATAGGAATAATATGATCAGGGATAGTCAGCATGGCTTTGTGAAGGGTAGGTCATGCCTCACAAACCTTATTGAGTTCTTTGAGAAGGTGACTGAACAGGTAGACGAGGGTAGAGCAGTTGATGTGGTGTATATGGATTTCAGCAAAGCGTTTGATAAGGTTCCCCACGGTAGGCTATTGCAAAAAATACGGAGGCTGGGGATTGATGGTGATTTAGAGATGTGGATCAGAAATTGGCTAGCTGAAAGAAGACAGAGGGTGGTGGTTGATGGGAAATGTTCAGAATGGAGTACAGTCACAAGTGGAGTACCACAAGGATCTGTTCTGGGGCCGTTGCTGTTTGTCATTTTTATCAATGACCTAGAGGAAGGCGCAGAAGGGTGGGTGAGTAAATTTGCAGACGATACTAAAGTCGGTGGTGTTGTCGATAGTGTGGAAGGATGTAGCAGGTTACAGAGGGATATAGATAAGCTGCAGAGCTGGGCTGAGAGGTGGCAAATGGAGTTTAATGTAGAGAAGTGTGAGGTGATTCACTTTGGAAGGAATAACAGGACTGCGGAATATTTGGCTAATGGTAAAGTTCTTGAAAGTGTGGATGAGCAGAGGGATCTAGGTGTCCATGTACATAGATCCCTGAAAGTTGCCACCCAGGTTGATAGGGTTGTGAAGAAGGCCTATGGAGTGTTGGCCTTTATTGGTAGAGGGATTGAGTTCCGGAGTCGGGAGGTCATGTTGCAGCTGTACAGAACTCTGGTACGGCCGCATTTGGAGTATTGCGTACAGTTCTGGTCACCGCATTATAGGAAGGACGTGGAGGCTTTGGAGCGGGTGCAGAGGAGATTTATCAGGATGTTGCCTGGTATGGAGGGAAAATCTTATGAGGAAAGGCTGATGGACTTGAGGTTGTTTTCGTTGGAGAGAAGAAGGTTAAGAGGAGACTTAACAGAGGCATACAAAATGATCAGGGGGTTGGATAGGGTGGACAGTGAGAGCCTTCTCCCGCGGATGGATATGGCTGGCACGAGGGGACATAACTTTAAACTGAGGGGTAATAGATATAGGACAGAGGTCAGAGGTAGGTTCTTTACGCAAAGAGTAGTGAGGCCGTGGAATGCCCTACCTGCTACAGTAGTGAACTCGCCAACATTGAGGGCATTTAAAAGTTTATTGGATAAACATATGGATGATAATGGCATAGTGTAGGTTAGATGGCTTTTGTTTCGGTGCAACATCGTGGGCCGAAGGGCCTGTACTGCGCTGTATTGTTCTATGTTCTATGTTCTATGTTCTATTAATGAGATAAGGGGCATATAGAATGCACTCCCTTCTCATGGATGCAAATAATACAGCACGTACAAAGAATGATAAGTCTGCACATAAACCACATATCGCTTTACAGATTCAATATGTTTTTTGTTAAAACAGGATAACAAAAGACCCTCATGCTCAAGCATTGTACATCCTTGTCAGGAGAAAAGACAGCAACTTGGGCAGCACGGTAGCACAAGTGGATAGCACTGTGATTTCACAGTGCCAGGGTCCCAGGTTCGATTCCCTGCTGGGTCACTGTCTGTGCGGAGTCTGCACATTCTCCCTGTGTCTGCGTGGGTTTCCTCCGGGTGCTCCGGTTTCCTCCCACAGTCCAAAGACGTGCAGGTTAGATGGATTGGCCATGATAAATTGCCCTTAGTGGCCAAAAAAGGTTAGGAGGGGTTATTGGGTTATGGGGATAGGGTGGAAGTGAGGGCTGAAGTGGGTCGGTGCAGACTCGAAGGGCCGAATGGCCTCCTTCTGCACTGTATGTTCTATGTTCTAACTATATACAATCTATATTAACAACTTGGATACAGGGATAGAAGGTTCTATAACCAAATTTTGCAGATGACACTGGAATAGATGGGACAATAAGTTGCAATGAGGAAATAATCTTACAAATGGCTATAGATAAATGAGTGGGCCAAATGTGGCAGATAGAGTTTAACGTGGATAAGTGTGAGGTCATCCATTTTAGTCGGAAAAATGGAAAAGCAACTTATTGAGCGTGATTCTCCGGAAAGAACTGTGGAAGCGAGTGGGAACTGCCGCGAGATTCCTGGCGCTTGGCCCAGCGTGGCCGGCAATGCTATTCAACGTTAAGCGGTCCACTTAACGAGGCCCCACAGCCTTCAAGCCGCAAATGAAGACTTGCCAGCCGATCCGCCGGGACCGCGCTTGCCAGCCACCCCATTGATAAGGTCGAACAGCATTTCAAAGGTACTTGCACAACCAACCACACTCAGCTCGAAGCCATGGCACCGAGATGACCGGTCCCGCGATTTGGGGATGCAGACCTGGGGAGGCTCTAAGAGGCATTGGAAGCCAGGAGAGATATCCTGTACCCCTGAGGGTCCCGGAGGGTGAGCCACAGGGCAGCCAGTGCTGCCTGGGATGAAGTAGTAGCGGCCGTAAGCTCAGGCAGCGTGACCAGGAGGATTGGTCTCCAGTGCCGCAAGAAGGTCAATGAAATACACTGGGCAGCATGGGTGAGTTGACACCCCCAACCCCCTCCCAGAACCTTCCCATTCCCCAACGGGACCAGCCCCCAAACCCACCACAACCCTCCATCTGCCCTCCCAACCCACCCTTCACACCCCCCAACCCTTCCCTTTACCCCAACCCTCCCTTCACAAACCCCTCCCCTCAGAACATTGAACCATGCGTGTGGCTAATGATGCCCTCTCTGTGTCTCCGCAGGAAAAGCTCTCCCACAATCACCGGGAGTTGGCCCAAACTTGGGAGGGGTGGCGGACATTAGAATCCTAACAACATTCGAGGAATGGGCCCTGGAGGTGATGGGGTGGCCGGGGACAGAGCGGTTATCAATACAAAGGTGAGAATCCACCGGACCCCACCCGGGTGGACTGTCACGTGTGTGTTGTTATTGCCATACAGGCTGACTCATCCCTCCCACTGACCACACGTTCATTCCCCCGCAGGTCCTCCAGCCGACGACGCCGGCCCATCCGGTGTGGCCCCACACCCCCTCCTCCCATGAGACCACCTCGTGGAGAGCTCCGAGGATGCCATAGTCAATGCATCACAGCTGTCATCCCCACACTCCACTAGTGTAAATACATGCACCTCGGTGGGAAACGTTAGTTTACAGGCTTCTGGGGCACAACCTGGTGAGCACCACACAATTGCTGATGCACATCTGGTGGAGGCAGGAACCCCCAGGTCAGTCCGAGAGGCTATAGGCACAGGAGACTTTTCAAAAATAAATTTAGAGTACCCAATTATTTTTTTCCAATTCACGTGGCCAATTCAACTAGCCTGCACAGGGTTGTGGGGGTGAGACCCACACTGACATGGGGAGAATGTACAAACCCCACACAGATAGTGACCCGGGGCCGGGATCGAACATGGGTCCTCGGCGGCTTGAGGCAGCACTACGCCACCGTGCTTCCCTCCAGGCGCAGGAAATGTTGCCAGCAATGTGTGGCACTGAGGCCCACACTGCTAGGGTGGCAACCACAGTGGAGAGCCTGATGCATGACAACGGCAGCATCAGTGAAGGTGAGCAAGACCTGGTGCAGTTTGTGAAGGCTATGGCTGAGGGCTTCTGCAGTCTGTCCGACTCGCTGGGGGATGTGACCCGATACCTGGCTGACGTTGATGAGGTGCTGCAGGACATGTCCCGCTCTCAGATGGGAATGGCTGCGGAGCTTGTCTTATGCAGGTTGGCATTGCCGAGTCATTGCAAAGCATGCCCCAAACATTGAGAAGCATCGCAGAGGACAGCAACACCATGATGCCGACAGGGCACACAGGCAGGGGCTAGAATTGACCCCGGTACATGAAAGGCACACCCGTGCATGCCCCTCCCACCCATCCAGCTCCCCCCCCTCTCAAGCACAGGGTCAGGGTGGCCAGTGCTACTGGGCTCACTGCCAGTGAGCGATGATGGCTGCTCAACTCCTTGGCTCCCCTCAGCAGTCCATCCGCTAGGTTCACTTTTTTCAAAAGGAGTACTAATCGGCGCCAGTGTGACTAATACGCTACTTGTATTGAATTAGGGCTTAAATGGTGATAATTGTTTTCTCGCCATGCTACGGTGAGATCCCGATTTTGCCTACGAGATCGGGTCAGTTGCATTGCAAACAGTTTAGCGCCGGCTGCAGTTCTCATTTTCTGCCTCTCCCGCTATTCACCGTCCTCATCTCGCTTGAGTGAGAGTGCAATGAGGCCGGAGAATCGCGTGCATAATCTAAATGGGGAGAGACTTCTTGTGCAGAGGGATCTGAGTGTCCTCGTGCATGAGTCGCAGAAAATTAGCAGGTAATAAAGAAAGCAAATGGATTGTTGGCATATATAGCTAAACAAATTGAGCATAACGTTAAGGAAGTGTTGTTGCAAATATAATAAGGCATTGGTGAGACCACACCAGGAGGATTGTGCACAATTTTGGTACCCTTATTTGAGGAAAGCTATAATGGAATTGGAAGCAGTTCAGAGAAGGTTCACCAGATTGATTCCAGAGATGAGGGGTTTGTCTTATGAAGAGGGATTGAACAGTTTCTTTCAGCCTATACTCTCGAGAGTTGAGAAGAATAAGTGCAGATCAAATTGAGCTGTATAAGATGCTAAAAGGTATGGATAAAGTAGACATGGAGCAGATGCTTTCTCATGTGGGGCTTTTTAGAGATTATAGCCTCAGGATAAGGGGTAGCAAATTTAAAACAGAGATGAGGAGAAACTACTTCTCCCAAAGGGTCGTGAATCTGTGGAATTTGCTACCCCAGCATGCAGTGGATGCTGAGACAGTGAGTAAATGTAAGGAGGAGTTGGACAGACTTTTAATTGACAATGGGTTGAAGGGTTACGGAGAACGGGCAGGACGGTGGAAATGAGGCCATGATTAGATCAGTGATGATCATATTGAGCAGTGGTGCAGGCTTGAGGGGCAAATTGTCTACTCCTGTTCCTAGTTCTTATGTTCTAAAAAAGAATTATTCTGTCTAATTCTACCTTCCAGCTCTTGGTCTGTAGCCCTGTATGTAACAGCACCTCAGGCACAAATCTGGGCTGGGATTCTCCGAGTCTCCGCGCTGAAATCACGCTCGGCGTGGGGGTGGAGAATGGGTCGCGGAGAATCGCCTCCAGTCGCGCGCGGTCAACGCGGCGCCGGTCGGGGGCGTTGAAAGAGGCCTCCGCAGATGACCGGCCGAGTTCCCGCCGGCGTACTTCTTATATGGTTCCACCCGGCGGGAGCTCAGAGTCGCCGCTGCGGTGGCCGTTCTGGTGGGGGCCTTCACGACGGCCAGGCCCGCGATCAGGGACCACCGATCGGCGGGCGCGCGCGATCTGGGGGGGGGGGGGGGGGAGCCTACTTCTTCGGCGCTGGCCCCCTGTGTGGGTCCGCCATGTCGCATGGGGCTGGTGCCGCAGGCGTGTATGCGCGGACTCGCGGCCGAAAGTGCAGGGCCCCGTATCGGCAGCCGGAGCTGCATGGAGCACTCCGGTGTCCTGCAAGCCCCCTTAAAAACAGAGAATCACCCCGGACTTTCGAGAAAAAAGTCCGGAGTGATTCGCGCCCATTTTCACGCGGACATTATTGGAGAATCCCGCCGCCGGTGTTCTTGAATAATAAGGGGATTTTTGAATCTTGGGGCCTATCTCCTGGGCACCATTATTGCGAGCAGGCTGGGGTTGGCTGATCAAGTGAAGCTTAAGTGCTGCTCAACATTGTTAGTGGGGGGCTGGCGAGCACGTTCCCGCGAATCAGCTGGCGAGCATTCATTTGCGATGTGAAGCCCGTGAGGCCTCGTTAAGTGGAGCAATTAATGTCGAAATGCGTTGCCAGCCTCGCTGGGTTGAACGCTGGGATGCTTGAGCGCTGGGAAGCTAGCGACAATTCCTGTTCACTGCCGCACTGAAATCTTTCCAGAGAATTGTGCCCATATTCTCTCCATTAGCGAGACCCCCTACTTCTATCCCTATAGCCTGTTTGCACCCATGCCTCAGCTGATCTGCTGCTGAAATCTTCATCCATGCTTTTGTTGTTTCCAGAATAAACTACCAATGGTCTTCATGCAGGCCTCTCACCCACCCTGTGTAAACTTGAACTCATCCAAAAGTTGGCTTTCCATATTTTTTGTAAGGGCCACGAAGAATCCAGCACGAGTTTTAAGGATACAAAGTAATAACATTTATTTACTATAACATATATACATAACAGTAGCAGTAACTTCCCTTGCCACATACTCCTTCCTGCTGGTTCCTGAACTGGCCAGCTTTATTTATACTAGGAGTTTACTCGTGGTTTCTCCGCCCCCCCCTCATTGGGGAAGCTCATACTCCCACAGGATTGTGGGATAGTCATTAGTCCCCAGCCAATGGTAAGTAGGCAGGTTATAACAATATTCTAAATCAAACATGTCTCATTAACTCACAACCCTTCTCCAGTGCCGGACATTGTCTCCCAGTTCAACACTTCAATTCTAAATTCACATTCTTGTGTTCAGATCACACCACAGCCTCATCCTCCCTCTTTCTCAATAACTTCGCCCAGCTCAAAGAGCTTTAGAAATCTCTGTGCTCCTCCCATTCCGGTGTCTTGTGCACCCCTGATTTCATTAATTGTGCATTGGTGGCCATACCTTCAGCCACCTAGGCCCTACATTTTGGAATTCCTAAACCATTGTACCTCTCACCTCCTTTAAGTTGAACCTTGAACCTTAAATGCTACCTTAATAACCAAGATTTCAATCACCTGTCCCAATATCTATTTTATGCAGCTCAAACTTTGTTTCATAAGCCTCCTGTGAAATGCCTTGGGACGTTTTATTGCATTATAGGTGCTACATTAAGTGAAACTTGTAAATATACTCTACTTCCATATATTCCTGAAATTCAGTGTGACATCTTTTTGTTTTCTTTTTAAAATTTCTTTTTAGAGTACCCAATTCATTTTTTCCAATTAAGGGGCAATTTAGTGTGGCCAATTCACCTATCCTGCGCATCTTTTGTTGTTCTTAGACACATCCTAGGAGTTGTTCTATCTTTTGTAAGTGGTCCTTTTCTTTCATCCAACTGATTATTGGAAATGTTGACTTCCTGAGTGAGATGTAGCCTGTCCTTGTCCGTAGCTTGTCCTCTGACAAAACTTATTCATGCTACCTATTGGTTGATTTTGTTTTCCTCTGTTGGCCTGGAGCATTTATTTCAAATCAATTTACTCGTTACAATTTTATTGGTGTTTTCAGCGATGTTACAGACCATATCATTACAGCACGTTGGCAAAGTGGTTGCCTCACAGAGCCCGGGACCCGGGTGAATTCCGGCCTTGGGTCACTGTCTATATGGGGTTTGCACTTTCTCCCCATGCCTGCGTGGGTTTCCTCTTGGGGCTCCGGTTTCTTCCCACAGTCTAAAGATGTGCAGGTTAGGTGGATTGGCTATGCTAAATTGCCCCCTAGTGTCCAAAAAGATGTGTAGGTTAGATCAAGGGGTTAATGGTACAGGTTGTGGGAGTGAGATTGGGTGAAGTAGTCTTTCAGAGGGTCGGTGCAGACTCGATGAACCGAATGGCCTCCTTCTGCACTGTCGTGATTCTATGATTCTGTAGGGATTCCACATAACCGAGAGGTAATAATAATAATCACTATTATTGTCACGGCTTACATTAACACTGCAAAGGAAAGAAATAACACACAACAATCAAAAAATTACATGCATCTAAGCCAGTAAGTGCCACACTGTTCCTCAAGTTACTCATACTGGCTCATTTTTACCACCACCTTTTTATTAGTTTTTAGTACAATTGTCTTGTTTTCTTTTGATTGCAGTGCCCAGGTCAGGTTTTTTTCAAAGAATATGCCCTGCACTCTAACGTTCAATTGTATTCATGGAGTCATGGAATCATTCTGCACAGAGCAAAGACATTGAGCCCATTGAGTCCATACTGGCTTTTTGTAGAGTAGGTTTGGCAACCTTTTTGCATGAGGGGCCACATTTCAAAAATTTTCTCATTCAAGGGGCTGATGGGTGATTTTGGAAAGATGACGGGCATGATTTATTGGCCACGTCCCGCAGAAATCAGGACGAGATTTGGCTGGTAGGTCCCGTGAGAAACCTCTTGGGATTCCCGACAGTCATTGTGCCTCACGAGATCTAACGAGACCACACGATCGGGATCCTGCCCACACTGGGCAAAAGCTCACTTAACCCACCTTCACTTGCGCAAGCCTCATTCAATTGAAACACAGAGCGCACCTAACAAAACCCCAATGAACAGGTTCTCCCTCGAGGTGGAGGACAAATGTGAACGGTGCTAGGGAGGCCCGACCAACCACATCCACATGCTTTGGCCATGCCCCAGACTTGTCGAGTTCTGGACAGTCTTCTTTGATGCAATGACCAAAGGGGTGGGGGGGGGGGGGGGGGAGTGGCACATAGGGGCCAACAAGGCACAGGGAACAGGAAGAGGGAGGAAAGGAGGGTGGGGGAGGGCAGGGAGTGTGGAAGGGAGATTGGGAGCAGCCAGGATAGACAACGGGAGGCCAGGAACAAGGCAGGAACGAAGGGCCCCAGGACAAAATGGGGGCCAGCCAAGGCTGAGCCGCTCGGTACGGGAGGGGCACCAAATCCCACCCCGGGCAATAAAGTCCATACCAGCCGGTAGACCAACAAAGCCAGCTTCGGGGCCTAGAGCCCGACCAAGACAACCAAAGGAATATCTAAAACAAGGTGTAGGCAGGGGAGAGGGTGAGAGCAGAGCCAACTGCCATGGGGGAAGAGGGAAAAGCGTTAGGAAAGAAATATACATATGTAAATACATGACAATCACCTTTTATGAACTATGTATTCCAATAAAAACATTTCAAAATAACACAAAGGGAAAGAGGGGTCGGAGGGGTTTAGGGGGTTTGAGTTTTGGGGGTTATTTTTAATGTTTGGCTTTTGTAAATTGTATCTGGTCTGTACATTTATTTATTCAGTACTGTATCGAACAAAAAACTTTAATAAATTAAAAAAAAAAGCTTTCTTAACTCTGTCAACGCCAGACCTAACTGGCTCCTGGGATCTACCAGCCTCGCTGAGGAGACCTCAGCCGAGCACCATTTAGCACTGGTCACCACAAATGGGGACCAGGTGGAACGGCACTTAGGGGGGGTCCCCCATGCAAGTGGAGGCTCCAGCTGGTTGCTCCCTGGGCAGGGTGGCACCCTGGTATTGCTGAAACCACCTGGGCATCTTGACACTGCCAGCCTGGCACCCTGGCAGTGCCACCTGGGCACACTGCCGCCATGATAAATTGCCCCTTAGTGGCCAAAGGTTAGGTGGGGTTATGGGGATAGGGCAGGGTATTGACCCATGGTAGGGTGCTCTTTTGTAGCGTTGTGCAGACTCGTTGGGCCTAATGGCTTTCTTCTGCACTGTTGGGATTCTAAGACTGAATCCCACCCCTCAGCTTCCCAGGTCTGGCGACCCGGGTCTCGCTCCTTGGCTCACCAGCCCTCAGCTCCTCAGGCCCCGACTCACCGTTGCTGATGTTTGATGCTAATCCAGTCACCAATTGTTTCTCTTCCACATTTGTTGCTGAAAGGCTCACTAGTGTGCCTACCAACAGCAAACATGGGAAAGAAATGGCATGTGATTAGAAGAGAGCTCCATGCAAATTCTTACATTCAAACTTACCTGTTTGACTGGCATTTTTGAAAACTGGCTCCAGGACCATACAGAGCCCATTCCTCATTTATCTCCATTGTCCTGTACATTTATTTTGCTCAAGTGCCCATCCAATTTCATTTTGAAATCATTGCAACTGCATGTTGCCCCTCAACAGTATCTGAAAATATATTGACAGATTCATGGTAGCACAGTGGTTAGCACTGATGCTTCACAATGCCAGGATGCCAGGTTCTATTCCCAGCTTGGGTCACTGTATGTGTGAAGTCCTCCTTGTGTATGTGTGGGTTACCTCCGGGTGCTCTAGTTTCCTCCCACAAGTCCTGAAAGACGTGCTAATAGGTAATTTGGACATTCTGAATTTTCCCTCAGTGTACCTGAGTAGATGTCGTGGTGTGGCGACAAGGGGATTTTCACAGTAACTTCATTGCAAGCAGAATGTTCCAGGTCATTCCCACTCACTGAGCCAAAAAAATGTTCTTCCTCATATCCCTCCTGCATCTATAAGTTCTATAAGACAGATGTCAGAGGTAGGTTCTTTACTCAGAGAGTAGTAAGGGCGTGGAATGCCCTGCCTGCAACAGTAGTGGACTCGCCAACACTAAGGACATTCAAACGGTCATTGGATAGACATATGGACAATAAGGGAATAGTGTAGATGGGCTTTAGAGTGGTTTCACAGGTCTGCGCAACATCGAGGGCTGAAGGGCCTGTACTACGCTGTGATGTTCTATGTTCTATCTGTTGCCCAAAATCCTAAATCTGTCCTTGTACCATCAGTTAATATGAACAGCTTGTTAAAAATATATATATTTATTAAAGGCATTTTGCATATGTACATAGAAATATCAGAAAAAAAACAACAGATACAAAAAACACAACTGATAACAAGCCTGCCTCCTTATTTTTCCCCTTATGAACAGCTTTTTTCCAGTTTACAAACCTGCCATAATCTTGTACAATGCTCTCAAATCTCCCCCAATCTCTTTGGCTGGAGGGAGAACGACTGCAGCTTCTCCAACCTAACCTTGCAGCTAAAATCCCCAATTCTTGGAACCAATTTGTTAGATTCCCTCCACACCCTCCTGAGGATCTTCAAATCCTTCCTAAATTGTGATGACCAGAACACAATGCAATATTCTCGTTGTGGTCTAACTAGAATTTTTCAAGGTTCAGTATGACTTCCCCACTCAACACTTTTATTCATGATGGTGGTACACAAAAAACCTGCCTGTACCCCTAACCATGAAATCTGTTCATGACTACGTTTCTAATCTTTGCTGTTTCCTCTTATGTCCATTGGTGTCAAGGTCTGATGCAATAATCTCACCAAGGCCAGTCTTCCGACACCATACACCTTTATTTGCATAGCGGAAAAGGCCGCACAAGTCCAAGCCCAGGGACCTACTGAATATGGCCTGATTGAAGCAACGGGTTTCTGTGCTGGGACCACAACTTATCGCAATATACATTAATGATCCGGAAGAAGGAACTTAAGGCACTGTTGCTAAGTTTGCAGATGATACAAAGATCTGTAGAGGGACAGGTAGTATTGAGGAAACGGGGGGCTGCAGAAGGATTTGGACAGGCTAGGAGAGTGGGCAATAAAGTGGCAGATGAAATACAATGTGGAAAAGTGTGAGGTTATGCACTTTGGAAGGAGGAATGGAGGCACAGACTATTTTCTAAATGGGGAAATGCTTAGAAAATCAGAAGCACAAAGGGACTTGGGAGTCCTTGTTCACGATTCTCTTAAGGTTAATGTGCAGGTTCAGTCGACAGTTAGGAAGGCAAATGCAATGCTAGCATTCATGTAGAGGGCTAGAATACAAGACCAGTGATGTACTTCTGAGACTGTGTAAGGCTCCGGTCGGACCCCTTTTAGAGGATTGTGAGCAGTTTTGGGCCCCGTATCTAAGGAAGGATGTGCTGGCCTTGGAAAGGGTCCAGAGGAGGTTCCCTTGAATGAAAATCTTGTAGTTTGAGGAATGGTTGAGGGCTCTGGGTCTGTACTCGTGGAGTTTAGAAGGATGAGGGGGGATCTTATTAAAATTTACAGGATACTGTGAGGCCTGGATAGAGTGGATGTGGAGAGGATGTTTCCACTTGTAGGAAAAACTAGAATCAGAGGACACAATCTCAGACTAAAGGGACGGTCCTTTAAAACCGAGATGAGGAGGAATTTCTTCAGCCAGAGCGTGGTGAATCTGTGGAACTCTTTGCCGCAGAAGGCTGTGGAGGCCAAATCTCTTGAGTGTCTTTAAGACAGAGATAGATAGGTTCTTGATTAATAAGGGGATCAGGGGTTATGGGGAGAAGGCAGGAGAATGGGGATGAGAAAAATATCAGCCATGATTGAATGGCGGAGCAGACTCGATGGGCCGAGTGAACAAATTCTGCTGTGTCTTATGGCCTAAACTCCCGCTGCTCGTTTCTCATTGGGCGAGCTCCCACCCGCTCAATGGGGAAGTTCATACTCCACGAAGCCCACGGGGAAATCTGTTGATGATCCTTTGTGGCCACCACAACGTCTGGACTTTATTCCTTCAAGGGGTTCTCATTCCCAACAGTTTCCAGCGCTGAGTTCCAGTTTTAGTGGCACACCCCAAAGGCCATTAGTTCACTTACTGTTATACTTACCCTGATTGAAACATTTAATTTTCCAGATCCTAGTTTAAACAAATGCCCGAGTTTAGAGGTATACAAACCAATGATTTGCCTTTTGTTCATCTGATTTTGCCTTGATTTTTTTCATTTAAAAAAAAGGCTTTATTAAGGCATTTATATGTATACATCAAACACAACCACAACCAAAAAGAGAGCAAATAGGAATTCAAAGAGCAAATAAATATCTAACACTCCATCATCCACCCTCCCTGGCACTATCCTCCACCTCCCCTACGTCCTGCTTTAACCCCAAGCTTTAACTCAACACTCCCCTCCTCTCTCTCTCCCTCTCTCTCCCACCCCCCCCCCCTCGTTTTGGCTGCCCCAAGTCCCTCCATTCCGGCAAGATCCATCTCCGGGCTACCAGGGCGGCAAAGGCCAGCACATCAGCCTCTCTTGTCCCCTGGAGTCCCGGGTCTTCCGACATTCCAGATTGCCACTTCTGGACTTGGGACCACCTTCACTCTCAACACCTCAGACATAACGTCAGTAAACCCCCGCTAGAATCCCTCCAGCTTCGGACAGGCCCAAAACATGTAGGCATGGTTTGCGGGCCCACCTGTTCACCGCCAACACCTATCCTCCATCCCCTTGAAAAACCAATACATCCTGGCCACCATCATATGTGCTCTGTGGACTACCTTGAATAGAATAAGGCTAAACGTCGCACACAAAGAGGATGCGTTCACTCTCCTCAAAGTCTCCCCCCATAGCCCATCCTCCAACTCTCTCCCCAGCTCTCCCTCCTACTTGCACTTGACTTTTCCTCTCGGCGCACCCTCCCAGTCCATTAGTTCTTTGTAAATCTCCGACACTCTGCCCTCACCCACTCCTGTTTCTGACACCAACTTGTCCTGCAACCCTGGGAGCGGCAGATCGGCAACGGACGGCACCTGCTTCCTCACATAGTCTCTCACCTGCAAGTACCAGAAACCATTCCTCAACCAGCCCCTCCAAGCTCGAAAAGCTGCCGCGACGAATAGGTACCCAAACCGCTCAATTCCCGCCCACCCAGAGCGAATCTATGACTCCTGCAGATTGGTTCCCAAACCAAGGCCCCCTCCAACTTCAGGTGCTGCCGCCACTGTCCTCAGGGCTGCCACCATCACCGGATCTGTGGAGTACCTGGCTGGCGAGAACGGCAGAGACGCCGTCAACAGTGCACCTAAGCTAGTGCCCTTACAAGAGGCTGCCTACATCCACTCCATACCGATTCCTCCTCAACTACCCACTTCCTCACCATGGCTATATTTGCTGCCCAGTAATAGTTCATCAAATTTGGCAGGGCCAGTCCACCCCCACACGTCCCTGCTCTAGCAGCACCTTCTTCATCAGTGAGGCTTTACCCACCCACACAAACCCCAAAATTAGTACATTAACCCACCTGAAAAAAGCCTTTGTAATAAAGATCGGGAGGTTCTTGAACACAAATAAAAACCTCGGGAGAACTGTCATCTTCACAGACTACACCCACCCTGCCAACGACAGTGGGAGCACGGCTCACGTATTAAAATCCCCCTTCATTTGTTCCACCAGTCGTGCCAAGTTCAATTTTTGTAGCTGCTCCCATCCCCGTGCCACATGGATGTCCAGATACCTGAAACTTGCCCCCAAAATCTTGAACGGCAGCTCACCCAGCCTCCTCGACTGCCCCCTCGCCTGGATCGGGAAGACCTCTCTCTTCCCCATGTTTAATTTGTACCCAGAGAACCGGCCAAATTCCTCCAATATGGCCATGATCCTCCAATACTTTCCAGTTGGTTCGATATATAGAGCAAGAAATCACGGCATACAGCGAGACCCTATGCTCTAGCCCCCCGCACTATCCCCTGCCAACCCCTTGGCGCTCTAAGCGCCATTGCAATGGCTCTATCGCAAGGAAAAAAGCAGCGGGGAGAGTGGGCATCACTGCCTCGTCCTACGATGCAACCTAAAATACCCTGAATTCACCCGGTTCATCTGCACGCTTGCTGCCGGGAGCCGGAACAACAACCGGACCAATCCATAAAACCCTTGCCCGAACCCAAACCGACCCAGCACTTCCCACAAGTAATCCCACTCCACCCGGCCAGAGGCTTTCTCTGAGTCCATAGCGAGCGCTACTGAAAGAATCTTTAATTTATAGGGATCTTAACCTGTCGAAATACGCCAAGTTTGGGGGAAGCTTAGTTGATGAATCAAGTCCTGGCGCAATATGACAAGTTGTAAGATTTGTAATATTTGTAGACTGTGTTAAGTTGTTCGATTCCTTGTATTATTCAACTGTGTATAGTTGAAGGAATTTATATCATCTCTGCTATTCGGTTATCAGTAGCACTTTGCGAATACTGGAACTCAGCAGAAATTTGCAGTATAAACTCCTCAGGTGCCAAAAAGAATTGTTTTATTTGTAGTCGCTTGATTACAATTTGAAAGTCATTTAAAAGGCAATTCGTAGACAATTCGAAGCTTTCAGAGAATTACAGACATTATCTTTCTTTGCTTAGGCAGACAGCTCGAAAGTAACTTTTAAAAGGTCAAAGTCTGGCAATGAAACATGAAGAGAGAGAGAAAGCTAATCTTCAGCTAAACTCAAACTCAAAGTCAAAAGTGGACTAACATCACTGACACAGACTGTTAGACTGACAACCCCCAAAAGACATAAACCTAAAATCTAAAACTAAACCAAACCTAAAATGGAGACTATAAAGGACAAAACTGACTAAACTAACAGAAAGACAACACAAAGACATCTCCTCAACACACCCCCAAAGACAATACACTACAGACAACACACTTTCAAAGACAATAAAACCACAGACAACACACTAAAAAATAAAGTTAACCTACAAAGACAATACTCACAAAGACAACAAAAACCCCAAAATGGCGGGGAGAAACTTTTTAGTTATACACTTTCATATCCGTCTTAAGTCATCTAATTACACCCCAATATAATCCTAATTGGTTTGGGTTAGACTCAAACACATTTGATTTGATGGCAAGCCGTCCATCTTCAATGTGCAACATCAGCTTTTCTGACCCAGCTGTTATCTGCATTGTGAACAATGGTGCCTTCATGTTGCTGTGTATTCAATCCCTTGACCTTGACAATTAGCACAAGACAGTGTCAAATTATCTTGCAACTGTGCTTTTTTTAATGTCACACTGTCTTTGAAAATATGCATTTGCCAGAACAACGGACTTCAGTATAAGTGAATTATGCTGTATAAATGGGTATTAAAAACTGGGGCTCAACATTTATGCTTAAACAGCTATCTTTTCCCTATACTAGTTGTATTCGAAATACCTGGCTTCTACAGTCGGCCCTTTGATAAATCGAAAAATTGAGATATATCAGAAAAGATTAAAATACATCATTAATGCGATAGGATAGGTAAAAGCGCAAAGAATCATTGCAGTTTTAAACAATAAAATGGAATTAACATTGCAACAGGCATTTCAAAATAATTATTATAATTAATAAATTAATCAAATTTGATCACATTGGTAATTAATAATAACTTCATGTAAAATTATTATACAATAAAAGTTGAACATATGATCTAGTAATAAATGGTAAAATGATTATCAAAATGGACATCCTCTGGATTATACACAAAAGCTTGTTGAAAGGGTTAATTTTCTTACAGGGACAAAAAGAGGTGAATAGCTTGGAATGATGCCATTCGCATCTTTAAACTTTTTTTTTGTCACTCAAATGGACTGGGAGTAAAAGTTGGATTGCTGCCAAATTCCCGTCATCAAATTTCTTTGAACAACCTGTTCTTTTGGCTTTTAATCAAAGATTGTTGTTTTTTTTTTAAACCAGCTTCCACATTGTTTGAAGTTTTAATTTCCAGGCAAATTCCAAACATTTATTTTAAAATATCAAATACAATAAATTATTAAATATATAACTGAACCAATCTTGTGCTGTATCTTGATTTTCTGTAGATGAATTTGCCGATTCTGTTAAAGGAAACACAGCTAACAAGATATGTTAATTTCTTTAAATTAATAAAGCAACGTTCAGAATGACAGTTTTCTTAAGTTGACAGTTCTTGGCAACTTTTTAGCGATACATTGAGGGTTCTTTAGCTGCTTTGATGGCAACCGTTCTCTTCTGAGTAAGTTCCCTTTTTCGTTTGGAAATTTTCTGTCCCAAGTAAACATCTTTCTGGGCAATTTGTGCTTTGTGAAAGCTAGCTTTGCGACTGTTAGTACTGAGGTGGTTCAACACCATCCGTAAATCTTTGTCATGATCATCTTTATTGATAGAGGTTATCAGAACATCATCTTCATATTGGATAATGGTGGAAGGCCGAACAGGCAGTTGCCTGAGATGATTCTGTAAAGCCATGTGGTAAACAGTTGGGCTATTATGATACTGTTGTTGATTAACTGTAAAAGCAAACCATGGTTGTAGTTGCTTAGCCAGTAGGGCTGACCAGAAGCCATACTGGGTGTGTCTTGTTGGTACGTGTTACATGGTTGACCACGAGGTGGAGATGTATTGTAGTGAACATTGTCTACTTCATTATCATCTCTTGAATCCATCCGTTGTTTTTGATAGCATTTTGCCATCCAGTGTCCTACTCTACCACAGGAAAGACATTGTGGTATTTTCTTACGTGATTTTAATGGAGCAAGGGTACATGTTTGCTCTGGCGCTGATGGTGAAATTGTAGTTACTGCTGATATTCCTGCAGGTGCTGCAACAGCCGCCGCTGGAGCAGCAGGTAACATGGGCTGGATTTGAGCAATAGGCTGCATTTGAGCAGCTGCAGTGTTAAAAGTTGCCTGATTGTGCAAACCACGATCTATCTGAATGCATCGGTCAACTATGTCTCGGTATGTGCCAGCTGTGGCCCAAGCTGGAAAAACCAAATTCAAGGCAGCAGAAACTCCAGGTTTAACACCGGCTATAAAAGCCGTTTTTAATGGACTTAAAGTGCTTGCATCCCATGTGTCATTTTCCTGGTCGAGTGTCATCCCTGAATATTCCATCCAAGTATGTAAAAATCTTTCCTCAAAATCCTGAATATCTTCATCATTTTTTTGAAAGCAAGCTGTGATCTTAGACCAATTGGTCCTCGGGGGGCGAAATTGTAATAGCCAATTCTTGATTGTTAGCCAACCAGCTTCTAAATTTTGCAAATCGTCTCCAAGGGCAACTTCTACTTCATTTCTAAGGGTTGAACTTATACGAGTACCTAGCATGATAGTCAGAATTTGTACTCCATCAAATGGGTGGAGACTGTAAATGGCTTGTAATCTGTGAATTCCATCCCATGTGGTCTTACCACCCTTTTTAGGGTGTGGAAGACCCTTGGACCATTCGTCAATTTTAGAAGGATCAATTTGTTCATGAACCCATTGGTGGTCAAATATGTTTCTAGTGATCGTTTCACCATCTTCCTCTATTTTTTTGCTTCCAACTCTAACCCGTTTGTGTTTTAAAGGGGCTAGTCGAATTGCTTTAGTATTTTGTATTGTAGGAACACTATCTTCGTCTGATTCATCCGACAGAGAAAATGATTTATGTTTAACAATTGATCTTGGCTGTGCAATTGCCGATTGTGCCACTAGGTGAGTGGCTTGGACTGCTTTCTGAGTTTGTTCAATCTTTTGTACAGAAAGCATGTTTGTCAAAGAATTGCAATGTTCAGTCACGCTGGTTATATTTCTTTCTAAAACACATCTTTCTTTCACTAACTTGCAATTTTCAAGTTCAATTCGCTCAGTTTTTAATTGCAATTGTCGGTATTTTGACTCCACTTCAAAGACTTGATTTTGGAATTCTGTTATTTGAAAAGATAACTGCTGGAGTTCAGAGGTTTTGTTTCGCAAATCTGTTTTAATTTCATCAGAATGCTCAAGTTTGGATTTTGCATCTTGCAATTCTTCAACAACTGCAATTAGTTGCTTTTTAGTGGACCTATACTCATCATCGCTTCGCTCAGTAGTTAATTGCAACTGTTGGTATTTTGACTCCACTTTAAAAACTTGGATTTGAAATTGCTGGAGTTCAGAGGTTTTGTTTTGCAAATCTGTTCTAATTTCATCATAATGCTCAAGTTTGGATTTTGCAACTTGCAAATCTGTTTTAATTTCATCAGAATGCTCAAGTTTGGATTTTGCATCTTGCAATTCTGTTTTAATTTCATCATAATGCTCAAGTTTGGATTTTGCAACTTGCAAATCTATTTTAATTTCATCATAATGCTCAAGTTTGGACTTTGCATCTTGCAATTCTGTTTTAATTTCATCATAATGCTCAAGTTTGGATTTTGCAACTTGCAAACCTGTTTTAATTTCATCATAATGCTCAAGTTTGGACATTGCATCTTGCAATTCTGTTTTAATTTCATCACAATGCTCAAGTTTGGATTTTGCAACTTGCAAACCTGTTTTAATTTCATCATAATGCTCAAGTTTGGATTTTGCAACTTGCAAACCTGTTTTAATTTCATCAGAATGCTCAAGTTTGGATTTTGCATCTTGCAAATCTGTTTCAAGTTTGGATTTTGCATCTTGCAATTCTGTTTTAATTTCATCATAATGCTCAAATTTGGATTTTGCATCTTGCAAATCTGTTTTAATTTCATCATAATGCTCAAGTTTGGATTTTGCATCTTGCAATTCTGTTTCAAGTTTGGATTTTGCATCTTGCAATTCTGTTTTAATTTCATCATAATGCTCAAGTTTGGATTTTGCAACTTGCAATTCTGTTTCAAGTTTGGATTTTGCATCTTGCAAATCTGTTTTAATTTCATCATAATGCTCAAGTTTGGATTTTGCAACTTGCAGATCTGTTTTAATTTCATCAGAATGCTCAAGTTTGGATTTTGCATCTTGCAAATCTGTTTCAAGTTTGGATTTTGCATCTTGCAATTCTGTTTTAATTTCATCAGAATGCTCAAGTTTGGATTTTGCATCTTGCAAATCTGTTTCAAGTTTGGATTTTGCATCTTGCAATTCTGTTTTAATTTCATCAGAATGCTCAAGTTTGGATTTTGCAACTTGCAAATCTGTTTTAATTTCATCAGAATGCTCAAGTTTGGATTTTGCATCTTGCAAATCTGTTTCAAGTTTGGATTTTGCATCTTGCAATTCTTCAACAACTGCAATTAGTTGCCTTTTAGTAGATCTATACTCATCATCACTTCGTTCAGTATTTAATTGCAGCTGTTGGTATTTTGACTCCACTTTAAAAACTTGATTTTGGAATTCTGACTCCACTTTAAAAACTTGATTTTGAAATTCTGCGATTTGAACATTTAACTGCTGGAGTTCAGAGGTTTTATTTTGCAAATCTGTTCTAATTTCATCATAATGCTCAAGTTTGGATTTTGCATCTTGCAAATCTTCAAGAACTGCACTTAGTTGGTCTTTAGTGGACTGAAGCTGATGATCACTTTTATTTTTAACAATGATCTCTTGCTGACTGTGTATCTGTCCCGTAATTACCAGGGACCATTTTACACGTTCTGCACCGTGTAATCGTGTGCATTTTCCCCATGCTATCTTGATATTATTGAAGGACCACTGTCCTCTGGGGATATCATACTTTGATTCAATTTTTTTTGAGGTTTCACATCGGTTAAAATGTCTACGAGTGAAAGATCTACAATCCCCCAACATATCTTCAACAGAAACATCTGGTATTCCAGCACCCCCCTTGGATGTAGTGGGGAGTAATTTTCTGTCTGCTAAAGGCTCTGAATCTACACTTTGATTAGGATCAGCCATAACTTTTCTTGACCGCTGACTGACGTTTTATTTTAGTTACTGCAGTAACTCATCTTCCAGTCACGTCTGATAGTCTGACCGACCGACTGGCACTTGATTTATTTAACAGTCTATAAAAAATGTTCTTTTCAAGGGTCGAAGTACTGATTGATGCGGCTTTAAGACTTTTAATGGGTGAAAAAGATATTTCTTACCCCAGTCTAGCCGTGGGTTCCGGCTGTCTTCTGGGCCTCCTCCGATTATCTCCGAAGCTTCCCGAAGGTTCCCGACCTCCTCCGATTATCTTCGAAGCTTTCCGTCGTCACCTGGGCCTCCGAAGGTCGTCCTCAGTACTCCCCCCCCCGACTGCCTGACTACGCCAAAATGAAAGAATCTTTAATTTAAGGGAATCTTAACCTGTCGAACTACGCCAAGTTTGGGGGAAGCTTAGTTGATGAATCAAGTCCTGGCGCAATACGACAAGTTGTAAGATTTGTAATATTTGTAGACTGTGTTAAGTTGTTCGATTCCTTCTATTATTCGACTGTGTATAGTTGAAGGAATTTATATCATCTCTGCTATTCGGTTATCAGTAGCACTTTGCGAATACTGGAACTCAGCAGAAATTTGCAGTATAAACTCCTCAGGTGCCAAAAAGAATTGTTTTATTTGTAGTCGCTTGATTACAATTTGAAAGTCATTTAAAAGGCAATTCGTAGACAATTCGAAGCTTTCAGAGAATTACAGACATTATCTTTCTTTGCTAAGGCAGACAGCTCGAAAGTAACTTTTAAAAGGTCAAAGTCTGGCAATGAAACATGAAGAGAGAGAGAAAGCTAATCTTCAGCTAAACTCAAACTCAAAGTCAAAAGTGGACTAACATCACTGACACAGACTGGTAGACTGACAGAACCCCCAAACCTAACCTAAAATGGAGACTATAAAGGACAAAACTGACTAAACTAACAGAAAAGACAACACAAAGACATCTCCTCAACACACACACCCCCAAAGACAATACACTACAGACAACACACTTTCAAAGACAATAAAACCACAGACAACACACTAAAAACTAAACTTAACCTACAAAGACAATACTCACAAAGACAACAAAAACCCCAAAAATGGCGGGGAGAAACTTTTTAGTTATACACTTTCATATCTGTCTTAAGTCATCTAATTACACCCCAATATAATCCTAATTGGTTTGGGTTAGACTCAAACACATTTGATTTGATGGCAAGCCGTCCATCTTCAATGTGCAACATCAGCTTTTCTGACCCAGCTGTTATCTGCATTGTGAACAATGGTGCCTTCATGTTGCTGTGTATTCAATCCCTTGACCTTGACAATTAGCACAAGACAGTGTCAAATTATCTTGCAACTGTGCTTTTTTTAATGTCACACTGTCTTTGAAAATATGCATTTGCCAGAACAACGGACTTCAGTATAAGTGAATTATGCTGTATAAATGGGTATTAAAAACTGGGGCTCAACATTTATGCTTAAACAGCTATCTTTTACCTATACTAGTTGTATTCGAAATACCTGGCTTCTACAGCTACCTCCACATTTCGTCCCCTTGGGGGCATGATTATAACGTTTAACAAATGCCTAATATTGGCCGAGAAATGCTCCCCCTTACAAACCTCGTCTGGTCTTCCCCTATCACCCCTGGCACACAGTCCTCAATGCGTGAGGCCAAGATATTAGCCGGCAAGTTGACATCCACATTCAGGAATTAAATTGGGCGTTAGGACACACAGTGCTCCGGGTCCTTATCCTTCTTTAAAATTAAGGAAATCGAGGCCTGCGACAACGTAGGCGTGGGCTCTTCCTTCTCCTTTGCCTCAATTAATGCCCTTACCAGCAGGAGCCCCAGGTCCCCCGACAAACTTTTATGAAGTTCCACTGGTGAGCCATCTGGGCCCGGGGTCTTCCCGGCCTGCATCGCCCCCACACCCTCCATCACCTCCATCAATCCAATGGTCACTCCCAGCCCATCTACCAGGTCCCCCTCCATCTTGGGAAACGCTAACCCATCTAAAAAATGCCTCATTCCCTCCATCCTGGCCGGGGGTCCGAATCATATAGCCTCTTATCACAGTCCTCAAATACCCTATTGACCCCCACCAGTTCTAAGACCATATTACTCCATCTATACTTAACCTTTACAATTTCCCTCACCGCCTCCTGCTTCCTCAATTAGTGTGCCAACATCCTACTTGCCTTTTCCCCATATTCCTTGACTGCACCCTGACCTTCCTCATCTGACCTAATGCTTTACCCATAGATATCAGTCCAAACTCCATCTGGAGTTCCTGCTGCTCTTTCAACAGCCTCCAAATACCTCCTATGAACCTGCAGGATCGTGTCCACTAACCTTACCATCTCAACTCGCTCCGTCTTGTCCCTATACCCGGTGGTATCGATATAAACTCCCCCCCCGACGACTACTTTCAGCGCCGATAGTGTGGCAGCCAAGACCTCCCTTGTGTCATTCAGCTTCACATACCCACAAATAGTAGCCCTTACTCGCTCACAAACCTCCTCATCTGCTAATAATCCCACATCCAATGTCCACTGCGGACGCTGCCCCCCCAACCCCCGATCCACCTGCAAGTCCAGCCATTGGGCGCATGATCCGAGATCACAATCGGCGAGTATTCCGAGAAGACCACATCCCCCTATCCATCAGAACGTCATCAATCTTTGAGTACACCCACGTACATGGGAGAAGAATGAAAATTCCGTTGCCCTCGGCCTACCAAAACTCCACAGGTCATCTCCTCCCATGTGTTCCATAAACCCTTTCAATTCCCTCGTCACGCCCAATACGCTCCTCGAACTCGGACTCCACCGATCCAATTTCGGCTCAATATCTGTAGTAAAATCCCCCCCCCCCCCCCCCCAATTATCGGCCGGTGCAAGACCAGGTCCGGAATCCTCCCTAGCACCCGCCTCATGAATTCAACATCATCCCAATTTTGGGCATAAACATTCACCAGGAGCACCAGCATCCCCTCCAATTTCCCACTCACCATTACAAACCTTCCCCCTGAGTCTGCTACAATATTCCCCATCTCAAATACTACCCGCATATTTATTAGGACCGCCACCCCCCCCCCCCCCCCCCCCCGAGTCTTAATATCTAACCCTGAGTGGAAGACCTGACCTACCGACCCTTTCCTTAGCCTGGTCTGATCCCCAATCTTCATGTGTGTTTCCTGCAAGAATGGTGCATTTGCCTTTAAGCTCTTCAAATGCGCGAACAGGCGGGACCTCTTGACCGGCCCATTCAGTCTTCTCACATTCCATGTGATCAGCCTGGTCGGGGGACACCCCCCTCCCCCTGCCGATCAACCATAGCCCCTCTTGGGCCTGCCCCTGGCCGCATCATGCAACCCTCCAGGCCTGTCCTCGGATGTCCACCGTCATCAACCCCCCGTCTTATCATACTTCAACAGCCCCACCCCTGTCAGCAGTACCCACCCCCAACAAAACCACAATCCCAACCCCCACTAACACACTAATCACTTGCTCAACCCCCCACCCCCACTGCGCTCCCGTGAACTAGCCCGCCCAGCTAGCCTGGCAGCTGCCTCCCATGGCCCCTAACATCCTACGCCCCGCTGACTCCTCTCCCCCCCCAACCCCGCTCACAATCTTCCAAGGTGAAAACAATAATAACAATGATAGAAAGAGAAAAGAGGAGAATAGCACACGGAGAAAAAGAAAGGTTGCGCTTACCCAGCACAAACCTCCAGCATCTCATCAAATAGCCCTGAGTGAAAAAAAAAGTTCTCCTCCAACCCCCCCTCCCAGAGAAACAGGAAAGTAACAATAACAGTAACAAAAAAAAAGAAAATCCCAAACACCCCAACAAGGGGGACAGAGAGAACTAACATCTCTAAACACCTTCTCCAAAGTTCAAGGTCCTCCTCCTGCCAGTCCATTATCTCTAACAAACTCCATCGCCTCCTCTGGCGTACCTAAATAACACTCACGGCCATTGTGGGTCACCCAGAGGCGGGCTGGGTACAACATCCCGAACTTCACCCCCTTCTTACAGAGGGCAGACTTTACTTGATTGAAACCTGCTCTCCTCTTGGCCAGCTCCACACCCAGGTCCTGATATACCCGGAGCTTGTTACCCTCCCAGGTACATCTCATCTGCCTGACCCACCTCAAGATCCTTTCTTTATCAAGGAATTGGCATAACCTCACCACCATCGCCATTGCGACCGCTTGCGGCTGCCTCATCAGCACCCTATGCCCCCAATCCACCTCCAGGGGCCGGTCAAAAGCCCCCTCCCCCTGCAGTTTCTCCAGCATTTTGGCTGCATAAGAGCCAGCGTCCACGCCCTCAATGCCCTCTGGCAGCTCCACAATCCACAAATTCTGTCTCCGGGATCGGTTCAGATCCTCCACTTTTTCCTTGAGCCGCTTCTGGGCATCCCTCAACATTCCGATTTCTGCTGCCAACGAAGTAAGCTGCTCCTCATGCTCCTGCACCGTCTCCTCCACCTTCTGGATCACCTGACTTTGGGTTTCCAACCACAGTTCCACATGATTGATTCCTGCTTTCAGGGAGCGGGTCTACCGTTTTCGCTTGGTCTGACAGAGGTTCTCTTCTCTGCTGACTGAACTTTTCATTCAAAAAGTCCACCAGCCGCTCCATTGACCATTGAGATGGCAGGGCCGATCCCTTGCTCTCTGCCATCTTTCCGTGTGTTGCAGGAATAGTTTCTTGCTTTAACAGCTCCTTTCTTCTAAAACCCCTTCTGGTCCACGAGTCCATTGACCGGTGGAGTATAGTCTTCCTCCACCACTCCTGCACTTTTTCCGTTAAAAAATCCTTCCGTTAATTGGGGAAAAGGACCAACAAAACCGTCTCGAGCGGGAGCTGCCAAATGTGCGACCACTCACACCACGGCCACCACTGGAAGTTTCTTTTTCTTGCTTTTGAATGTGCTGGCCCTGGGCTGGGTTCTCCGTTAGCCAACGCCAAAATCAGGAAACACGATCGGGCGGAGAATAGCTTCCGACGCCAAAATCAAGCTAGACGCTGGTTTGACGCAAAATCGAGATTCATCAGCCCCTCAAAAACGACGTAGCCTGAAAGTACAGTAGGCATATCATTAGCGGGCCTGATGCCTCCGTGATGCAGCACCTTGGATGGGCTGATTTCCCTACGGTGTTTTTCTAATGTGCTTTTAAAAATCGTGAACCTGGCCTGCGGACTGCAACAGCAGAGAGAGGAGGTAGGAAGTGGCGTGGGGTGACTGCGGGCTTCCGGCTCAGACAGAGGCCGTGCTGGCTGCGGGGGAGGGGGAGCGGGAGGTGGGGAGACAGGCCAAGCAGCCGGGGAGCCCCCCCACAGGACAGGGGCGGTGCCCAGGCACCGACTGCCATCATGGCAGCCATCTTGTTGGCCACCCACCCCGGCGCCTGGGTGCATGCAGTGACAACGACCGTATGGATGCTCCACCCCCACGACCACCCCACCCAACCGGCAGCCACCCACTGGCCCACCCCAGTGAGAGCAGTGCCAGCCAATGTTGCCCCTGGCTGCAGGGACAGACGCCAGGACCGGGGGCATCGACGAGGCCGGGGTGCGGGTGTGGGTGACATACGTGGACTGGGGCCACCGTGTAGCCCATGGTACCTGGTTGGGTTCGGGTGTATGCACCATGCTAACATGTTTGCATTTCACCCCATGCAGAAGAAAATCACTTTTGGTCATCAACCTACAATGCTGGCTGTTGTGGCAATGGCCACAGCCCTGCATGAAGCCCTGTGGCAACATGAGTGGGGGCCGCTCAGAGAGGAGGTGGAGGCTACAGCAGAGGAGCGGGCAGCAGAGGGGCAGGTGGCAGCCGCTCAGGCTCGTGGGCTGGCTGCCCAACAGGCCGAGTGATGTACCATCAATGACGACAGACGAGAGTCGGATGAGTAAACTGTGGCTTCAATCAGCTTGAAGATACCTGCTGGCAGCCGGTCCCAGAATCAGGGCAGGGCTGGAGGTTATCTACCTTTATACTTGAACCTGAGAGGCGGAGCCAGCAGGGACAAACCCAGACATGTAACAAACAGTAAGAACAGTAAGTACAATAAGTAAGAACAGTATGTACAATATAATACAGTGGTTCACCACATTCACCCCCTGTTTAAAAAAAGGCCGGCGGGGGTGAAGTGGACTGGTTGAATTAGAGATCGAGTCTGTCGGGGGCTCTGACCTTCCGCTGTGATCGCCTCAGTCCCGTCTGTGGTGAGGACACTGGTGTCGGATGAAGTGTTGAGGCCTGCGTATCCAGGAGCGTGTCGTCTTCTGGATAAGTAGCAATGGAGGGAGACGGTGTAGAGTCGTGAGTAACAACGGATGGAGACAGAGTAGAGTTGGGGTAGTGATGATGGTTGCTGTGGAACCTGCGGGTGCCAAGTCCCGAAGGGAGACTGTCCTCCTGCCCGTCATGGTGTGCCACGTAGGCATATTGGAGGTTAGCATGGAGGAGAAGGACCCGTTCAACCAGGGGATCCGACTTGTGATTCTTCGCATGCTTCCGGAGGAGGACAGGCCCTGGAACTGTCAGCCAGGACGGGAGCGAGACCCCTGAGATGGACTTCCTGGGGAAGACGAACATTCTCTCGTGAGATGTCGCATTGGTGGCGGTACACAGGAGCGACCGGATGGAGTGGAGCGCATCGGGAAGGACCTCCTGCCAGCGGGACACAGGGAGACTTCTAGACCGTAGGGCAAGAAGGACGGCCTTCCAGACCGTCGCATTCTCCCACTCCACCTCTCCGTTTCCCTGGGGATTGTAGCTGGTAGTCCTGCTTGAGGCGATGCCCTTGCTAAGCAGGAACTGACGCAGCTCATCACTCATGAAGGAGGAACCCCGATCGCTATGGATGTTAGTGGGGAATCCGAACAAGGTGAAGAGGCCGTGCAGGGCCTTGATGACTGTGGCAGAGGTCATGTCAGGGCACGGGATGGCGAAAGTGGAAACGTGAGTACTCATCAATGATGTTGAGAAAGTACACATTATGATCAGTGGAGGGAGGGGCCCTTTGAAATCGATGCTGAGACCCTCAAAGGGGCGGGAGGCCTTTACCAGATGTGCTCTATCCGGCCGATAGAAGTGTGGTTTGCACACCTCGCAGACCTGGCAATCCCTGGTCATGGTCCTGACCTCCTAGATGGAATAAGGCAGGTTGCGGGCCTTGATAAAATGAAAAAAACGTGTGACCCCCGGGTGACAGAGGTCATTGTGGAGGGCCCGAAGTCGGTCTACTTGTGCGCTGGCACATGTACCGTGGGATAGGGCACCTTGGGGCTCATTGAGCTTCCCAGGTCGATACAAGATATCATAATTATAGGTGGAGAGTTCGATCCTCCACCTCAGTATCTTGTCATTCTTGATCTTGCCCCGCTGCGTATTGTTAAACATGAAGGCAACCGTCCGTTGGTCAGTGAGGAGAGTGAATCGCCTGCCGGCTAGGTAATGCCTCCAATGTCACACAGCTTCCACAATGGCCTGGGCTTCCTTTTCGACGGAGGAGTGTCGAATTTCGGAGCCCTAGTGGTACGGGAGAAGAAAGCCATGGGCCTGCCCGCCTGGTTGAGGGTAGCGGCCAGAGCAAAGTCAGACTCATCGCTCTCCACCTGGAATGGGATGGACTTGTCTACTGCGTGCATCGTGGCTTTGGCAATATCTGTTTTGATGTGGTTGAAGGCCTGGCGGGCCTCAGCTGTCAGGGGAAAAATGGTGGATTTAATGAGTGGGCGGGCCTTGTCCGCATAATTGGGGACCCACTGGGCATAATGGGAAAAGAACCCCAGGCATCTCTTCAGGGCCTTGGGGCAGTGGGGGAGTGGAAGCTCCAGGAGGGGGCGCATGCGGTCGGGATCGGGCCCTAGGACTCCGTTTTCCACAACGTAGCCAAGGATGGCTAGGCGGGTTGTGTGGAAAATGCATTGCTCCTTATTGTATGTCAGGTTAAGGAGCTTGGCGGTGTGGAGGAAATGTTGGAGGTTAGCGTCATGGTCCTGCTGGTCATGGCCGCATATGGTGACATTATCCAGATACGGGAACGTGGCCCGCAGCCCGTACTGGTCAACCATTCGGTCCATCTACCGTTGGAAGACCGAGACCCCATTGGTGACGCTGAAGGGGACCCTGAGGAAGTGGTAGAGGCGGCCATCTGCCTCGAAGGCAGTGTATTGGCGGTCCTCCGGATGGATAGGGAGCTGGTGGTACGCGGACTTCAAGTCAATAGTGGAGAAGACTCGGTACTGCGTAATCTGATTGACCAAGTCAGATATGCGGGGAGAGGGTACGCATCGAGCTGCGTGTACTGGTTGCTGGTATGACTGTAGTCGATGGCCATCCGGTGCTTCTCTCCAGTTTTGACGACCACCACTTGGGCTCTCCAGGGGCTAGTACTGGCCTCTATGATCCCTTCCCGCAGGAGTCGCTGGACCTCCGACCTGATAAAGGCCTTGTCCTGAGCACTGTATTGTCTGCTCCTAGTGGCGACGGGCTTATAGTCCGGGGTGAGGTCAGCCAAGAGTGGGGGTGAGGGCGACCTTAAGGGTCGAGAGGCTATAGATGGTGAGTGGGGGCAGGGGTCCATCGAACTCCAAGGTAAGACTTTTGAGGTGGCATTGGAAATCTAGACCTAGTAGTAGGGCAGCGCAGAGTTGAGGGAGGACGTAGAGCTTGAAATTTTTGTACTCGACGCCCCGTACTTTAAGGGTTGCGACACTGTACCCACGGACTTCCACGGAATGTGATACGGAAGCCAGGGAGATTTTCTGTGTCGCGGGTAAAATTGGGAGGGAGAAGCGCCGTACCGTATCTGGGTGAATGAAACTCTCCGTGCTCCAGGAGTCGAAGAGGCAGGTTGTCTCGTGGCCGTTAATCCGGACGGCCATCATGAATTTTGTGACGTGATGAGGTTGAGATTGGTTGAGGGTGATGGAGGCGAGCTTCGGAAGGTGGGTGGGCTGATCGAGGGTAGCGGAGGCCAGCGTACGATCTGGTGAGCAGGGGTTCCGGGAGGCGGCGGGGTGATTCCAAGGTGGCAGCCCCCACGGGTCGCACATGGCGGATAGCGTCGAAGATGGCGGCCCCCACGGGTCGCACGTGGCGGGTGGCGTCGAAGATGGCAGCCAAGATGGCGGCCCCCACAGGTCACATGTGGCGGATGATGTGGAAGATGGGGGCGGTCCCCGCAGGCTACATGCAGCGCTGCTGGGTTTAGAGACAAGTCGGGCCTGGCAGACTTTAGAGAAGTGGCCCTTCTTTCCGCACCCGTTGCAGATCATGCTCCTCGCTGGGCAACGTTGTCTGGGGTGCTTACCCTGGCCACAGAAGTAACATTTCGGGCCTCTGGAGTTGGCAGGTCACTGCGCGGCACAGGCTTGCGGCACCCCTGGGTCAGGTGATGGCAGCGCCTACGACGTCCACGAGGGTGCCGCGTGGTCGGAGGTGTAGGCATCCATGTTATGGAAGGCCACTTCCAACGAGTCCAAGAGTTGTACTGTGTCTTGGAGGTCGAGTGTACCCCCTTCTAGTAGGCGCTGGCGGATGTAATTCGATTTTATGCCTGCGACATAGGCGTCCCGGATCAGCAATTTGGTGTGCTTGACAGCCGATACCGCCTTCCAACTGCAGTTCCGGCCGAGTACCCGCAAGGCGTGCAGAAATTCATCTTGCGATTCTCCGGGGCGCTGTCGCCTCGTGGCAAGGAGATGCCTAGCGTACACCTCGTTGACTTCCTTAACATACTGCCCCTTCAACAGCGTTATCGCATCCTTGTACGAGGTAGCATCTCTGATAAGAAGGAAAACTTGCGGGCTCACTCGGGAGTTGAGGACTTGCAGCTTGTGGGTCTCAGCGACGGCGGCGGCGGAGGAATCAATGTAAGATTCGAAGCAGCTTAGCCAGTGTTCAAACGTGGCAGTGGCGTCGGCTGCTTGGGGGTCCAGCTCCAGGCGATCAGGCTTGAGTTGATTAAATTGATGTACCATCAATTACGTCAGCCGAGAGTTGGGAGAGTAAACTGTGGCTTTAATCAGCTAAAAGATGCCTACTGGCAGCCGGTCCCAGAATGAGGGCAGGGCTGGAGGTTAGCTGCCTTTATACTTGAACCCGAGGGGCGAAGCCAGCAAGGATAAACCCAGACATGTAACAAACAGTAAGTACAATAAGTAAGAACAGTATGCACAATATAATACAGTGGTTCACCACACCGAACAGGGGGAGTGTGAGAAGGACAAGGGTGAGGGAGCGCCAAGGAGGTGCCGGATGAAGCCCCGCGTGTACCAGCGCCGCATGTACACGTTTGAGGACCTTCCGGACCTTGCATGCAGAAGGAGACTGCGGTTGAGCAGGGAGACAGTCAGACACATCTGCCAGATGATGACACACCTGGCACCGCAGAGGTATGGGGGAAGACATCTGCTACCGGTGGCCGTCAAGCTGACGGTCGCGCTGAATTTCTACGCGACAGGTCGTTCCAGTCGCCGAGTGGGGACCTGTCCGGCATCTCCCAGGCATCTGCGCACAGGTGCATCCGCGCCATCACTGACTCCCTGTATGCTCAGGCGGAGCGGTACATCGAGTATCCTGTGGATCGCGCCCCCCAGGATGTCCAGACAGCCAGCTTCACTGCCATCTCCGGGATGCCCTGGATGCATACCGCCCTACGGCCACTGGTGGATAATAGGCCGCTGTACACTCACTGAAAGGGGTACCACTCCATGAACATACAGGTGGTTTGCGATCATCAGATGCGTATCATGCATGTCTGCGCTACAATGATGCCCATACAGGGACAAGAGGTATGGTGGAGAGGTGCTTCGGGATCCTGAAGATCCGCTTCAAGGGCCTGGACCGCTCTGGAGGGGCCCTCTAGTACAAGGCAAGAAGGGTCGCCCGCATTTCGGTGGTCTGCTGCGTCCTCCACAATATAGCCCAGCATAGGGGCAATGTGCTGGAGGAGGATGAGGATGAAGGTCAGGCCTCGCCAGACGACGAGGATGAGGGGGAGGGGGACAATGAGCAGGATATGGGGCCCGGGCAGGAATGGGAGGTCGCACTACGATATCGCCAGGGCAAACGCGCATGGGAGGCACTGGTCGCAGCATGCTTCACCGACTAGGTGGGGGGGGTGGGGAGGGACGCTGGCCAGGGGCACAGACACTGCCATCCCACATCCATACCCATACCCCCCACCTCCCACACCACCAAACTGCACGCATTCACATCCCCTCCGTTATACATACCTGAGGCACTACGAGCTGGGGGCACTGGGTTGCCAGTGACAGCGGGTCTGGTCTGTGGGATGGAGGATGATGACAACCTGCTCTGTGATGGGCTCCGTGCTCCACATCGTTTGACAATGTCTGACTCATGCCCACAGTATCACCTTCCACCTGTGTGATCCCTGCATGCGAGCTGGCCAGTCCATCTCAGCTGGCCTGTTGAATTGCTGGGGTGGGGGCGGTGGGGACGGTTGGGGCGGGGGCGAGAGGGGAACACGGTCAACCCACTGGGCCTTCACTCGTCCGCAAACCCCCACTCCCACTAGCCAGCACTGACCGCCCTACCCCCACACCCATCAGACAGAGCACAGAAGCAGGTTTCAAATGTGTTTAAACAGGTGTTTAATGTGAAGGGGCATATATAGTCTGTGCCCTAGCCCCTATAACTAAACTGTGCCCTGCACCCGTGCCAACTTAACTGGTGTCTAACATTTTGGTCTTACGGGCCCCAACACTACTCCTAGGTTGTTCCGCAGATGGTAGAGCAGGAGTAGAGGCAGATTGCTGTGACTCCTGCCCTGCGACGAGGGTCCCCGTTGGCGCACATCTTCTGGGGTGGCCCGGCCTGGATGGGGCGTCCCGGGTGGCTTGGCGCCGTCCTGTTCTGCCATTGCACGAGGGACAGTGGGGGGGGGGGGAAGCTGCGCTGTTCCTGCACCTCCCCAGCGGGGGTCACCGGCATGGGCCTCAGCACCTCCTCCTTCCTCAGGGTGCCGGGCTACTCCATGGGATGGGGCAGCGATCGGAGCCATCCCCTGAGGCCCTCCCCACCATCTGGCGCTGCCAGTCCTCGAGGCCCGCTCTGGTCTCGACAAGGCTCTGCACGTTCGCAGCCATGGAACACAGGGAGTGGCCCATCTCTGTCTGGGATCTCACAACATCACTCTGCGACTGTGCCACCACCCTGAGGGTCTGTGCCACATCAGCCAGTAAGTGGGCCGCATCCCACAGGATGTGGGCCACGTCCCTCTGGTCCCTCTGGGACTGGGCCACGTCCCTCTGGGACTGGGTCACCTCCCTCTATAACTGCGCCGCGCTGGCCTGCGCTTGGGCAATGCCGCCAATTCTCTCAGCGATGGCCTGCTGTGATTGGGCCATGCTGAGGAGCGCTGCTGCAATCTCCAGGTGACTCTGGCACCCGGTTGCCTGTGAGAGGACAGCCCTGACCTGGATCTCGAACCCCGCCTGCACAGAATGCCCCAGGCCTTGCACTGCTAACCCATTTCCGACACCGTCATCCCCATTGCCTCCACCGTGGACACTCGGTGCGGTTTCAGCCTGGATGGCATGCATGACTGGCATCACCCCCAGCTCCTGCATGCGGATGGACTTCTCCACCAGTGCCCGCAGGTGCTGGATGCCGAACGTCATCCCCTCCCGTAGTCCCTGGGTCCATGCCTGCATCTGCACTGTGGGTGAGACTGGATGTTCCAAGAGCCCGGGACCCGCCTGTGCGACAGTTGGTTCCTGGGGACGTGCTGACCTCCGACCGTCCAGCCCCTCGGCTGCTCCTACCTGCACCTGCTGTACTGGACCGATTGTGTGGTCTGCTCTGCCCTGAGGAGGTCGTGCAGTTTCTTTCTGCACTGGATGGCAGTCTGGCGACTTCGCCAACGGCGCTGACGGCATGTGCTACCTGCGCCCAGGCACTGCGAATGGCGGTGCCTGACGACCTTCCTTCCGGGCCGGGGTACAGGACCATCCGCCGCTCCTCCACGGATCTAGGAGGGTCTCCAACCCTGCGTCCTGGAATCCCGATGCTGCTCTCCTGCCAGCCATGTTGACTGCGACAGTGTTTGTGGGGCAGTGGGGGGGAATGAATCATTTAAGTGCGGCTGCTGCTGTGTGTCAATCATGGAACTGGTGAATTTGGTGCCATTTCGCTTGCAAACGGTGGCGTTTCACCTGACCACCATGCTAGCCACTTTAGAGTTGGTGAATCGTTGCACCTGTCGCGCCGTTTTTGCCGTCGTCAAAGTCCACAGTTTTCACGATGGTGTCAGCATTTAGTCTCAGAAATGGAGAATCCAGCCCCTTGTCATTCATCGACTGCCTGCCATCCCTTTTAACTCTGGATCTCCAACTGTTTTGTCTCGGGCTTCCTCTCTCTTCTCGGGTTTGCTCTCTTCCATGAACTTGTTCAGAAATATCTGTGGTGAGTCAGTCCTCTTTTCCTGCTTAACCAATCATCAGAAAATATGACAGAAGGCTTAATGATAAATTCCTTGCCTAGTGTGCTGAGAAATGCTGTATTCTGTCATTATACTGACATGAATTTCAACAGATCTTAAAACAAATATGGTGTTGTAAAGATCTACCTTTTGCAGAAGTGTAATTTCATGCTTCCCAAGACAAAGAAAGTGAGGCTTGAATCTGATAATAGAAACATGCCTGTGGTGCCAAAACATTGTGTGGAGTATGAAGTTGCTCGTGGAATTGTATATGACGGGTGATGAGAGAATCTTTTTGTATGAGGAATTCCTCGGGAAATGTGCTTCTTTGCTGACTTGTTGACCTTTATCTTATTGCAGCATGTTGTTTTTAACTCAAAGCAGGACATTGATGTTTATCTCTTATGACAGGATATGATGGTCTGATGTTTCACACATAATATGCTTAATCCTGAGCCCAGATTAAGTTGAGATCTTTCTCTTGATAAACGAGATGCTAGTTTAGAAGAGGCCTTTCTGGCACCCCGGCAATTGACTAGCTCAAACAACCAAACATTTAATTTTATTTGCAGAACCAAGGCTTACAATCGCTTTCCACTTCAGTTTTTTTAATAAACATTTTATTAAACTATCAAATAAAAATATATATAATAATAATAATCTTTATTGTCACAAGTAGGTTTACATTAACACTGCAATAAAGTTACTGTGATACATTGAAATAAGAATAGAAATTTGGGAGCACATTTATCTTGCCAGATTGCAGCCAACTGATACATTTCTGTATTTCTTCTGGGCTTAAGGGGGATTCCAGTTCCCATTTCCTGCCTTCTTCTATAGTGTGTAAAGCATCTAGAAACCTCATCATGTTCAAGGTGTCTGGAGGAGGATTTGACTCAAATAGCTAATGGTAAAATGAGCTGAAAGCCGCATTAAACTGGAGAGGGGCTGACACTAAGTTGTCTTCTTTGTTCCGAATCCGAGGGATTTCTCGGGAGGCAGCCTGTTTCTTGAGTTGAATCGCAAGAAGACGACTCGCCTTCTCCCCATGTTCATAGAAAGATGCCTCAAGAATGTCTTAACTGATGCACCACTTCATTCGTGGAAATCAATTTGAATTGAAGTTGTAGGTTTTTTCTATGCATCAGTAGTTCGGCGTCGGGACAAATGAATATTGATCGTCAACCTCCAGGATGGAGTCCACTAGCCTTTGTCCCACTCTTTTCTGTTTTGCAATGTGAGCTTTATGTGAGATCTATCCACTTATGATGGCCGGTAGGGTTTCCCAGAGTGTTGAAGGAGCAATTGACCCTGTTTTGTTGAGCTTGATAAAGTCTGCTATGGCAGCAGACAAACACTCACAAAATTGGTCACCAGGCAGTAAAGTGGTGTATTGTCTCCAGGGCGGATGTTCAAGAGTGCCAAAATCAAAGTAATGATCATCAAAATGAAGGATATGATCAGAGATGACAATTGCCGAGTACTCGGCTGTTCTTACTGAGGAGAGGAGGGATTCGTCAACAATAAAAAAAATCAATTTGACGCGGGCACGTTGAACATGTGAAAAAAAAGAAAATTCTTGACTGTTTGGATGCAGAAAACTTTCCCTCCAATCCGTTCCATGAAAGAGGTCAATGCCCTGGACATCCCAGAATGGGTCAGGGATTGTGGCATAGAGCTGTCTAATTTAGGGTCGAAGACACAGTTTAAGTCCCCTCCTAGGTTCGTCTGATGTGAGTCTAAGTTGGGGAGGGGTTTATGAAGCTCAGGTTGCCCCAATTGGGAGTATAAATATTCACTAAAATAACCGGAGTGTTTTCCAGTGAACCACAGACAATAATATAATGCCCATTGTGGTCATCCATAATACGGGAGGGAGTAAATTGTATTTTTTTATGGATTAGTATTGCTGTGTCTCTAACCCTACCATTAAAACATGAGTGAAAGATACCATAGATATGCCTCCTGCAGGAACACAGCACCTGAATTTAGGCCCCTTAAATGCGCAAAGGCCCTTGCCCTTTTTACTGGTCCATTCAACCCCTCTAGATTATAAGGCGGAAAGGGGAACCTCCACTGCCTCTCCCTCCAGGGTGAGCTATTATATCTGTAGATCAACAAGCAAGGAATCTTGTTAAGCCATGATGAAGTGATCCCACCAGGACAGTGGCTTGGCCTGGACCAAACACCAGACAAATACAGAGCAGTGGACAACATCAAACAACTAACTTGAACCCCCTCCTTCCCCTTCTCCTCCCCTAGCCCAACAATCCCCAACAAAAATATTAATATAATTATAAATATTAAATTTATACAAAACCTGAATTTATTAACACTATAATCTAAGCTCCCACTCACAAGGTGTGTGCGATGGGGAGATGCAGTATACCCATTTTTGTACCTTTCCTTTACTAATCTCATCTGTAGCTATAGCTGAGAGGCTCTCCAAGGGTTAATGTAGGAATGGGAAACAGTAGCGCCCACAGTGTGACGTTAAGAGATAGATGACCTGAGACTATGATCAGTTATGGACTGGACAGAGACCTGTGTGGAAGAAAGTATGGAGTTAGTTCAAAGATTGAGCTAGACCGTGCATATATCTGTATATATGAACATTGTTAGGAGTTATCAATAAACGCTCAATATTCAACCATACAAGGCCTTTGTCAGATCTGTCGGACAGAGAACAGTTCAGAGGTGATATATTCCTGCTATTTTTACCCTCACCTTTTTGATTTGTGATCAGTAATGCATATCACCTTCATTTTTGAGCAATGATTGCAAATCTTGCTATCAGGCAGAAACATGTATTGATTTTGTATCAGTAATGATGGACTGCTTTATTTTCAGGAAGTAAGATTCGTGAGATGGGTCAGTTGATGTGACAGTGAAGCGATGGAAAGGAGATCCCAGAAGGTACTTGAATTTTTGCACCCAATTTGAGGTTTTCAAATGATTTCCCAATGGTTTTAAGTTCAATATATTATTTTTTAAATTGAAATACATGCACTCAGTTAAGTATGCAGTATATTTATCTCTTATTTATTAATGGTGAACACATTTTTAGTCTTCGGCCTTACAGTTTATGTTAAAATCATGTTGCCATAGTACTATTATCAAGACCATTACTAAGGAGGCAAACAGAAATGATAGTCTTGTTCTAGCATACATTCCAGTTAGCTGTATGAAAGTCTCAGTGCAGTTTGTGAGTACTTTGCATCTTTGAGCGAAAGACACACGGTTTTCAGGTCAATTATAAGTGAGCTTTCTATGAAATCCTTCAATAATTTTATTTTATAAACTCAGATCAGCATGGTGATGTTCATGAGAGTTGGATATGGAAACCCCCTATCACAGCTTTTGTCAGCAGCACTCTCAATCTCCACACCATTCTGGTGGAAGAGGGTCAAGTCCTGATTGAAAGTAGGAATCAAACTTAAACATTTCCAAGATCGTCATTTAGAAAGTCGATATTCTGGGGGAGATACAGCTGCGTGGGAACCAGGTGAGGAGCTGGAAAAAGGTGATGGCTAATCGACAAGGGGGGGGGGGGGGGGTAGGAAGCCCCCCAACCCGGCTGATCACGTGGAACGTGAGAGGGCTGAACGGGCCGATAAAGAGGGCACGGGTACTCGCACACCTTAAGAAACTTAAGGCAGATGTGGTTATGTTACAGGAAACGCACCTGAAACTGATAGACCAGGTTAGGCTACGCAAAGGATGGGTGGGGCAGGTGTTCCATTCGGGGCTAGATGCGAAAAACAGGGGGGTGGCTATATTAGTGGGGAAGCGGGTAATGTTCGAGGCAAAGACTATAGTGGCGGATAACGGGGGCAGATACGTGATGGTGAGTGGCAAACTACAGGGGGAGATGGTGGTTTTGGTAAACGTATATGCCCCGAACTGGGATGATGCCAATTTTATGAGGCGGATGCTAGGACGCATTCCGGACCTAGAGATGGGAAAGCTGATAATGGGGGGAGATTTTAATACGGTGTTGGAACCAGGGCTGGCTAGGTCGAAGTCCAGGACTGGAAGGAGGCCGGCAGCAGCCAAGGTACTTAAAGATTTTATGGAGCAGATGGGAGCTGTAGACCCGTGGAGATTTAGCAGACCTAGGAGTAAGGAGTTCTCGTTTTTCTCCTATGTCCATAAAGTCTACTCGCGAATAGACTTTTTTGTGCTGGGAAGGGCGTTGATCCCGAAGGTGAGGGGAACGGAGTATACGGCTATAGCCATTTCGGATCACGCTCCACACTGGGTGGACTTGGAGATAGGGGAGGAAACAGGAGGGCGCCCACCCTGGAGAATGGACATGGGACTAATGGCAGATGAGGGGGTGTGTCTAAGGGTGAGGGGGTGCATTGAAAAGTACTTGGAACTCAATGATAATGGGGAGGTCCAGGTGGGAGTGGTCTGGGAGGCGTTGAAGGCGGTGGTTAGAGGGGAGCTGATATCAATAAGGGCACATAAAGGGAAGCAGGAGAGTAAGGAACGGGAGCGGTTGCTGCAAGAACTTTTGAGGGTGGACAGACAATATGCGGAAGTACCGGAGGAGGGACTGTACAGGGAAAGGCAAAGGCTACATGTAGAATTTGACTTGCTGACTACGGGCACTGCAGAGGCACAATGGAGGAAGGCACAGGGTGTACAGTACGAATATGGGGAGAAGGCGAGCAGGTTGCTGGCACACCAATTGAGGAAAAGGGGAGCAGCGAGGGAAATAGGGGGAGTGAGGGATGAGGAAGGAGAGATGGAGCGGGGAGCGGAGAGAGTGAATGGAGTGTTCAAGACATTTTATAAAAAATTATATGAAGCTCAACCCCCGGATGGGAGGGAGAGAATGATGGGCTTCTTGGATCGGCTGGAATTTCCCAAGGTGGAAGAGCAGGAAAGGGTGGGACTGGGAGCACAGATCGAGGTAGAAGAAGTGGTGAAAGGAATTAGGAGCATGCAGGCGGGAAAGGCCCCGGGACCGGATGGATTCCCAGTCGAATTCTATAGAAAATATGTGGACTTGCTCGCCCCGGTATTGACGAGGACCTTTAATGAGGCAAAGGAAAGGGGACAACTGCCCCCGACTATGTCTGAAGCAACGATATCGCTTCTCTTAAAGAAGGAAAAGGACCCGCTACAATGCGGGTCCTATAGACCTATTTCCCTCCTAAATGTAGATGCCAAGATCCTGGCCAAGGTAATGGCAATGAGAATAGAGGAATGTGTCCCGGGGGTGGTCCACGAGGACCAAACTGGGTTTGTGAAGGGGAGACAGCTGAACACGAATATACGGAGGCTGTTAGGGGCAATGATGATGGCCCCACCAGAGGGGGAAACGGAGATAGTAGTGGCGATGGATGCCGAGAAAGCATTTGATAGAGTGGAATGGGATTATTTGTGGGAGGTGTTGAGGAGATTTGGTTTTGGAGAGGGGTATGTTAGATGGGTGCAGCTGTTGTATAGGGCCCCGATGGCGAGCGTGGTCACGAATGGACGGGGATCTGCATATTTTCGGCTCCATAGAGGGACAAGGCAGGGATGCCCTCTGTCCCCATTATTGTTTGCACTGGCGATTGAGCTCCTGGCGATAGCGTTGAGGGGTTCCAAGAAGTGGAGGGGAGTACTTAGAGGAGGAGAAGAACACCGGGTATCTTTGTATGCGGACGATTTGCTACTATACGTGGCAGACCCGGCGGAGGGGATGCCAGAAATAATGCGGATACTTGGGGAGTTTGGGGATTTTTCAGGGTATAAATTGAACATGGGGAAAAGTGAGTTGTTTGTGGTGCATCCAGGGGAGCAGAGTAGAGAAATAGAGGACCTACCGTTGAGGAAGGTAACAGGGGACTTTCGTTACCTGGGGATCCAGATAGCCAAGAATTGGGGCACATTGCATAGGTTAAATTTAACGCGGTTGGTGGAACAAATGGAGGAGGATTTTAAGAGATGGGATATGGTATCCCTGTCACTGGCAGGGAGGGTGCAGGCGGTTAAGATGGTGGTCCTCCCGAGATTCCTCTTTGTGTTTCAGTGCCTCCCGGTGGTGATCACGAAGGCTTTTTTTAAAAGGATTGAAAAGAGCATCATGGGTTTTGTGTGGGCCGGGAAGACCCCGAGAGTGAGGAAGGGATTCTTACAGCATAGCAGGGATGGGGGGGGGGGCTGGCACTACCGAGCCTAAGTGAGTATTATTGGGCCGCTAATATTTCAATGGTGAGTAAGTGGATGGGAGCGGAGGAGGGAGCAGCGTGGAAGAGATTAGAGAGGGCGTCCTGTAGGGGGACTAGCCTACAGGCTATGGTGACAGCCCCATTGCCGTTCTCACCGAGGAACTACACCACAAGCCCGGTGGTGGTGGCTACACTGAAGATTTGGGGACAGTGGAGACGGCATAGGGGAAAGACTGGAGCCTTGGGGGGGTCCCCGATAAGAAACAACCATAGGTTTGCCCCGGGGGGAATGGATGGGGGATATGGAATGTGGCAAAGAGCAGGAATAACGCAACTGAAAGATCTGTTTGTGGATGGGAAGTTCGCGAGTCTGGGAGTGCTGACTGAGAAATATGGGTTGCCCCAAGGGAATGCATTCAGGTATATGCAACTGAGGGCTTTTGCGAGGCAACAGGTGAGGGAATTCCCGCAGCTCCCGACACAAGAGGTGCAGGACAGAGTGATCTCAAAGACATGGGTGGGGGATGGTAAGGTGTCAGATATATATAGGGAAATGAGGGACGAAGGGGAGACTATGGTAGATGAACTAAAAGGGAAATGGGAAGGAGAGCTGGGGGAGGAGATCGAGGAGGGGCTGTGGGCAGATGCCCTAAGCAGGGTAAACTCGTCATCCTCGTGTGCCAGGCTAAGCCTGATTCAGTTTAAGGTATTACATAGGGCGCATATGACTGGAGCACGGCTCAGTAAATTTTTTGGGGTGGAGGATAGGTGTGCGAGGTGCTCGAGAAGCCCAGCGAATCATACCCATATGTTTTGGTCATGCCTGGCACTACAGGGATTTTGGATGGGGGTGACAAAGGTGCTTTCAAAAGTAGTGGGGGTCCGGGTCGAACCAAGCTGGGGGTTGGCTATATTTGGGGTTGCACAAGAGCCGGGAGTGCAGGAGGCGAGAGAGGCCGATGTTTTGGCCTTTGCGTCCCTAGTAGCCCGGCGCAGGATATTGTTAATGTGGAAAGAAGCCAAGCCCCCGGGGGTGGAGACCTGGATAAATGACATGGCAGGGTTTATAAAGCTAGAGCGGATTAAGTTTGTTCTAAGGGGGTCGGCTCAAGGGTTCACCAGGCGGTGGCAACCGTTCGTCGAATACCTCGCAGAAAGATAGATGGAATGGAAAAAAGAAGGCAGCAGCAGCTGCCCAGGATCGGGGGGGGGGGGGGGGGGGGGGAGGAGGACCCAGAAGGACTCTCAGGGTTGTTAATATATACTGTATAATATGTATAGGTCGTTGCGACAGATAATTATATATTGGACTGTTAAATTATATTTTTGGAGAGTGTTACTTGTGATAAGGCAGTTGCCAATTAGGGTTAGTTTTCATTTTTGTTATTTATTATTTATTCATTTTTTTGTTTATAAAATAGGTCATTGTTATTTGTGTTGTTATAATATTGTGTAAAGGATGCACAATGTACTGTGTTGGTTGACCAAAAATTTTCAATAAAATATTTATTAAAAAAAATAGAAAGTCGATATTATTTATTTTTGAGCAGGTCACCAACTGCCTCACCCAAAGAAGACCACCAATTTAAATTGATGGGGAAAGTAATGCCAGCAAGAACTGTGGATGGAGGAGACCATGCAAATCGTTAGTAGGAGAAGAAAAGTCCACTCTTTTTAAAATATATACTTTTATTCGAGGCTTTTTACATATATACACAAAATATCAGAGGCGCAACACATCAACCTGAACAGACACAAATCCCCAACCTCCTGCGATACCAACACCCCACCACATCCTGCCTTCCAAATTTTTACCCCATCACCCCCCCCCCCCCCCCCCCCCCTTTTTGCTGACTCCTCAATCCTACTCGAAGAAGTGCAGCATTGTGGCGCAGTGAGTAGCACTGCTGCCTCACGGCACCGAGGTCCCAGGTTCGATCCCGGCCCTTGGTGGAGTCCGTGTGGAGTTTGCCCATTCTCCCCATGTTTGCGTGGGTTTCGCCCCCACAACCCAAAGATGTGCAGGGTAGGTGGATTGACCAAGCTAAATTGCCCCTTAATTGGAAAAAATGAATTGGGTACTCTAAATTTATTTTTAAAATGTTTTTAAAAATCCTCCTCGAAGAAGACTTCCGGTGGCAGCCATGAAGTGAATGGTCGCTTAATTGGTAGCTCCTGCTTGTGGTGGACCTTTGAGACCTTTTTCCCCGACTTATGGGGGATTTGATTGGTAAAATAGGAGACTGGTAAGGTAGAGGAGAAGAATCTCCCACCAGTTTATGGATTTGTGGACCAGAAGTAGTCTGCAAAGGAGAGATCATTGGGTAAAGAAGGCAGTGGAGTCTGCAGCACAGGAAAACATGGCAGAGGCTCAGGCACTGGGATTATCGGACCAGTGGTCAGCGAGCAGCTGGTGGAATTCCTTCAGGAGAGCTTTTCCAAGCAAAGGCAAGAGTACCTGGACCCGATTAAGACGGGGATTGACCGGGTGGAGCAACGATTGGAAGCCCAGGGCCAGGCAATCCAGAAGGTGGAAGAGGCGGTGGCTGAGCACGAGAACCAGCTAACCGCGATGGCAGCGGAGATGGGGCTGATGAGGGACCACCAGAAAAGGCTGCAAGAAAAGGCGGAGGATCTGGAGAACAGGTCACGTAGGCAGAACGTCAGGATCGTTGGCCTCCCGGAGGGCATCGAGGGATCGGTGGCAGGGGCATATGTGGCGCGTATGTTCGAGAAGCTGCTGGGGGAAGTTACGTTTACTCGACCCTTGGAGGTGGACAGGGCGCACAGAGCGCTTATGAGGAAGCCACGGATGAATGAGCCACCGAGGGCGATGGTGGTACGAATGCACCGGTTCATGGACAAGGAGCAGATCTCGAGGTGGGCCAGGCAGACGAGGAGCTGCAAATGGGAAGATAACGAGCTGCGCATTTACCAGGACTTGGGTACGGAACTGGCCAAAAGAAGGGAGAGCTTCAATAAAGTTAAATCGTCCCTCTTTAACAAGGGGGTGAAGTTCAGCATGTTGTACCCAGCTCGTTGGTGGTCACGTACAAGGGTCAATAACTGTATTTCGGATCGCCGGATGAGGCGATGAACTTTGTTAAGGGCAGGGGACTGGCAGGTGATGGAGGACGTTGAACTTAGGGGTGAGTAATTCTGTACCTATGCTGCTAAGTTTATTTTCCCTTGGGTTTTGTATGTATGGTTTTTGTACCACTTTTTGGGCCATTGCTCAGTATGCGGGTTAACTTGGTTCTTAATGGGGGATGGTGGGTGGAATTTTCTTCTTTGTGTTTGTTGGGGATTGCTATGTTTTGCATATGTACGTTTGAGCGGGGGGGAGGGTCACCAGTGGGGGGTAGGATGCTTAGCGCCATCGGCGTGAGCTACCAGGTAGCTGGGTGGGCTAGCTCACGGAAGCGCAGTGGGGGGGCGACCTGGTCATCAGTTTGTTATGGGGGGTTGGGATTGTTATTTTGTTAGAGGGGGTGGGAGGGGGGGAATTGTTTTGCTAACAGGGGAGGGACTGGCGCTTGGAGATAAATTGGAGGTCGATGACGATGAACAACCGATGGTGTGCGTGAGAAGGCTCGGGACGTGAGCTGGAGGCTGGCCCAAGAAGGGTGATAGTCTCCCCCCCCATTAATTAGGCTGGTCACATGGAACGTGAGAGGGCTGAATGGGCCGGTCAAGAGGGCTTGCGTGTTTGCGCATTTGAAGAGTCTGAAGGCGGACGTGGCAATGCTACAGGAGAAATACCCGAGGGTAGTGGATCAGACTAGGTTGAGGAAGGGTTGGGTTGGGCAGGTATTTCATTTGGGGCTAGACTCTAAAACAAGGGGGCTTGCAATCTTGATCAATAAGCAGATGTCATTTGAGGTAGAGAATATAGTGGTGAACTCAGGGGGTTATGGTGAGTGGGAAGCTGGAGGGGATGTCGGTGGTATTAGTGAATATTTACGCTCCAAATTGGGACGACGCGGAGTTTATGAGGCGGGTGTTGGGGAAGATTCCGGACCTGGACTCGCATAGGTTGATTATGGGGGGAGGGACTTTAATACGGTCGTTGATCCGAGGTTGGATCGGTCGTGTTCAAGGACAGGGAGGGAGCCAGCCGCGGCAAAGGAGCTAAAGGGGTTTGTGGAACGGATGGCCACAGGCCGGACACCATTTACAAAAGGCATTGGATCGGGAGGCGTGTAACGAGACGGAGAACGGCGCTTCCGTGATGAACGGCATAACGGTTGTACATCCACGGGCCGTGGGACCGAGGACTTCCCCTCGGAGGCATCCTGTGTCTATATCTCGGAGTTGGAGTCCAATGCCTCCGTCAACTCGCCGTCCCTATCTCCACGCGGTACTGCAACAACCTGCGCGTGCTTTGAGTGCGGCACCAGAGGAAGGTCGTGAGGATGAACCTCCACTGTGTCTGGTCTCTGCGGCTGTAGACGTGAGCTCCGGGGTGGGGAATCTTCGGAAGAGGCGGCCTTCTGGACCGAACATGGTCTGTATGCTTGCGCTGGAGACGACCCTGGGCTTGCACCTGGGAAGAGATCGGGCCCGTTCGTTGAAAGGCACCACCAGCAAAATTTCGAACTAACACTGGATCACCAGGCGCAAACTGCCGAATTGGCCGATGCCGAGAAAGCCCATGACCCTGCCGTTCCTGAGTGCGGCGTACTTTTGCGCCAATGTCCGGGAAAACCATGCTAAGGCGGGTGCAAAGCCTCCGGCCCATTAGGAGTTCCGCGGGAGCTAGCCCAGTCACCGCATGTGGAGTGGTCCTATACCAAAACAAAAACGAGCTAGTCTAGTTTCCATAGACCCGGAAGACTGTTTCTTTAGGCCCCGTTTGAACATCTGCATTGCGCGCTCCGCCAACCCATTGGAAGCCGGATGGTATGGAGCGGTGTGGATATGGCATGTGCCCTTCATCTTCATGAACCTCGTAATCCCCTCACTTGTGAAAGGAGTGCCTTTGTCCCTGACAAGCACCTCGGGGAGGCCATGCATACTGAAAGACAAACGCATCTTCTCGATCGTTGCGCAGGATGTTGTGCCGACCATCGTATGCACCTCTAGCCATTTAGATTGGGCATCGATTAATAAAAGGAACATGGATCCTTGAAAAGGGCCGGTGATGACCCTGGAGACACCCTGGGTGCTGTTGCACCCATGATGTTTTGGACCAGCACTGATTGGCGCCCGGCTGCAGCCTCCCTGGGGTGGCCGGTGAATCGAAGGAGGCCATTGGATCCCGCACAGGTAGGCCGTAAGTAGTTTTATGACGTACTTCCATGAGCGTCATTCAGTCACGCCCATTTGGGGTGGGTTTCCGAATCTGACGTCTCGCAAGGCTTCAGAGAATCCCGGGAGGCGTGGAGGCTGTCAGGAGGCTCGCTGGAGGGCTTTCTTCGTATTCTCCGGCCACGTTGCACTCAAGCGAGCGCCCAACAAGGCCAAAGATTTGAGCCGAAGGTTACAGAGTGGTCATGACTGGGAGTTAAGTATCCAGGGGTATCAGACTATTCAGAAGGACAGACGGGAAGGTGAAGGGAAGTGGTGTAGCTGTGATATGTAAGGATGACATTAGGGTGGTAATGAGAGATGATATAGGTTCTATGGAGAGAAAGGTTGAATCCATTTGGGTGGAAATTAGAAATAGTAACGAGAAAAGGTCGCTGAAAGGCGTAGTCTATAGGCCACCAAATAGTAACATCACGGTCGGGTGGGCAACATACAAAGAAATAACTGATGCATGTAAAAATGGTTCGGCAGGTGTCATTTTAATCTATATGTTGATGGTCTAACCAAGCCAGTCAAGGGAGCCTTGAGGGGGAGTTCCTAGAATGTATCCGCAGCAGTTTCTTCGAACAGTATGTAATGGAACCTACGAGGGAGCAAGCTATTTTAGATCTGGTCCTATGTAACGAGACAGGAATAATTAATAATCTCGTAATTAGGGATCCTCTTGAAGGAGCAATCACAGTATGGTTAAATTTAAAATACAGATGGAAGGTGAGAAGGTAAAATTCAATACCGGTGTCTTGTGCTTAAACAAAGGAGACAACAATGGGATGAGGAAGGAGTTCGGAAAGGTAGACTGGGAGCAAAGACTTAACGGTGGGACAATTGAGGGACAGTGGAGGACCTTGAAAGCGATTTTTCGCAATGCTCAGTGTAATGACCTCCAATTGGCATTATTGGTTGGCCAATTGGAGTATGAGCTCCCTCAATGATAGCTCATTGAGGGGGCCCACATAAGCACCTGTGCAGGCTTTGTGAGGCAGTCTTAAGTTGACTGGAATGCTAGCAGCACTGTTTGGAGCTGCTCTTGTATATAAGTTATTGCAAATAAATACTGGTGTGATGATGGAACCCCTGCCTCCTGTGGATTATTACAGTGGCGACGTGGTAAACAAAGAACCTTGCGGAGACCAGCTGCTGCACTCGGAGGGTAAGCCTTGCTCTTTCAAAAATGCCTCTTTTTAGTAAGTTGGATGCATTTGACCCGACTATTGAGGACTGGTCCCAGTATGTGGAGAGAATGTGTTACTTTTTCCAGGCCAATGAGATAACGGAGGACGGAAGGAAACGGGTTATACGGCTGTCGTCGTGCGGACCCTCAGCCTTCGCCATTATACGTAGTCTAACTTATCCCGATACGCCGGACACGATACCTTTCCAAGAATTAACGAAATTGGTGGAAGAGCACTCTGAGCCCAAACCACCCCTCATTTTGCGTAGGTACAGATTCTACACAACGAAGCGTGAAGACAGAGAGTCAGTCACAAATTTCTTGACCCGCCTGAGAAGGCTGGCGGAAAAATGTGAGTTCGGCCCGACGCTAAATGAAATGCTTCGGGACCGGTTAGTGTGTGGCATAAATGACCTCCAAATACAGAAGCGCCTGTTGGCGGAAATGCAGCTAGACTGCAGGCGGGCGTTACAGCTTGCACTGTCCCTAGAAAAGGCAGCATGTCGGGCGCAGGAACTACAGGGCACGCCAATGGAGGTAGATACCTGGGAGAGGGACTACTACAATGGGTCCTGCTACCAGATAGCCGCCCTCAGGAAAAGCCTGAGGAACAGAGGGCCAAAGGAAAACCCCAGAACTGCCCCCAAGTCTGCTAGGACTAACTGGAGACAGAGGGAACTACCGGCTGAGGCTCCCCCAACAGAGAAGGACCGTTTCTGGCACCAGATAGAGTGGGGTAACAGCGACAGAAACCCTAGAAGGAGGTGGCAAAAGAGGAATAGCAGGTGGGGACGCAGGGAAGTACACAACCTAGATGCCCCATCCTCCTCCGAAGGGGAACAGTTATATAATATTGCGACGAAGAAAGCAGAACCTATTAAGATTACCCCACGGGTGAACGGTCGGCCGACAATAATGAAAATAGACACGAGTGCGGCCGTATCAGTAATGGGACGGCAACATTTAAAAAAATCAAAGATGGACTCCAGCCACTAACCCTAACAAAAACATCGACGAAACTTAAAACCTACACGGGGGAACCCCTGGAAGTTCTAGGCACGACTCATGTACCCGTGGAATATGACAAACAATTGCTCAGATTACCATTGACGATAGTAGAGGGCTCCGGACCGAACTTAATAGGACGGAACTGGCTGAAAGACCTAAACTTAGATTGAATGAAAATTTTCCAGAGTGGAAGCGGGCAGTTGAGTGGAGTACTCCAAAAATACCTGGAGGTCTTCCAAGAAGGTTTGGGGGAAATTATAGGCGCCAAAGCAACTTTGCACGTGGACGCAGAAGCCCTTCCGAAATTTTGTCAGGCCAGGCCGGTACCTTTTGCATTAAGGAAGAAAGTAGATGTCGAAATAGAAAGGTTATGATGCGACGGCATTATCAGACCAGTACAGTTCTCTGAATGGGCAGCGCCGGTGGTACCAATTTTGAAGCCAGACGGCTTGATACGTCTCTGTGGAGATTTCAAACAGACGGTAAACAAATGCGCACTGTTGGACAAATACCCGATCCCGAAAATAGACGACCTATATGCCAAATTGGCAGGTGGGCTTTTGTTCACAAAACTGGACATGAGCCACGCCTACCTGCAGTTAAAACTGGACAAGGACTCCCAGACGTTCGCTACGATCAACACCCTGAAGCGACTTTTTCGTTATACTAGGCTACCCTTCGGAGTGTCATCAGCCTGCACTATATTCCAGCATACGATGGAAAATATTCTGCAGGGACTACCGCAGGTGGCAATTTATTTGGACGATGTCTTAATCATGGGTAGGACAAACAGGGAACACTTAAGGAACCTGGAGGAAGTGCTCAGGCGTTTCGCAAAGGCAGGCGTACGGCTGAAAAGAGAAAAATGTGTTTTTCTGGCCCCACAAGTGACATACCTGGGATATAAAGTAGACGAGTCGGGCTTACACCCATTGGAAGGCCGAGTAAGGGCAATAAAAGAAGCCCCAGCTCCCACCACGGTCCAGGAGCTACGATCATTTCTAGGATTGGTAACATACTATGGCAAATTTATTGAAAATAGGTTGTCCATCCTAGAACCCCTCCACCAGCTACTAAAAAAGGGACAAGAATGGAAATGGTCCGCCCGCCAAAACCGAGCATTTAGGGACATTAAGGAACAGCTGTCATCCGAAAATGTCCTAGAGCATTATGACCCAAGGAAGGAGTTGGTGGTCATGTGTGACGCATCACCTTACGGGGTAGGAGCCGTCTTAGCCCACAGAGGAAGGAATGGGGAAGAACGGCCAATAGCCTATGCTTCGAGGACCTTGGCGATGGCTGAGAGAAAGTACGCCCAAATTGAGAAGGAAGGACTGGCGGTGATATTTGCAGTAAAAAAAATGTCACCAGTATCTGTACGGGCAGAAATTCACCATAGTGACGGACCATGAGCCGTTATTAGGGTTATTAAAAGAAGACAAGTCAATACCCCCGATTGCATCAGCTAGAATCAAAAGCTGGGCGTTGCTACTGGCGGCGTATAGATACGTTCTGGAGCACAGACCGGGAACGCGAGTAGCAAATGCAGATGCTTTGAGCAGACTTCCCCTCCCAGACACCCCGCCGCTAATACCGAAAGTAGAGGAGACAGTAATGACTCTAGATTTTTTGGACGCACAACATATTCGGTTGTGGATGCAAAAAGACCAAGTTTTAGCCAAGCTGAAGCATTTACTGCTAACAGGGGAACTGGAGAGACCAGTGGAGCCCAGATGCACCCATACTGGAGCAGAAGGGACCAAATAACCGTAGAAGACGGTATCCTATTATTGGGAGCCCGGGTAATAGTCCCAGCTCAGGGCCGTCGGGCAATCTTAACTGAGTTACATCACTGACACCCAGGGGTGTCTAAAATGAAGATGCTAGCTCGAAGCTACGTTTGGTGGCCAGGATTGGACACCGACATAGCAGCCTTGGTACGTCGGTGCCAGGAGTGCCAACAGGGGCAAAGAGTGCCACCAGCTGTGCCATTGCACCCGTGGGAATGGCCAGGCAGACCGTGGACCCGCCTGCATATTGACCACGCCGGGGCCCTTTCATGGGCTCAATGTTTTTGGTGATAGTGGACGCCCACTCCAAATGGTTGGACGTCCACCGGGTAAACGCGGCAAGCACAGCATCGACAATTGAAAAGCTCAGGGCCTCGTTTGCAACACATGGACTTCCGGAGGTATTGGTGTCGGACAACGGAACGGCATTCACAAGTGGGGAATTTGGAAAATTCCTAAAGGGAAACGGAGTCCGCCACATCAAAACGGCCCCTTACCATCCAGCGTCCAACGGCTTGGCAGAGAGAGCGTCCAGACACTAAAAGCGGGACTCAAGAAGCAGCCGGCAGCGTCAATGGACACAAAGCTCTCCCGCTGGCTGTTTGATTACAGGACCACACCGCATTCCACAACGGGCATACCGCCAGCTGAACTCTTAATGGGAAGGCGGCTGCGAACGAGGCTGAGTCTCCTTTTCCCAAATTTAACGGGGAAAGTGGAGAAACAACAGGAGGTCCAACGCAGGGGGCATGATAATAGTCGGCAGCAGAGACATTTCCAGGTGGGGGCACCGGTTTGGGTCAAGAATTATGGGAATGGACCAACATGGGTCAAAGGTAGAGTCCCAAACAGGGCCCATATCATATAAAGTTTCGCTAGGAGGTAAAGTGCTGAAGAAACACCTAGACCAAATAAGGGCAGCGGAACCACACCTGGAGGCAGTCAAAGCAGAACCGCCTCAAGCTGGGATAGCTCAGATGGGAAAGATACCCACACCCCAGCCCTGAGCAATTTTTCCAGACCCCGTCATCCAGTCGTCAGAGTCGGAGATGGACACGTTCGACGAGGCCGCCGCGACACCTCTCCCCGAGGAGAAGGAAGTACAACTTCCAAGGAGGTCGTCAAGGAAAAGACGGGCACCTATAAGGTACACCCCACCCACGTCGAACAACCCGGCGGACGACAGAGGTCACAGACCCGGACAGGAGGAGCAGGAAGAAGCTCAGAGGAATGCCAGCTGGCAGGAATTCCTCTGACCTTGGCGGGGGGGGGGGGGGGTGTAATGACCTCCAATTGGCATTATTGGTTGGCTGGAATGCTAGCAGCACTGTTTGGAGCTGCTCTTGTATATAAGTTATTGCAAATAAATACTGGTGTGGTGACGGAACCCCTGCCTCCTGTGGATTATTACACTCAGCAAAAATATATACCAGTGAAGAGGAAGGACTGTAGGAAAAGGACTAATCAGCCATGGATATTAAGGAAATAAAGGAGGGTATCAAATTGAAAGAAAATGCATACAAAGTGGCAAAGATTTGTGGGAAACTGGAGGATTGGGAAATCTTTAAATGTCAACAGAAAGCCACGACAAAAGCTATAAAGAAAAGTAAGATGGATTGTGAGAGTAAATTAGCTGCCAATACAAAAACAGATAGGCACTCTTTTTCGGTTTGTAGAAACATTTGCTAAGGTAAACATTGCTCTTTTAGAGGATGAGAAGGGGGATTTAATAATGGGAAATGAAGAAATGGACGAGGCATTGAATAGGTATTTTGTGTTGGTCTTCACAGTGGAAGGTATAAATAGCATGCAAATAATTGATGGCAACGCTATGGGAGGTGAGGATCTAAAACAAACATTATCACGAAGGAGGTAGTGATGGACAAGCTAATGGGCCTAAATGTAGACCAGTATCCTGACCCTGATGGAATGCATCCCAGGATAATAAATGAGATGGCGGGGGAAATAGAAAATGCGCTTGTGGTAATTTACCAAAATTCGCTGGACTCTGGGGTGGTCCCGGCAGATTGGAAAACAGCAAATGTGATGCTACTGTTTAAAAAAAAAAAAGAGGAGGTAGACAAAAGGCAGGTAACTATAGGCCTGTTATCTTAACTTCTGTAGTGGGGAAAATGCTTGAATCAATCATCAAGGAAGAAATAGCGAGACATCTGGATAGAAAATGTCCCATTGGGCAGACGAAACATGGGTTCATGAAAGACAGGTCATGTTTAACTAATTTATTGGAATTCTTTGAAGACATTATGAGTGTTGTGGACAACGGGGAACCGGTGGATGTGATGTATCTGGATTTCCAGAAGGCATTTGACAAGGTGCTGCACAAAAGATTGTTGCATAAGAGAAGGGTGCATGGCATTACGGGTAATGTATTAGCATGGATAGAGAATTGGTTAGCTAGCAGAAAACAAAAGGTGGGGATAAATGGGTTTTCGGTTGGCTTTCAGTAGCTAGTGGTGTACCTCAGGGATCAGTTTTGGGAACGCAATTATTTACAATTTACATAGATAATTGGGGACCAAGTGTAATGTCTCAAAGTTTGCAGATGACACTAAGATGAGTGGTAGAGTAAAGCGTGACGAGGACACTTAAAGTTTGCAGAGGGATATAGATAGTTGAAATGAGTGGGCAAGGGTCTGGCAGATGGAGGACAATGTTGGCAAATGAGAGATCATCCATTTCGGTAGGAATAACATCAAAATTGACTTATTTAAATGGTAAAAAAATTGCAGCATGCTGCCACGCAGTGGGACCTGGGTGTCCTTGTGCATGAATCGCAAAAAGTTGGTTTGCAGGTGCTGCAGGTAATTAAGAAGGCAAACGGAATTTTGTCCTTCATTGCTGAAGTGATAGATTTTAAAAACAGAGAGATTATGTTGCAGCTGTATAGGGTGCTAATGAGGCCATACCTGGAGTTTCCTTACTTGAGAAAGGATGTACTGGCACTGGAGGGGGTACAGAGGAGATTGACTATGTTGATTCTGGAGTTGAGAGGATTGGCTTTTGGGGAGAGACTGAGTAAACTGGGACTAAACTCATTGGAATTTAGAAGTATGAGGGGGGATCTGATGAAACATATAAAACTATGAAGGGAATAAGATAGAAGCAGGGGCGTTGTTTCCACTGGCGGATGAAACTAGAACTAGGGGGCATAGCCTCAAAATAAGGGGGACGAGATTTCAGACTGAGTTGAGGAGGAACGTCTTCACCCAAAAGGTTGTAAATCTGTAGAATTCCCTGCCCAGTGAAGCAGTTGAGGCTACCTTGTTGGATGTTTTTAAGGCAAAGATAGATAGATTTTTGAACAGTAAAAGAATTGAGCGTTATGGTGAGTGGGTGGGTAAGTGGAGCTGAATCCACAAAAACATCAGCCATGATCTTATTGAATGACGGAGCAGGATTGAGGAGGCAGATGACCTACTTTTGCTGCTAGTTCTTATGTTCTTGTGTTCATTACATCGGCCTCTCTTCCCACCTAGACTCCCGGATCTTCAGTCACACCAAATATCGCCACCTCCAGTCTCGAGGCCACTCTCACACCCAAAACCTTGGTCAAAACATCCGAGAACCCCCTGACAGAACCCCCTCAGTCTTTGACACACCCATAACATGTGGACGTGATTCACGGGCCTCCCTCTGCGCACCGCCCACACCTATCTTCCACCGCCACAAAGAACCTACTCAACCTCGCCTCAGTCATGTGGGCTCTATGTACCACTTTAATCTGGATGTGGCTTAACGTTACACAATACGAGGACACGTTCACCCTCCGCATGGCCTCTACTCACGTCCCAACCTGCACCTCCCCTCCCAGCTCCTCCTCCCATTGCGCTTAATCTCCTCCACCGGAGTGCCCTCCCTCTCCATCAATTCCTTGTAAATATCCAACACCTTCCCCTCGCCTATTTCTTCCTCCGACAACAACTTCTCCAGCAGCCCCGGGAACGACGGCACCTCAGGAAATCCCTCACCTGCAGATAATGGTCGGTACGTGATGGGGAGTGGTAGGTTGAAGGGCGTGCGGGTGGTATTGGTGAACGTATATGCCCCGAATTGGGATGATGCCGGATTTATGAAGCGCATGTTTTTGTCGGATTCCGGATTTGGAGGCGGGGAGCCTGATAATGGGGGGGGGGGACTTCAACACTGTGCTGGACCCAGCACTGGACCGTTCTAGCTCCAGGACAGGTAAGAGGCCGGCTGCGGCCAAGGTGCTTAGGAGGTTTATGGACCAGATGGAGGGAGTGGATCCATGGAGGTTTGCCAGGCACTCGGTGGCCAGGGAATTTTCCTTTTTTTCCCACGTCCATAAAGCCTACTCCGGATAGATTTTTTCATTGTGAGTAGGGCGCTAATCCCAAGAGTGGAGGGCACGGAATATTTGGCCATAGCCATTTCAGATCATGCCCCGCATTGGGTGGAGCTGGAGCTGGGGGAGGAGAGGGACCAGCGCCTGCTGTGGTGCCTCGATGTGGGACTGTTGGCGGATGAGGAAGTGTGCGGGCAGATTCGAGGGTGCATCGAAAGATACTCTGAGGCCAATGACAATGGGGAGGTGCAGGTAGGGGTAGTCTGGGAGGCGTTGAAGGCGGTGGTCAGGGGAGAGCTAATCTCCATTAGGGCCCATAGGGAGAAGAGAGGAGAGAGAGAGGGAGAGACTGGTGGGGGATATATTAAGGGTGGACAGGAGCTATGCAGAGGCCCCCGAGGAGGGACTACTTAGGGAGCGACGGAACCGCCAGACAGAATTCGACTTGCTGACTACTGGGAAAGCAGAGGCGCAGTGGAGGAAAGCGCAGGAGGCGGCGTATGCGTATGGGGAGAATGCGAGTTTTCGGAAGAGGGAGGCAGCGAGGAAGATTGGTGGAGTTAGGGATAAAGGGGGGAACACGGTGCGGAGTGCGGTGGGAATAAACAAGGCATTCATGGACTTCTATGAGGAGCTGTACAGGTCGGAGCCCCTGACGGGGAGGGAGGGATGCGCCAATTTCTAGATCGGCTGAGTTTCCCGAGGGTGGAGGAGGAGCAGGTGGTTGGGCTGGGGGCACCGATTGGGCTGGAGGAGCTGGCTAAGGGACTAGGGAGCATGCAGGCAGGGAAGGCCCCGGGGCCGGATGGGTTCCCGGTAGAATTTTATAGGAAGTATGTAGACCTGCTGGGCCCGCTGCTAGTGAGGACTTTCAATGAGGCGAGGGAGGGGGGGATCTTGCCCCCGACAATGTCCAGGGCACTGATCTCTTTGATCTTGAAGCGGGAAAAGGACCCATTACAGTGTGGATCGTACAGGCCGATCTCGCTCCTCAATGTCGAAGCGAAGTTGCTGGCGAAGGTTCTGGCCACGAGATTTGAGGACTGTGTCCCGGGGGTGATTCATGAGGACCAGACGGGATTTGTGAAGGGTCGGCAGCTGAACACCAATGTGCGGAGACTCCTTAATGTAATAACGATGCCTTCGGTGGAGGGGGAAGCAGAGGTACTGGCGGCTATGGATGCGGAGAGGGCCTTTGATAGGGTGGATTGGGAGTATCTTTGGGAGGTGCTGCGGAGGTTTGGGTTGGGGGAGGGGTTCATCAGTTGGGTTAGGCTACTGTATAAAGCCCCGGTGGCGAGTGTGGCTACGAACCGGTGGAGGTCGGAGTACTTTCGTCTGTACCGGGGGATGAGGCAGGGGTGTCCCCTGTCCCCCTTGTTGCCGAATCTATGTGGCTACGACTGGACAGCCAATGTGGCGATGATCTGTAAGTGGGTAATGGAAGGGGAGGGGGCGGCGTGGAAGAGGCTACAGATGGCTTCCTGTGTGGGCACGAGTCTGAGGGCGGTGGTGACGGCACCGTTGCCGCTCCCGCCGACAAGGTACACCATGAGTCCGGTGGTGGCGTTGACTCTGAAGATTTGGGGGCAGTGGAGGCTTTGGTCCCCGATTCGAGAGAACCATCGTTTCGTCCCGGGAAGGATGGATGGGGGGTTTCTGAGCTGGCATCGGGCAGGGATTAAAAGAATGGGGGACCTGTTCATTGATGGGACGTTTGCGAGCCTAGGGGCGCTGGAGGAGAGGTTTGGGCTACCCCCGGGAAACGCTTTCAGGTACATGCCAGTGAGGGCGTTCGTGAGGCGGCAGGTGAGGGAATTCCCGCTGCTTCCAGCATGCAGGATTCAGGACAGGGTGATCTCGGGGATATGGGTTGGAGAAGGCAAGGTCTCGGCGATTTACCAGGAGTTGCAAGAAGAGGAGGAGACCTCGGTGGAGGAGCTAAAGGGCAAATGGGAGGAGGAGCTCGGGGAGGAGATAGATGAGGGTCTGTGGGCTGATGTCCTGAGTACAGTTAATTCTTCCTCCTCTTGCGCCAGGCTCAGCCTGATACAGTTTAAAGTTGTTCACAGAGCGCATATGACGGGGGCGAGGTTGAGTAGGTTCTTTGGGGGTGGAGGGCAGATGTGTGAGGTGCTCGGGGAGCCCAGCAAATCACGCCCATATATTCTGGACGTGCCCGGCGCTGGATGGGTTTTGGAGGGGCTTTGTGAGGACTATGTCCAAGGTGGTGAATGCCCGGGTCAAGCCAAGCTGGGGGGCAGCATTATTTGGGGTATCGGACGAGCCGGGAGTGCAGGAGGCGAAAGAGGCCGGTATTCTGGCCTTTGCGTCCCTGGTAGCCCGGTGGAGGATTTTGTTACTGTGGAAGGATGCGAAGCCCCCTAGCGTGGGAGCCTGAATTAATGACTTTGCAGGGTACATCAAGCTGGAGAGGATAAAGTTTGCCTTGCGAGGGTCTGTGCAAGGGTTCTTCAGGCGGTGGCAACCATTCCTAGACTTTCTCGCAGAGTGTTAGCAACCCGGGGGGGGGGGGTTCTTCTGGGGTGGCGTTTGGCTTAGGATGGGGTGTTTCCCTATTTGTGTTTTTATTGTTATATGGGGGGCTATGGTAGTTTGGGGAAATTCTATGTATTATTCTTGCGGGTTGCGTTCTTATGTTTTTGTTTCTTTTTTCAGTATTGGGGGGGGTTTTGTTGAAAATCAGTTGAAAATTTGAATAAAGATATTATAAAAAAAAAAGGAAATCCCTCACCTGCAGGTACCTAAAGATTCCCTTTTGGCAGCTCATAACTTACTCCAATGCTTCCAGCTTCCCAAACTTGCCGCCTACAAACAAGTCCCTAAAATAAATACTCCATCCCCACTTGCCACCACCCCTGGAACCTTGCATCTAGCCCCGCCGGCTATGATTGTTGCATTTCGGCGCCTGCATCGACATGCCCTCCAGCCCAAAATGTTGCCTGCACAGGCTCCACACCTGTAATGCCAAAACCACCACATGGCTCACGGAGTACATGACTGGCGAGAATGAATGAAATGCCAACAACAGAGCCCTCAAACCCGTTCCCCTACACAACGGTGCCTCAATCCGCTCCCAAATCGACATCTCCTCCAGAACCCATTTCCTCACCATCACAATATTCGCTGCCCAATAATAATTTTTTAGATTCGGCAATGCCAGCAGACCCCCCCCCCAACCTTGGCTCCTCTCCAGAAACACCCGCCTCATCTGCAGGGTCCCCCCCTCCCCCACACAAAACCTAAAATTATCCCGTTAACCTTCCTGAAAAAGAACTTCGGGACAAAGATAGGGAGGTTCTGGAACACAGACAAGCCTGGGCAGCACCGTCATTTTCACCGTCTCCATGTGCCCAGTCAGCAACCACGGCTATACATCCAACCTCCTGAAATATGCCTTCATTCCATCTACAATCATGTCAAGTTCAGTTTGTGCAGCTGGGCCCAGCTCTGCGCCACCTGGATTCCTAAATACCTAAAACTCACCCCTACCACCCTGAATGACAACTCCCCATACCTCCTCCTGTGCCCGCTAGCTCTAGCATTGATTGGGAACACCTTGGGCGGGATTCTCCCCTACCCGGCCGGGCGGGCGGTCCCAGCGCCGAGGAGTGGCGTGAACCACTCCAGTGCAGGGCTGCCCAGAAGGTGCGGAATCCTCCGCACCTTCAGGGGTTAGGCCGGCGCCGGCGGGGTTGGCGCCGCGCCAACCGATGGCGAAGGGCCTCCGTCGGCTGGCGCGAGTTGGCGCATGCGCGGGAGCACCAGCGTATGCTGGCCTCATCCCAGCACATGCGCAGGGGGGTTCGTCCCCACACCGGCCATGGCGGAGGTCCACAGCAGCGGGTGAGGAGGGAAATAATGCCCCCACGGCACAGGCCCGCCCTGATCGCGGGCCAGGCCACCGTGGGGGCACCCCCCGGAGCCAGATCCCCCCGCGCCCCATCGAGGATCCCAGAGGCCGCCCGCAGAGCCAGGTCCCGCCAGTAAGTACCTGGTCTAATATACGCCGGCGGGACCGGCTTAAAACGAGCGGCCGCTCGGCCCATCGCAGGCCGGAGAATTGCCGGGGGACTGCTGCTAGCGGCCGCCGAATGGCGTGGCGCGATTCCCGTCCCCGCCAAAACCCCGCCGTTGGAGAATTCGGCAGCCGGCGGGGGCGGGATTCACGCCACCCCCGGCGATTCTCCAGCCCGGCGGGATGTCGGAGAATCCCGCCCCTAGTTCTTTCCCATGTTCAACTGGTACCCTGAAAACTGGCAAATTACCCCCAAATCTTCATAATCCCGCCAATGCTGCCCACCAGGTCCGAGAAATAGAATAACAAAACATTCCGCATATAGCAAAACTCTACGCTCGCACAGCCCTATGTGCCATTGTCAACAGCTCTATCGCCAAGGCGAAAAGCAATGGGAGAGTGGATATCCTGTCTCGCCCCTCGATGTAGTCCAAAGTACCCAAACTCATATAGTTTGTCCGGACGCTTGCCACCTATGCCCTGTACAACAGCCAAACCCAATGCACAAATCCCTGCCCAAACCCGCACCGCACCAGCATCTCCAGCAAATAAGCCCACTCCACCCAATTAAAGACCTTCTCCATGTTCATTGCCATCACTACTTCTACCTCCTGCCCTTATGAGGGCATTATAACTACATGAAGTAGCCTCCGCACATTCTCCAACAATTGCTTTCTGTGGTAGTCGGTATTAGGGGTATTACAGTACCTAGGTTGAGGCTGTAAGATCGTTGGTGTGGGAGGTACCTGAGACAGGAAGATCATTGGTGAAGCCTGCCTGCTCATTCCACCCAGTAAGGCGGAGTATAAGAGTCTGTGTCTCTCTAGCTGCTGCATTCTGTACCTGTGCTGCTGGGGGAAACATCTAGTCCAATAAAGCCTTCAATTGTCATCCAATCTCGCTTCTGGAGTTATTGATCGAGCATCAATTTATTGGACTAGATTTTAAAGAATGGAGCTCCGAATCAAGCTGGAGTGTCTGCAACCCAGCCCCCACGTGACAAACTCAGTGGCAACCTTCAAACACTGGCTGGCGTGCTTCAAAGGGTACCTCAGGACGGCCATGACTGCACATATGGAGGACCAGAAACTGCAAGTTCACCACTCGAGGGTGAGCCCAGAGATCTACACCCTCATCGAGGATGCGGACGATTTCGAGGCCGCAATGGCCCTGTTGAAAGGACACTACATTCGCCCAGTAAACCAGCTTTACGCCCGACATCTGCTAGCGACAAGGCGACAGATCCCGCGGGAATCACTGGATGAATTCTACCGCGTGCTCCTGGTACTGGGTAGGAACTGTGACTGCCCGCAAGTTTCAGCCAGCGACCACACAGAACTTTTAATCCGGGACGCATTCGTTGCAGGTATGCTGTCCTCCCGAATCCGTCAGCGGCTGCTGGAGAAAGAGACACTAAGCCTCAAGGAGGCACGGGCCCTTGCTAGCTCCTTGGATGTGGCCTCCCGAAATGCCAGCGCGGACTTCCCCGACCGCGCAGCAGCCCCTTGGGAACCCACCTGCGGCCGACCCCGATGCATTCCCCCATCCCCCTACAAGCTTGTGCCGCGCAGCTACCAGGCAACCCCGGGGGGCCCCGCTGTTATTTTTGCGGGCAAGCCAATCACCCCCGGCAGCGCTGCCTGGTCCGCTCCTCCACCTGCAAAGGTTGTGGCAAAAAGGGGCATTTCGTGGCGGTATGCCAGGCCCGGGCAGTCGCCGCTGTCTCCGGGGGCTAACTGGGGCCGCCACCACAACTTTCTCCATGGGCCACGTGGGGGCCGCGGGCGCCGCCATCTTCATTTTCCTGAGCCATGTGCGGGCCCCAGGCGCCGCCATCTTGTTCCCCAGCGACCACATGCGATGCGTGGGCGCCGCCATCTTGCCCACCCCCAGCCATGTGCGACCCGCGGGCGCCGCCATTTTGGCTGGAGTCTCAGGACCCCGATTCGGATGACCACGCACCACCCGAAGAAAATCTTCAACCTTTTCCACGACTTGCCTTGGTGACCCTGGACCAGGCTCAGCCCCGAACGCTCTCGACTGCGACGATGACCGTGCTCATCAATGGGCGCAAAATATCCTGCCTGATTGACTCCGGGAGCACAGAGAGCTTCATACACCCCAACACGGTAAGGCGCTGTTCTCTTCCCGTACACTCAGTTAACCAAAGAATCTCCCTGGCCCCCGGGTCTCACTCTGTAGAGCTCAAGGGGTTCTGCGTGGCGAACCTCACGGTCCAGGGAAGAGAATTAAACACTTTTAGACTCTACGTCCTCCCTCACCTCTGCGCTGCCACGCTCCTGGGATTGGACTTCCAATGCAACCTCCAGAGCTTAACCGTTAAATTTGGCGGCCCTATACCCCCCCCTCACTGTCTGCAGCCTCGCGACCCTCAAGGTCGACCCGCTTTCCCTTTTTGCGAACCTCACCCCGGATTGCAAACCCGTCGCCACCAGGAGCAGACGGTACAGTGCCCAGGGCCGGACCTTCATTAGGTCGGAAGTCCAGCGGGTACTGAAGGAAGGTATTATCGAGGCCAGCAACAGCCCCTGTAGAGCTCAAGTAGTGGTTGTAGAGACCGGGGAGAAGCATAGGATGGTCATCGATTATAGTCAGACCATCAACAGGTATACGCAGCTCGACACGTACCCTCTCCCCCGCATATCTGATTTGGTCAGTCAGATTGCACAATACAAGGTCTTTTCCACGGTGGACCTCAAATCCGCCTACCACCAGTTCCCCATCCGCCCGGGCGACCGCACGTACACTGCATTTGAAGCAGATGGGCGGCTCTACGACTTCCTAAGGGTTCCCTTCGGTGTCACAGATGGAGTCTCGGTCTTCCAACGGGAGATGGAACATAGAACAAAACAGTGCAGTACAGGCCCTTCGGCCCACGACGTTGCACCGAAACAAAAGCCATCTAACCTACACTATGCCATTATCATCCATATGTTTATCCAATAAACTTTTAAATGCCCTCAATGTTGGCGAGTTCACTACTGTTGCAGGTAGGGCATTCCACGGCCTCACTACTCTTTGCGTAAAGAACCTACCTCTGACCTCTGTCCTATATCTATTACCCCTCAGTTTAAAGCTATGTCCCCTCGTGCCAGCCATTTCCATCCGCGGGAAAAGGCTCTCACTGTCCACCCTATCTAACCCCCTGATCATTTTGTATGCCTCTATTAAGTCTCCTCTTAACCTTCTTCTCTCCAACGAAAACAACCTCAAGTCCATCAGCCTTTCCTCATAAGATTTTCCCTCCATACCAGGCAACATCCTGATAAATCTCCTCTGCACCCGCCCCAAAGCCTCCACGTCCTTCCTATAATGCGGTGACCAGAACTGTACGCAATACTCCAAATGCGGCCGTACCAGAGTTTTGTACAGCTGCAACATGACCTCCTGACTCTGGAACTCATTCCCTCTACCAATAAAGGCCAACACTCCATAGGCCTTCTTCACAACCCTATCAACCTGGGTGGCAACTTTCAGGGATCTATGTACATGGACACCTAGATCCCTCTGCTCATCCACACTTCCAAAAACTTTACCATTAGCCAAATATTCCGCATTCCTGTTATTCCTTCCAAAGTGAATCACCTCACACTTCTCTACATTAAACTCCATTTGCCACCTCTCAGCCCAGCTCTGCAGCTTATCTATATCCCTCTGTAACCTGCTACATCCTTCCACACTATCGACAACACCACCGACTTTAGTGTCGTCTGCAAATTTACTCACCCACCCTTCTGCGCCTTCCTCTAGGTCATTGATAAAAATGACAAACAGCAACGGCCCCAGAACAGATCCTTGTGGTACGCCACTTGTAACTGAACTCCATTCTGAACATTTCCCATCAATCACCACCCTCTGTCTTCTTTCAGCTAGCCAATTTCTGATCTACATCTCTAAATCACCCTCAATCCCCAGCCTCTGTATTTTCTGCAATAGCCTACCGTGGGGAACCTTATCAAACGCTTTACTGAAATCCATATACACCACATCAACTGCTCTACCCTCGTCTACCTGTTCAGTCACCTTCTCAAATAACTCGATAAGGTTTATGAGGCATGACCTACCCTTCACAAAGCCATGCTGACTATCCCTGATCATATTATTCCTATCTAGATGATTATAAATCTTGTCTCTTATAATCCCCTCCAAGACTTTACCCACTACAGACGTGAGGCTCACCGGTCTATAGTTGCCGGGGTTGTCTCTGCTCCCCTTTTTGAACAAAGGGACCACATTTGCTATCCTCCAGTCCTCTGGCACTATTCCTGTAGCCAATGATGACATAAAAATCAAAGCCAAAGGTCCAGCAATCTCTTCCCTGGCCTCCCAGAGAATCCTAGGATAAATCCCATCAGGCCCCGGGGACTTATCTATTTTCAGCCTGTCCAGAATTGCCAACACCTCTTCCCTACGTACCTCAATGCCATCTATTCTAATAGCCTGGGTCTCAGCATTCTCCTCCACAACATTATCTTTTTCCTGAGTGAATACTGACGAAAAATATTCATTTAGTATCTCGCCTATCTCTTCAGACTCCACACACAACTTCCCATCCCTGTCCTTGACTGGTCCTACTCTTTCCCGAGTCATTCGCTTATTCCTGACATACCTATAGAAAGCTTTTGGGTTTTCCTTGATCCTACCTGCCAAATACTTCTCATGTCCCCTCCTTGCTCGTCTTAGCTCTCTCTTTAGATCCTTCCTCGCTACCTTGTAACTATCCATCGCCCCAACTGAAACTTCACACCTCACCTTCACATAGGCCTCCTTCTTCCTCTTAACAAGAGATTCTACTTCTTTGGTAAACCACGGTTCCCTCGCTCTACGCCTTCCTCCCTGCCTGACCGGTACATACTTATCAAGAACACGCAGTAGCTGATCCTTGAACAAGCTCCATTTATCCAGTGTGCCCAACACTTGCAGCCTACTTCTCCACCCTACCCCCCCCAAGTCACGTCTAATGGCATCATAATTGCCCTTCCCCCAGCTATAACTCTTGCCCTGCGGTGTATACTTATCCCTTTCCATCATTAACGTAAACGTCACCGAATTGTGGTCACTGTCCCCAAAGTGCTCTCCTACCTCCAAATCCAACACCTGGCCTGGTTCATTACCCAAAACCAAATCCAATGTGGCCTCGCCTCTTGTTGGCCTGTCAACATATTGTGTCAGGAAACCCTCCTGCACACACTGTACAAAAAATGACCCATCTAATGTACTCGAACTATATCTTTTCCAGTCAATATTTGGAAAGTTAAAGTCTCCCATAATAACTACCCTGTTACTTTCGCTCTTCTCCAGGATCATCCTCGCCATCCTTTCCTCTACATCCCTAGAACTATTTGGAGGCCTATCGAAAACTCCCAACAGGGTGACCTCTCCTTTCCTGTTTCTAACCTCAGCCCATACTACCTCGGAAGATGAGTCCCCATCTAGCATCCTCTCCGCCACCGTAATACTGCTCTTGACTAGCAGCGCCACACCTCCCCCTCTTTTGCCTCCTTCTCTGAGCTTACTAAAACCCCTAAACCCCGGAACCTGCAACATCCATTCCTGTCCCTGCTCTATCCATGTCTCCGAAATGGCCACAACATCGAAGTCCCAGGTACCAACCCATGCTGCCAGTTCCCCTACCTTATTTCGTATACTCCTGGCATTGAAGTAGACACACTTCAAACCACCTACCTGAACACTGGCCCCCTCCTGCGACGTCAAATCTGTGCTCCTGACCTCTATACTCTCATTCTCCCTTACCCTAAAACTACAATCCAGGTTCCCATGCCCCTGCTGCATTAGTTTAAACCCCCCCAAAGAGCACTAACAAATCTCCCCCCCAGGATATTTGTGATCCTCAGGTTCAGATGTAGACCATCCTGTCTGTAGAGGTCCCACCTTCCCCAGAAAGAGCCCCAGTTATCCAGAAATCTGAATCTCTTCCGCCTGCACCATCCCTGTAGCCACGTGTTTAATTGCTCTCTCTCCCTATTCCTCATCTCACTATCATGTGGCACGGGCAACAACCCAGAGATAACAACTCTGTTTGTTCTAGTTCTGAGCTTCCATCCTAGCTCCCTGAAAGCCTGCCTGACATCCTTGTCCCCTTTCCTACCTATGTCGTTAGTGCCAATGTGGACCACGACTTGGGGCTGCTCCCCCTCCCCCTTAAGGACCCGGAAAACACGATCCGAGACATCACGTACCCTTGCACCTGGGAGGCAACATACCAAACGTGAGTCTCTCACGCTCCCACAAAATCTCCTATCTGTGCCCCTGACTATCGAGTCCCCAATTACTAATGCTCTGCTCCTCTCCCCCCTTCCCTTCTGAGCAACAGGGACAGACTCCGTGCCAGAGGCCCGTACCCCATGGCTTACCCCTGGTAAGTCCCCCCCCCCCCCCACAAGTATCCAAAGCGGTATACTTGTTTCTCAGGGGAACGACCGCAGGGGATCCCTGCACTGACTGCTTCTTCCCAGTCCCTCTTACAGTTACCCATCTATCTCCAATCTTTGGTGTAACTAATTCCCTAAAGCTGCTATCTATGACCCCCTCTGCCTCCCCAATGATCCAAAGTTCTTCCAACTCCAGCTCCAGTTCCCTAACTCGGTCTTGGAGGAGCTGGAGATGGCAGCACTTCCTGCAGGTAAAATCAGCAGGGACACTAACGGCATCCCTCACCTCAAACATCCTGCAGGAGGAACATTGCACTCCCTTCCCTGCCATCCCTCTAACTTTCTACCAAGATCTGGCTAACAACTAAATTAAATTTAAAAAAAAAAATAATAATAATACAATATGGTACTTACCTCACACCAATGGGTTTTATTATTAGGTTAGAGGAGGAGGGCAGGTGGGAGACACTACACTTGTAGTGTCTCGGGTTTCCTCTCCACCAGAATTTATTGGTGAGTGACTTCCCAGAAGTCCGCGGGTCGAACTTCCTGTTCCCGCCTTAAACAATAAAATTTTAAAAAACAACAGCAAAGAGGGACCGAAAACGGGACCAGGTAAGTGTTTACTTAAATACTCACCCACCAGCTGCCTCTGTGCTCCGCTCCCACTGAAACTCCAACTGATTTCCCCTGCAAGGTAAGTTCTTTTAAACCTAAATACTTACCGGCAACCCCTGCACTCCACTTCCCAGAAGTCCGCGGGTTGAACTTCCTGTTCCCGCCTTAAACAATAAAATTTAAAAAAACAACAGCAAAGAGGGACCGAAAACGGGACCAGGTAAGTGCTTACTTAAATACTCACCCACCAGCTGCCTCTGCGCTCCGCTCCCGCTGAAACTCCACAATCTGCTCCTGTAAGGTAAGTTACTTTAAAATTTCAGTACTCACCCACCAGCAGCCTCTGCACGCCGCTCCCGCTGAAACTCCAACCGAATGGTTGACCGGTACGGTTTGCGGGCCACGTTTCCATACCTCGACAACATCACCATCTGCGGCCACGACCAGCCGGACCACGACACCAACCTCCGCAAATTCCTCCAAACCGCAAAAACCCTTAACTTAACCTACAATAAGGACAAATGCGTGTTCAGCACTGACCGTCTAGCCATCCTCGGCTACGTAGTGCATGGTGGAGTCATAGGCCCAGATCCTGAACGCATGCGCCCCCTCATGGAGTTTCCCCTCCCCTACTGCTCCAAGGCTCTGAAACGCTGCCTGGGATTTTTTTCATATTACGCCCAGTGGCTCCTCAATTATGCGGACAAGGCCCGCCTACTAATCCAATCCTCGGTTTTCCCCCTTTCCCGCCAGGCCTTCATCCGCATAAAGGCAGACATCGCAAAGGCCACGATGCACGCAATCGATGAATCCCTTCCCTTCCAAGTCGAGAGCGATGCGTCCGACGTAGCTCTGGCGGCCACCCTCAACCAAGCGGGCAGGCCCGTGGCCTTCTTCTCACGCACCCTCCATGCTTCAGAAATCCGTCATTCCTCCGTTGAAAAGGAGGCCCCGGCCATAGTAGAAGCTGTGCGGCACTGGAGGCATTACCTGGTCGGCAGGAGATTCACGCTCCTCACTGACCAACGGTCGGCAGCTTTCATGTTCGATAATGCACAACGGGGCAAAATAATGAACGATAAGATCTTACGGTGGAGGATCGAGCTCTCCACCTACAACTGTGAGATCTTGTATCGTCCCGGGAAGCTAAACGAGCCTCCTGATGCCGTGTCCTGCGGCACATGTGCCAACGCACAAGTGGACCGGCTCTGGGCCCTCCATGAGGATCTCTGCCACCCGGGGGTCACTCGGTTCTTCCATTTTATCAAGACCCGCAACCTGCCCTACTCCCTCGAGGAGGTCAGGACCGCCACCAGGAACTGGCAAATCTACACGGAGTGCAAGCCGCACTTCTACAGGCCAGAGAAAGCGCACCTGATAAAGGCTTCCCGTCCCTTTGAACGCCTCAGTATGCACTTCAAAGGGCCCCTCCCCTCCACCGACCGCAACACTTACTTCCTGAACGTGATTGACGCGTACTCCCAGTTCCCATTCGCCATCCCCTGCCCCAACATGACCGCAGCCACCGTCATAAAAGCCCTCCACAGTATCTTTACCCTGTTCGGTTTCCCCGCCTACATACACAGCGATAGGGGGGTCCTCCTTCATGAGCGACGAACTGCGTCAATTCCTGCTCAGCAAGGGCATCGCCTCGAGCAGGACAGCCAGTTATAACCCCCGGGGAAATGGACAGAGAGGGAGAACGGAACGGTCTGGAAAACGGTCCTACTGGCCCTACGGTCCAGGAATCTCCCAGTCTCCCGCTGGCAGGAGGTCCTTCCCGATGCACTCCACTTCATCCGATCACTGCTGTGTACCACGACAAACGAAACACCTCATGAACGTCTCCTTGTCTTCCCCAGGAAGTCCTCCTCCGGGACCTCGCTCCCAACCTGGCTGGCAGCCCCTGGACCCATTCTGCTCCGCAAACACGTGCGGGCGCACAAGTCGGACCCATTGGTAGAGAGGGTCCACCTCCTTCACACTAACCCTCAGTACGCCTACGTGGCGTACCCCGACAGCCGGCAGGATACGGTCTCCCTACGGGACCTGGCGCCCGCTGGATTCCCCCCCCCCACCCCACCCCCAACCACCCCCACCCACCCTCCCGCCGGTGCACCCCATGGCTGCCCCCTTCACAGGTGGACCGGTTCTTCCACTGGTCCCACCCAGGGGTGATGAAGCTACCGAAGAAGCTGAAGGCATGGTCCCGGAGTCCCGGATGCCCGAGCCGGCACCTGCATCACCGCCAAAACTGCGACGATCACAGAGGACGACCAGGGCCCCCGATCGACTAATTGCTTCATTCTGATATGTACATATAAAATGAATACTGCAAATAGTTGTGACACGTAATAAGGCAAAACACTGTACCACCGATGGGTACCATCATAACCTCTACCACTGTATGACGCGAGCCCACCACCCCCGCCGGACTCTTTTTTAACAGGGTGAACGTGGTAGTCGGTATAAGGGGTATTACGGTACCTAGGTTGAGGCTGTAAAATCATTGGTGTGGGAGGTTACAGAGACAGGAATTTCATTGGTGAAGCCTACCTGCTGGTTCCGTCCAGTAAGGCGGAGTATAAGAGTCTGTGTCTCCCTAGCAGCTGCATTCTGTACTTGCGCTGCTCGGGGAAACATCTAGTCCAATAAAGCCTTCAATTGTCATCCAATCTCACTTCTGGAGTTGTTGATCGAGCATCACTTTCCCTTCACAAATCCTGTCTGCTCCTCTCCTATTAACTCCGACATACAGTCCTCAATTTGCGATGCTCGCACATTCGCCAACAACTGCGCATCAATGTTCAGCAGCGCTATCAGGCGGTACGACCCACACTGCTCTGGGTCTTTATGTTTCTTTAAGATCAGGGAGATGGAAGCCTGCGACAATGTAGGGTTGAGCTCCCCCCTATCCCTTGCCTCATTGTACGTCCTCACCAACAGCGGCCCCAGCTCCGCAGCAAACATTTCAGAAATTCTACTGGGAACCCGTCTGGCCCTGGCGCCTTCCCTGCCTGCATCGCACCCGTGTCATTCATCACCTCCCTTAGCCCAATTGCAGGGGCCCCCAGCCCCTGCATTCTTTCCCCCTCCCCTTTAGCGATCTTCAACATATCCAGGAACCGCCGCATCTCCTCCTCCCCGGTTGGGGGCTCCGACTCATACAGCCTCCTATAGAAACCCTCAAATGTCCCATTCACCCCCTCCGGATCCGTCACCACCTAACACCTCTCATCCCTCACATTACCAATCTTCCTCGACGCTGCCTGTTCCCTCAACTAGTGGGCCAGCTGCTCCCTCAACTGGTGGGCCAGAAAGAAAAGCCCACTCTGACCTGGGGGTGGAATGTAAGAGAAAAAATAAACTCCCATAAAACATGAACAATTTAAAAACGGTTCGCTGCAGTTGGCAACACAATACCAAGAAATTTCCACACATCCCAGAATTTCTTTGCAGGGAAGGAGAGTAAGACCCCCACATGTGATGGACATTTGGCTGGACACACTTTGTGTAGTTATATATGATGAACATGAGTATGGTCTACGTTTGGGGCTCTTTTTTTAAATTGTTAGCCATTTTGAATCTGAACTACTTTTGTGTGTTTTTAACATTGCCATTTCTAGGGGTGGTTAGCCAATTGCAAGCAGAACATGACTTTCCCTCTAAAAGCCAGAATGATTGCTAGTTTTCTCTGCTCAATGGTCAGTGATTTTGTCCTCTACTATTGTTTTGGAATTCAAACTGAAAGTGAACACTACCTGATTAAGAAAAAGATGGGCAGATTTAGTCTTTTCAACAAAATGAAACCAGGTTTAAATATTATTTTGAAGAATTAGTCTAACCATAATTACCTACTTCAAATATGGAATACATATTGATCTCTAGATTCAACTACATATGATCAGAATTGGTGCCTGCACAATAGGTTGAGAAACTGAGTTGTAACTTAACCCCTATCCTGTTTCTTTTCCAAAAGGGTTAATTTTCTCTGCTTGAGACTTGAATTTTTTGGAACAAGAGTGGAGTTTGCTAGAAATGGTTAGCAGTAGATTAATTACACTAATAATAATAATCCCTTATTGTCACAAGTAGGCTTCAATGAAGTTAATGTGAAAAGCCCCTTGGCGCCTGTTCGGGGAGGCCGGGACAGGAATTGAACCCACGCTGCTGGCCTTATTCTGCATTACAAGCCTGCTGTTTAGTCCATTGTGCTAAACCAGCCCCTAATTAACTAACAGGCAATAAATATGTCTGGCCATGCAAACATGTTTTCTGGTTTTTTTTGTTCATAGTGGAAGTGGAAATTGTAGAAGTGCTGTGTTCCAATGATTGTAGCAGCTCTTACATGCTTCTACGCTGCCCATGCTCTGGGGAGAACTCCAGTGCTTTCATCATGTGGCCCTTTAAGTAGCCACATCATCATGTGGCCACTCGGTCAACAGAAATTGAAAATAATTATGTAATTAGCATTTTCCCCATTGTTCCTTAATCTTTACTGTAATTTTCCTAACAATAATTGACCTGTTGAAGCTTGTTTTCAAAAATAGCTGAATTACTGCTTTTTCACGTCTTCTATGTGGGATTTATGGCGGCAGGGTGGCACAGTGGTTAGCACTGCTGCCTCACAACTCCATGGACCCGGGTTCAATTTGGGCCTCAGGTGATTGTGTGGAATTTGCATTTTTCCCCGTGCCTGTGTGGGCTTCCTCCGGGTGTTCTGATTTCTTCCCACAGTCCAAAGATGAGCAGGTTAGATGGATTGGCTATGGTAAATTGCCTCCTTGTGTCTGAAAAGATGTGTAGGTTAGATTAAAGAGTTAATGGGATAGGGCGGGGGGGGTGAGCTTGGGTGAAGTACTCTTTCAGATTGTCAATGCTGATTCAATGGGCCGAATGGCTTCCTTCTGCACTATAGTGATTCTATTCTATAACTGGAAATCATGAAGAATGTGAAAGTTGAAAAATATTGACTTACTCTGAGCAATTTAGGGTTTTGTACATTTTACAAAAAAAACCTAAAGCATTGGAAGGTTCTTTTTGTTTTGTTTTTAAGGAAAAATTGTGGTCCCAGTAAAGCCGTATTTTTTGGGTGGTGGGGGAGTGCTTGCAATTTTAAGGATAATGTTGGAATAAACAGCAAGATCTTGCTTTTTAATCATGAAAAGCCTTGGCCCTACAATCATGCATTAATATGCACGGTACTATCTCAGACAAGTTAGGCTAAATTGACTGTTTTTGTACTGTATACTCCACGTAACACTTTTCAAATACATAGTGAAGATATGACCAAACTTTTTCCCATTCCCCTATCCTCCACCTCATTATCATGGCTAAGCTGTTATTTAGAAGGGTCCTGTACTTGGTCAAATGAAATCCTTGTCATAACCAAATTGGAATTCACAACTGGCCAGTTCTGCAAGAGATAATTAAGCTTTCGGATGATTGACTCATTGTTGGTTCCCAGGATTTGTAGTTTGCGAGCATTCATTATTTCTATTTATCTCCCGTTTGCAAATGCAAGACTCTATCAGTCACAAGTCTTTTTGGAACATAAAGTGGTTTACTAATTTGACCCATTTGAACAATTGTGCAGAGATCAGCAGTCTGCAATGTGAATGGGGTTTTCCTTTTTGATGTGGAGATGCCGGCGTTGGACTGGGGTGAGCACAGTACGAAGTCTTACAACACCAGGTTAAAATCCAACAGGTTTGTTTCGATGTCACTAGCTTTCGGAGCGCTGCTCCTTCCTCAGGTGAATGAAGAGGTATGTTCTAGAAACATATAGACAAATTCAAAGATGCCAAACAATGCTAGGAATGCGACCATTAGCAGGTGATTAAATCTTTACAGATCCAGAGATGGGGTAACCCCAGGTTAAAGAGGTGTGAATTGTATCAAGCCAGGACAGTTGGTAGGATTTTGCAGGCCAGATGGTGGGGGATGAATGTAATCTGTAAAGATCTGTGTCATGATATTCAAACACACACATCATGATAGACACACCAACAGACAAATCAGAACACACAACACCACAACCAATCACAGAAAGATATAAAAGCACAAACACAACACCTGGTGGTCAGTATTAGCTGGAGAGGAGGACCAGGACAGACCTGCTACACGACACACTCAGGGAGACAGCACGTGCTGAGTATCCAGAACGAACTGTAGATAAGAGTTAAAATAAAATAGAGTTGTACCACATACAACTGTGTTGGCTCGTCTGTGCACCAGAGAACCCAACACCACATGGTACAGGAGTGGATCGATACCTGCCGGCATACCTCAGTGTACAGAGACAACCAGCAGTGCCCAGGCAAAATGATAGAGCTCCCGGTTCCGCAGCCGCTCCAGTGCCACGGCGATCTCCGCGAAAACTGGCGGCGATTCCGGCAAGTGTTCGAATTGTTCCTGGTGGCAGCTGAACTCCAAGACCTGGATGATAGCGGAAAAATTGAATTTCTCCTCACCATCGCCGGTGCAAGGGCAAGAGAAATATTCACAAGGTTCAGGTTCTTCAGGAGGCAGCAAAGGTACGATTACCAGGCAGTCCTGGACAAATTCTCAAAGTACTGTGAAGAAAACGCAATCCAATCGGCAAGTAAAGGTAAGAAAAGCGGCAGTACTCACCTCGTGGCCGGGATCCCGGAGCCCGAATTCCCAGAGGCCGAAATCCCGGGCCTGAGAGAGGGCTGGGTCGAGGTCGGCGGCCATCTTGCTAAAGGTATCACGCTAGCACAGTTGCGCGAGCAGTGCGCAGAACCGGAAGTTTCGTTTGCGCATGCGCGAGATGCTGCGCATGCGCAGTCAAGAAAACGGCCATCGGTAAAGGAACAGCGATCTGAGCATGCGCAGTCGCTTCCTACGTGCGACATACCGAGCGTCAGGATGTCAGAGGCCCCAGACCGCACCAATTTAAAGGGGAAATGTCCCAAATCCAATTTAAAAGGGAAACGTCCCAAATCAAAAAAACAAAAATCTGTTAAAACTGTAAAACAACCTTCCCTCACCTGGAATGACAGCACATTGCCGCAAATTGACCCAGGAGATGAATTTGACCTCCGAAGAACCCTCCGACAAGCAGTTACCTACGCACAAGCCGATGATTCCGACCTCGAATACTTCGATGATGATCTTTACAGTGTTTCCGGACCTCGCGAGCCCAATGATAGCTCCGTGGTCCTATACGACTATGACTCGGACGCACCTTTCGTGTTGCACATTGGCGGCCCCCACGTTGAATCCGACGCAGATGCGGATTCATTTTTCGGATTTGAGGATCTTCAACCCAGCAGATATGACGTCCCAACTTATCAGTACCGGATGATGCTGCAGCCTTACATTAACAGACAGGGAGTGGTGCAAGCACATGGAGAGCGCCCTGCTGCCACACAGAGCGTGGTCCACGTCCCGCTCAACGTTCCCGACTCTATGAAAGAAGACATGCAAGACTCCAGAGTGCAGTCCTCGCATGAACCAGAAGTGACTCCAGAGTCACAAGCCTCCACAGCAAGCTCGTGGACAGACTCCACAATTGCAGAAACGCAAGACTCCAGAGCGCAGTCCTTGCATGAACAAGAAGTGACTTCAGAGTCACAAGCCTCCACACAGAGCTCGTGGACAGACTCCACAATTGCAGAAACGCAAGACTCCAGAGCGCAGTCCTTGCACGAACAAGAAGTGACTCCAGTGTCACAAGCCTCCACAGAGAGCTCGTGGACAGCCTCCACGATAGAAGCAACGCAAGACTCCAGAGCGCAGTCCTTGCACGAACAAGAAGTGACTCCAGTGTCACAAGCCTCCACGATAGAAGCAACGCAAGACTCCAATGTGCGGTCCTTGCAGGAACAAGACCATGAGGGTCTAGCAACCTCTCCTGACCAACCAGCGGCAGACGATGCAAGTCTGCCATGCTCACGTGAACAGCAAGAAGGCTATAACAGCCTACCATGCTCCACTACACAGCAGCATGACCATGACGGTCTCTCATGCTACAATGAAGGGCACAGCGCTGAAGACTGTTCCAGCCCAACTGAAGACGAGCCAAAGGAATCGCCTCTTCCAAGCCCGAAGAAAAAAGGTTTATGCGCTGACCTTCAGGATCATTATAGCCGAACAGAGATTAATAATGCTGCACGGTCACAGAAGGATGCTGAGGATTTGCTAAAGAAATTAATTGAATGTTTAACTTGCAAGGAGCAGACTGAGAATTGCCAGTGTTTTAGTACGGATCGAAAAAATGGACAAGACATTGATCCTCAGGTAATGGAAATAACACAACCTGAATCATATCTACAGCAGGGACAAATGTCTCCCTTCAACACAACGCCGCAAAGTCCCAACTTCGGAGACCAGCAGTTAGTCAGTAATGACTCTTCAAACCTTGAGAGGAACATTAATTGCATTGAACCTATACACACTCCACTGATAAATGAGCAGAACATTGGAGCAAGAATCCTGAGGACACCGACATCGAGTAGCCAGATAACGAATTTAAAACCGCAGCAGTTTCAAGTGAACCAAGTGTGCTTTCCACTAATGGTGAAGATGCAGATAAGGTCGACCCGATTATCCATTGTACCACACTAACCCCAGTGATTAAGCAGTTATGTATGGGGAGTATAATGTGGGCAATTGAGAACAGTAAAAGAGAGACTGTGACCATGCCAGTCCCAGCAAAATCAGGCCCAGAGACCATGAAGGCATGTACATTAGACAAAGATACATATGAGGTACCTGAGAAGGAAAGTGAAACGGAATGTTCTTTGGAAAATAGTACAATGTCGATAGAAACATTGGATCCTATATTCGAGACCATACATATGGGAGAATTTGGGAGTAATAAACAAGGTTCTGCAATGTCTGGGGGAAGATTTAAAATTCCAAAGAAGAAAAGCCCAAATGAAGGACAACGGCAAGACAATGACAGTCCACCGACATGGTGTGCACCACCAGATGAAAACTCTGACAATTTACCCAACCCTAGTGAACAGCAAGCTGCTAATGAGGATCTATCCACGGGATGTGAGACGAGTGATGACAGCATCCCACTTCCCATGCAAAAGGTGCAAGGTGACAGACCTCGCCTAGTGCGTACCGAGGCACTCGACGATCACGGTGGGACCACTGACGACTGCGGTGGCGGCGCACCGCTTCCACCCTCGATGGCTCGAGCCTTTCCACTGGTCGGTGCATTCCTGCATGTTCCGACTCCAGAAGTGCAGCTTCAGGGAAGCTCGGCTGCCTCCAGTGAACCTGTTGGGACTCCGGACGGGGAGCATCGACGGAAGGCAGACCGGACTCCAGATGGGGAGCAGCCAAGCGCCGACTCTGATTCGCGCACGCCAGACCTTGTTCCGGACGGGCGGTGTCGCGGCCTCGGTGATGGCACGCTCAGGGTGACGGCGGATGCCACGGCGACAGGGAATGGATCGCGTGGCAGTCCCACTGGGTCGGCAGTGGCGACCAGCACCGGCGATCCAAGACGGACACACCAATTCGCGCCATCGCCAGACGTTGATGCGAGCAACAATTCTCTCTCCAAGGCGACATGCTTCGACGTTTCTCTGCGGAGTCGCCCTTCCGGCACAGCAGGTGGCCGGAACCAGCGTGCACGGTCTCGGCCAACTTCCACATCTGGCACAGTCATCGCCTTGCATGATATTAGTGATGGTGCTTCTTCGATGGCAACGATCCATCGGCTACAAGATGCCGTCCACCACAAACATAAAAAGAAAAAAGACTCCACCTTGTTCCTGGCATGCAGGGCAGATGGATTGGTGCGTAGGCGCAATCAGCGAGCTTTGCGCCGCCTTCCACACTCGCAACTGAACCGTACGCACACGCCGGATCCTCCACTGGTTCCCAAGGATGACTTTGTGGCGATGCCACGGATCATGCCCCTTCCATCGCCACCAGAACCAAACCACAGCCAAGGCAACACTAACAAAGATGTTGAATGTTATATTTGCACAAATGAAAAACCAAGCACTGCACGAAGTACAACAAATGGAAAAGTAGAGACTTCGGCAGCAGCATCACCTCCAACAGTCCAAGGTGAACCAGTGTGAACCCAAATCTCCACAGCTGAACCGGCTTGAGGACCAGCCTATTCTTGAGGCGGTCACCCATTAGACTGGACTTATAACGCTGTTCATACGTTCAAAAAGTCAAACACTTCTGTATTATAACCTGTTGTTGTTTATCGTTCCAGATATCATCTGACCGGACCACTGTTCAAGTTTTTGTTTTTCTCTCGCATTCATGTTTTGTTATGGTACAACCTTGTTAGTGTGACGCACCCGACATCGCCCCATGTAAATAGTTACGTCATATACACACGATGTACACAACACACACACACACTCTTAGATGCACTCACGACACGATTATATTTATAACCACGCAGGCACATACTTTTGTAAAAAGGGGGGATGTCATGATATTCAGACACACCAACAGACAAATCAGAACACACAACACCACAACCAATCACAGAAAGATATAAAAGCACAAACACGACACCTGGTGGTCAGTATTAGCTGGAGAGGAGGACCAGGACAGACCTGCTACACGACACACTCAGGGAGACAGCACGTGCAGAGTATCCAGATCGAACTGTAGATAAGAGTTAAAATAAAATAGAGTTGTACCACATACAACTGTGTTGGCTCGTCTGTGCACCAGAGAACCCAACACCACAATCTGTGTTTCTGGAACATACCTCTTCATTCACCTGAGGAAGGAGCAGCGCTCCGAAAGCTAGTGACATCGAAACAAACCTGTTGGACTTTAACCTGGTGTTGTAAGACTTCGTACTGTTTTCCTTTTTGGGCAGAGTAGTAGTGAGGTGGGTCTTTCTGCACTGCTGACTCTATGTTAAACTTCACCCATTTTCATGGATTCGGGCTGTTTGAGCATGAAGGGTGGAAGCCTGGCAGGTCAGTCATAAAGTTTTGCAACACAGAAAGACGCCCTTTGGTCCATTGTGTCTGCGCTGACCATCAAGCACTGAGTTTTGCCTTGTTGCATCAGGGTACAGCTGGAGTTTGGTGGAACAGGTAGTCTCAAGGGGTAAATTTTAAGGAATAAATTATTATTTTTTTAAAAAAAAATATTTTTAATTAAGGTTTTTTAACAACACAATTTTCCCCCTTACAGACAATAACCCCCCCCCCCCCCCCATAACAAAATAACGCAAAAATTCCCTGAGCAAGATATATACATGGCAAGATGGTATATTTACATAGCTTTATACACTGGCTCATGGCCGCACGCACCGTTTCCCCCCACCCTCCATGCTATCTCCCGCTCGTCCATCCCCTCAAACAATCTCTCGTTCACCCCCCCCCAGGGTTGCTGCTGCTGATCGACCTTCTACAAACGCTCCGCGAGATATTTTAGGAACGGTTGCCACCGCCTGTAAAACCCCTGTGCAGACCCTCTCAAAGCAAACTTAATTCTCTCCAATTTTATGAACCCCGCCATGTCGTTAATCCAGGCCTCCAGGCTAGGTGGCTTCGCCTCCTTCCACAATAGCAAGACCCTTCGCCGGGCTACTAGGGACACAAAGGCCAGAATTCCGGCCTCTTTCGCCTCCTGCACTCCCGGCTCATCCACTACTCCAAATATTGCTAGTCCCCAGCTTGGCTTGACCTGGACTTTCACCACCTGGGATATTACTCCCGCCACACCTCTCCAGAACCCCTCCAATGCCGGACATAACCAAAACATATGGACATGGTTCGCTGGGCTCCCTGAACATCTTTCACATCTATCCTCTACCCCAAAGAACCTACTCAGCCTCGCCCTCGTCAAATGCGCTCTGTGAACCACCTTAAATTGTATCAGACTGAGCCTGGCACACGAGGAGGAGGTATTAACCCTACCCAGGGCATCCGCCCATAGCCCTGCCTCAATCTCCTCCCCCAGCCCCTCCTCCCATTTACCTTTCAATTCTTCTACTAGCGCTTCCCCCTCTTCTTTCATCTCTTGGTATATTTCCGACACCTTGCCCTCCCCTACCCATGCCCCGAGATCACCCTATCTTGAACTTCTTGTGCCGGGAGCAACGCAAATTCCCTCACCTGTCGCCTCACAAAAGCCCTCACCTGCATATATCTAAATGCATTTCCCGGGGGTAACTCAAATTTCTCCTCCAGTGCCCCTAGTCTCGCAAATGTCCAGTCAATGAACAGGTCCCCCATTCTTCTTATCCCCGCCCGATGCCAGCTCTGGAACCCCCCGTCCATCTTCCCCGGGACAAATCGGTGGTTACCCCTGATCGGGGACCACACCGATGCTCCCATTGCACCCCTGTGTCTTCTCCACCGGCCCCAGATCTTTAGTGTTGCCGCCACCACCGGACTTGTGGTGTATTTTGTCGGCGAGAGCAGCAGCGGTGCCGTTACCAACGCCCCCAGGCTCGTTCCTTTACAGGACGCCATCTCCATCCTCTTCCATGCCGCACCCTCTCCCTCCATGACCCACTTGTGGATCATCGCCACGTTTGCTGCCCAGTAGTAACTCTCTACGTTTGGCAAAGCCAACCCTCCTCAGTCCCTGTTGCGTTCCAAGAACCCTCACCTAACCCTCGGGGTCTTATTTGCCCACACATACCCCATAATACTCCTACGTACTCTCTTGAAAAAGCCCTTGGTGATCACGATGGGCAGGCACTGAAACACGAACAAAAACCTCGGAAGGACCACCATTTTGACCGACTGCACCCTACCCGCCAACGAGAGCGGGAGCATGTCCCATCTTTTAAAATCCTCTTCCATTTGCTCCACCACCCTCGTCAAATTCAGTTTATGTAGGGCCCCCCAACTTCTGGCTATCTGGATCCCCAGATACCGAAAACTCCTCTCTGCCCTCCTCAGCGGTAGGTCCCCTATCCTTCTTTCTTGGTCCCCTGCCTGTAATACAAAAAGCTCACTCTTCTCTACATTAAGCTTGTAGCCCGAGAACTCTCCAAACTCCTTCAGAGTCTGCATGACCTCCACCATCCCCTCCATTGGGTCCGCCACGTATAGCAGCAGGTCATCCGCATATAGCGATACCCGATGTTCCTCTCCCCCGCGGACTATCCCCCTCCATTTCTGAGACTCCCCAAGTGATATGGCCAAGGGTTCGATCGCCAATGCAAACAACAGGGGGGACAGGGGGCACCCCTGTCTCGTCCCTCGGTACAGCCGAAAGTACTCCGACCTCCGCCGGTTCGTCACTACGCTCGCCACCGGGGCACTGTAAAGGAGCTTAACCCATCTAATAAACCCTCCCCCGAACCCAAACCTGCGCAATACCTCCCAGAGGTACTCCCACTCTACTCGGTCAAAGGCTTTTTCCGCGTCCATAGCTGCCACTATCTCCGCCTCTCCCTCCTCCGATGTCATCGTTATCACTTTTAAGAGCCGCCGCACATTGGTATTTAACTGCCTGCCCTTTACGAATCCCGTTTGGTCCTCGTGAATCACCCCCGGGACACAGTCCTCAATCCTCGTGGCCAGTACCTTCGCCAATAGCTTAGCATCCACATTGAGGAGCGAAATCGGCCTGTACGATCCACATTGCAGTGGATCCTTGTCTCGCTTTAGAATCAAGGAGATTGTTGCCTCCGACATTGTCCGGGGCAGGGTTCCCTCCTCTCTTGCCTCATTGAAGGTCCTCACTAGTAGCGGGGCCAGCAGGTCCACATATTTTCTATAGAATTCCACCGGGAACCCGTCCGGCCCCGGGGCCTTCCCCGCCTGCATGCTCCCCAAACCCTTACTCAACTCCTCCAACCCAATTGGTGCCCCCAAACCAACCGCCTCCTGCTCCTCCACCCTCGGGAACCCCAGCTGGTCCAGGAATCGCCGCAACCCCCCCTTCCCCCCCTGGGGGCTGGGATCTGTACAGCTCTTCATAGAAGTCCTTGAATACCTTATTTATTTTCGTTGCACTTCGAACCGTGGCTCCCCTTCCATCTTTGATTCCCCCTATTTCCTTCGCTGCCGCCCTCTTACGGAGCTGGTGCGCCAGCATCCAACTAGCCTTTTCCCCGTACTCGTAAGTCGCCCCTTGCGCCTTCCTCCACTGTGCCTCTGCCTTGCCTGTGGTCAGCAGGTCAAACTCCGTCTGGAGCCGTCGCCTTTCCCCAAGTAATCTTTCCTCCGGGGCCTCTGTGTATCTCCTGTCCACTCTCAAGATCCCCCCCACTAACCTCTCCCTTTCCATTCCCTCTATCTTCTCCCTATGAGCCCTGATGGAGATCAGCTCTCCCCTGATCACCGCCTTCAACGTCTCCCATACCACCCCCACTCGCACCTCCCCGTTGTCGTTGGCCTCCAAGTACCTTTCAATACACCCCCTCACCTTCCCACACACCACCTCATCGGCCAGCAGTCCCACATCCAGCCGCCACAGCGGGCGTTGATCCCTCTCCTCTCCCAGCTCCAGTTCCACCCAGTGCGGGGCATGGTCCGAAACGGCTATGGCCGAATACTCCGTCCCCTCCACTCTCGGGATGAGCGCCCTGCCCAGAACAAAGAAATCTATCCGGGAGTAAGCCTTATGCACGTGGGAGGAAAAAAAAAATTCCCTGGCCTGCGGTCTTGCAAACCTCCATGGGTCCACTCCCCCCATCTGATCCATAAACCCACTAAGTACCTTGGCCGCCGCCGGCCTCCTTCCCGTCCTTGATCTGGAGCGGTCCAGTGCTGGGTCCGGCACCGTATTGAAGTCCCCTCCCATTATCAGTCCTCCTACCTCCAGGTCCGGAATGCGCCCCAACATGCGCTTCATAAATCCAGCATCATCCCAGTTCGGGGCGTATACATTTACCAACGCCACCCACATCCCTTGCAACCTACCACTCACCATCACATATCTCCCTCCATTATCCGCTACGATAGTCTTGGCCTCAAATGACACATGCTTTCCCACCAGAATTGCCACCCCTCTATTTTTTGCGTCCAATCCCAAGTGAAATACCTGTCCTACCCATCCCTTTCTTAACCTGACCTGGTCCGCCACCTTCAGGTGTGTCTCTTGGAGCATTGCCACGTCTGCCTTCAGTCCCTTCAAGTGCGTGAACACTCGAGCCCACTTCACCGGCCCATTCAGGCCCCTCACATTCCACGTTATCAGCCGGATTGGAGGGACTCTCACCGCCCCCCCCCGCCGACTAGCCATCTCCTTTTTCTGGGCCAGTCCCTTGTCCGCGTCTCCCTCACTCTCCAGTCCCCCAGCCGGGGGACCCCCGTCCCAGCCACCTCTTCTGTGTCCCGTTCTCTTTCGGCCAGTGCAGCAGCAACCCTTTGCCGCCCCCCCCCCCCCACCCCCCGCTAGATCCCCGTCTAGCTTTTTTGCTCCCCCCATATCCCTCCCGTAAGTCAGCTGACACCTGCTGACCTCGGCTTCCCCCGCCATCCCTTTAACCCCCCCGTGTGGGAATCTCCCAATCAATGTACATTCCTTTGTTCCCCTTCGTGCCTTTTTTGCCGCGCGCGGGAAAGACAACCACGCGCTTTCCAAAGCCTGACCCGCCCCCCCATGGCGCAGCTCCTGTCGTGGCCTTGTCCCTCTCCCCCAGCCCATATAGCATTTCCTGCGCGTGGTTGACCCCCTATGTACAACAACCATCATACTTCAACCCTCAAACACCCCCCTCCCACACAAACCCTCAATTAGAGTCCAATTTTTCAGCTAGTATAAAGGTCCACGCCTCTTTGGGCGTTTCGAAGTCGTGGTGTTGGCCATTATGTGTAACCCACAGTCGCTCTGGCTGCAACATTCCAAATTTCACTCCTTTCCGATGCAGCACCGCTTTGGCCCGGTTGAAACCCGCTCTCCGCTTAGCGACCTCCGGGCTCCAGTCCGGGTATATTCTGATCTCCGCATTGTCCCACTTGCTGCTCCGTTCCTTCTTGGCTCATTTCAGGGCCCTCTCTCTGTCCGTAAACCGGAGAAATCGCACCACCATCGCCCTTGGCGGCTCTTTTGCCTTGGGCTTCCTCGCTAGCACTCGATGCGCCCCATCCAGCTCCAGCAATCCCGGGGGGGCCTCCGCACCCATCAGCGTCCCGATCATTGTGCCCGCATATGCCGCGGCATCGGCCCCGTCCACTCCTTCTTGGAGTCCCAGGATCCTCAAGTTGTTCCTCCTTGATCTGTTCTCCAGGTCTTCGAGTCTTCCCGCCCACGTCTTGTGCTGCGCCTCGTGCCGCTCCACTCTCTCCGCCAGGCCCACGAGCTCGTTGTCGTTCTCACTCACTTTTTCCTGGATCTCCTGGATCTTCACCTCTTGGGCTTTCTGGGTTGCTCCAAGTCTTTCAACCATTGCCAGTATAGGCGCCACCATCTCCTTACGCAGCTCCTCGAAGCAGCACTTGATGAACTCTTTCATCTCCTCTCTGTCCGTGGGCAGAATATTTTGGTTTTTTCTTCTTTTTCTTCTTTCTTCTCCCGCTGCTCCAGGGCCGCTTTTTTCGCCGTTTCGCTGCGGGTCCGATCCATGCAGGTCTGTAGGGGACTTTGTCCTTCCTTCCCTACGGGTTGGTTTAAAAATAAAAGTGCCGTTGGGGCTCCGTTAGCGGGCCCAAAAGTCCGTTTTCGCAGGAGCTGCCGAATCGCGCGGCTTAGCTCCGCATCGCCGCGACCCGGAAGTCGGAATAAATTATTTTATGTGCTAATTTCTATCTAAAGTTTAGTTTGTTCTTTAGTTTAGCAATTAACTAAAAGTTGCTCTTTTGACGGGGTGAAGTTTACAGGCTTTCACCTGAAGCTAGTTAATTAGATAACTGTTTGATCCAATATCAGAAGCCTTGAATTAGGGGCCATAAAAGGAGGCCTTTTTCAGTGTTGCCTTGTCTGCACTGAGTGCTGCCTTGTTGCATTAGAAGTGTTAGCTGGGGTTTGATGAAACAGGGAGGAGGTGAGTTCAAGGGAAGAAGGGCACTGAAGTATTTGATATTATTTGATTTTAAGATTCCTTTAAAGGTTGAAGCCAAAAGAGTTAAGTCGTATCAGGAGAGTTCAAAGCCATGGTAAACTCCACCTGCTCCATGTGGGAAGCTCGGCACATTCCCAGTGCCCAGGGCCAATATGTGTGCAGGAAGTGTGATGTGTCTCCAGCTGCAGCTCCTGGAAGCCTGGGTTTCTGAGCTGCAGCTTCAGCTGTGGACACTGTGGAGCAACCCTGTGGTAGAGACAAACTAATGGGGCTAAAGGCAGATAGGTTTCCTGGCCCGGATGGCTTGCAACCTAGGATCCTAAAAGAAATAGCGGCAGAGAAAGTGGATGCATTGTTTGTAATTGCCCCCAAATCCTTGATTCTGGAGTAGTACTGGAACGTTGGAAAGCTGCTAATGTGACACCCCTGTTAAAAAATGGAGGAGGGAAATAAAGCAGGTAACTACGGGCCAATTTGCCTAACATCCATTGTTGGAAAAATGTTGGAATCAATTTTTAAGGAAGTAATAGCAGGACATTTGGAAAATAATCGTAATCTAATCAAGCAGAGTCAGCATGGCTTCATGAAAGGGACCGTTCGCTCCACAAAACCCTGGTCTTCTCCATCCCTAACACCTGCTCCCTTCAGTATCGTTCCATGCAAGCGCACAAGATGAAATACCTGAACTTTCACCACCTCCTGTCTCACTGGTCCCAAAACATGGCCGGGATTCTCCGACCCCGCGCCGGGTCAGAGAATCCCCAGGGGGGGCTTGCTGATTCTCTGGTGCCGATTTTCGCGTGCCCGCGAGATCGCCACTGTGCTGGCCGGGGGCCGTTGAAAGCGGCTTCCCAGCGTTTCTCTGGGCCTCGACGGGCTGCGTGCCCACCGAGTTCAGCCGAGTCCCGCCAGCGTGAGTTAGGTATGGTCCCACACGGCGGGACCTCGGGTTCTGTCTGCAGGGGCCATCCGGGCCGGGGGTGGGGGTGGGGGGGGGGAGGTGCGCGGGGGTTGCTTTGTGGAACAACACCTCTGTACAGCCTGAAAGTATAGCCCCGAGCTTCCGGATGCTTGTTGTTTTAATTCTCCACCTGGGTCCCATGCTGACCTTTCTATCCTTGGCTACAATGTTCCAATAACGCTCAATGCAAGCTTAAGAAACAGCACCTCAACTTTTGACTTGTCACTTTGTAGCCTTTTGGGCTCAACATCAAATTCAACAATTTTATGTCATAAGCTCTGCCTTTATCTTGTTCTATGTTTTTCTTTTTTTGTATTATTTTGCTGACTTGTTCTTGTTTCTTCCTTTCCCTTCATGCTGCATTCAGATGGTGGCCCTTTATAAGAACATAAGAACTAGGAACAGGAGTAGGTCATCTGGCCCCTTGAGCCTGCTCCGCCATGTAATGAGATCATGGCTGATCTTTGTGGACTCAGCTCCACTCTCCGGCCCTTACACCATATCCCCGAATCCCTTTATTCTTTAGAAAGGCATCTACCTTTTTCTTAAAAACATTTAAAGAAGGAGCCTCAACTGCTTCACTGGGCAAGGAATTCCAGAGATTCACAACCCTTTGGGTGAAGAAGTTCCTCCTACATTCCGTCCTAAATCTACCTCCCCTTATTTTGAGGCTATGCCCCCTAGTTCTGCTTTCCCCGACCAGTGGAAACAACCTGCCCGCATCTATCCTATCTATTCCCTTCATAATTTTATATGTCTCAATAAGATCCCCCCGCATCCTTCTAAACTCCAATGAGTACAGTCCCAGTCTACTCAACCTCTCGTCATAATCTAATCCCCTCAACTCTGGGATCAACCTAGTGAATCTCCTCTGCACTCCCTCCAGTGCCAATTTGTCATTTCTCAGGTAAAGAGACCAAAACTGAACACAATACTCCAGATGCGGCCTCACCAACACCCAATACAATTGCAGCATAACGTCCCTAGTCTTGAACTCCATCCCTCTAGCAATGAAAGACAAAACTCGATTAGCCTTCTTAATCACCTGTTGCACCTGCACACCAACTTTTTGCGACTCGTGCACCAGCACAACCAGGTCCCTCTGCACAGCAGCATGTTTTCACATCTTACCGTTTAAATAATAATCCATTCTGCTGTTATTCCTCCCAAAATGGATAGCCTCACACTTGGCAACATTGAATTCCATCTGCCAGACCCTAGCCCATTCACCTAACCTATCCAAATCCTTCTGCAGACTTCCGGTATCCTCTGCCCTTTTTGCTTTACCACTCATCTTAGTGTCGTCTGCAAACTTTGACACATTGCACTTGGTCCCCAACTCCAAATCGTCTATGTAAATTGTGAACAACTGCGGGCCCAACACTGATCCTTGAGGGACCCCACTAGTTACAGGTTGCCAACCAGAGAAACACCCATTTATCCCCACTCTCTGCTTTCTGTTAGTTAACCAATCCTCTACCCATGCTACCACTTTACCCTCAATGCCATGCATCTTTAGTTTATACAGCAACCTTTTGTGTGGCACCTTGTCAAAAGCTTTCTGGAAATCCAGATATACCACATCCATTGGCTCCCCGTTATCTACTGCACTGGTAACGGCCTCAAAAAATTCTACCAAATTAGTCAGACACGACCTACCCTTTGTGAACCCATGCTGCGTCTGCCCAATGGGACAATTTCCCTCCAGGTGCCCCGCTATTTCCTCCTTAATGATAGATTCCAGCATTTTCCCTACAACCGAAGTTAAGCTTACCGGCCTATAATTACCCGCTTTCTGCCGACCTCCTTTTTTAAACAGTGGTGTCACGTTTGCTACTTTCCAATCCTCTGGGACCACCCCAGAGTCTAGTGAATTTTGATAAATTATCACTAGTGCATTTACAATTTCCCGAGCCATCTCTTTTAACACTCTGGGATGCATCCCATCAGGGCCAGGAGACTTGTCTACCTTTCGCCCCATTAGCTTGCCCAATACTGCCTCCTTAGTGATTACAATCATCTCAAGGTCCTCACCTATCATATCCTTATTTCCATCAGTCACTGGCATGTTATTTGTGTCCTCCACTGTGAAGACTGACTCCAAAAACCTGTTCAGCTCCTCAGCCATTTCCCCGTCTCCTATTATTAAATCTCCCTTCTCATCTTCCAAAGGACCAATATTTACCTTAGCCACTCTTTTTTGTCTTATATATTTGTAGAAGCTTTTACTATCTGCTTTTATGTTCTGAGCCAGTTTACTTTCATAGTCTACCTTACTCTTCTTTATGGCTTTTTTAGTAGCTTTCTGTTGTCCCCTAAAGACTTCCCAGTCCTCTAGTCTCCCACTAATTTTTGCCACTTTGTATGTTTTTTCCTTCAATTTGATACTCTCCCTCACCTCCTTAGATATCCACGGTCGATTTTTCCCCTTTCTACCGTCTTTCTTTTTTGTCGGTATGAACTTTTTCTGAACACTGTGAAAGATCGCTCGGAAGGTTCTCCACTGTTCCTCAACTGCTTAACCATGAAGTCTTTGCTCCCAGTCTACCTTAGCTAGTTCTTCTCTCATCCCATTGTAATGGCCTTTGTTTAAGCACAAAACACTAGTGTTTGATTTTACCTTGTCATCCTCCAACTGTATTTTAAATTCCACCATATTGTGGACGCTCCTTCCAAGAGGATCTCGAACTGTGAGATCATTAATCAATCCTGCCTCATTACACAGGACCAGATCTAGGACCGCTTGTTCCCTTGTAGGTTCCATTACATACTGTTCCAGGAAATTATCCCGGGCACATTCTATAAACTCCTCCTCAAGGCTGCCTTTACCAACCTGGTTAAACCAATCGATATGCAGATTAAAATCTCCCATGATAACCGCTGTACCATTTCTACATGCATCCGTTATTTCTTTGCTTATTGCCTGCCCTACCATCCTGTTACTATTTGGTGGCCTATAGACTACTCCTATCAGTGACCTTTTCGCCTTACTATTCCTGATTTCCACCCAAATTGATTCAACCTTGTCCTCCATAGCACCAATATCATCCCTTACTATTGCCCGGATGCCATCCTTAAACAACAAAGCTACACCACCGCCCTTACCGTCCATTCTATCCTTTCGTATAGTCTGATACCCTTGGATATTTAACTCCCAGTCGTGACCATCTTTTAACCATGTTTCAGTAATGGCCACTAAATCATAGTCATTCACGATGACTTGCGCCATCAACTCATTTACCTTATTTCGTATACTACGAGCATTCAGATAAAGTACACTGATGCTGTTTTTTATGTCTTTGTTATGAATCCTAACACCTTAATCAGTAACTTTTTGCAATTTATTTTTCCTCTTACCCTTTCTCCTAATTTTCCTTGTCTTTGAACCCATATCTCTACATAATAACCTGTCACGTAACCTGCTGCCTTGATCTCCATTAACCATTATACTGTCCATAGCTTTACACTTCCCTTCCCCCCCCAACTTGCTAGTTTAAAGTCCTTGTGACCAACCTATTTATCCTATTCGCTAGAACACTGGTCCCAGAATGGTTCAGGTGAAGACCGTCCCAACGGTACAGGTCCCTCCTGTCCCAGTACTGATGCCAATGCCCCATGAAATGGAATCCCTCTTTCCCGCACCACTCCTTTAGCCACGTGTTAACTTCTCTAATTTTCTCAACACTATGCCAATTGGCACGTGGCTCGGGTAGTAATCCAGAGATTATAACCCTGGAGGACCTGCTCTTTAATTTAGTCCCTAGTATTTGATAATCCCCAAACAGGCCCTCTTTCCTAGTCTTACCTATGTTGTTAGTCCCAACGTGGACCACAACAACTGGATCCTCCCCCTCCCTCTCCAAAATCCTTTCAAGCCGATCAGAGATGTCCCTCACCCTGGCACCGGGCAGGCAACATACCATGCGGGACTCTCGATCTGGCTTACAAAGGATGCCATCAATCCCCCTAATTATAGAATCCCCTACAACTACCACTTGTCTTTTTGCTCCCCCCTCTTGAATGGCTTCCTGTACCACGGTGCAGTGGTCAGTCAACGCATCCTCCCTACAGCCCTCTTCCTCATCCACACAGGGAGCAAGTACCTCATACCTGTTGGACAAGGTCAAGGGCTGAGGCTCCTCAACTCCTAAACTCAGGATCCCCCTACCTGCCCCCTTGCAGTCACACCACTCTGTCCCTGACCACTGTCCGAATTAACAGAACTTATTCTACCGGGTGTGACTGCCTCCTGAAACAAAGCGTCCAGGTAATGTTCCCCCTCCCTGATGTGCCGCAGTGTGTGCAGCTCGGTCTCCAGCTCATCAATTCTGAGCCGAAATTCCTCGAGCACCAACACTTGCTGCAGATGTGGTCACTGACGGTCTCAATGGGATCCACCAGTTCCATCATCATACAGCAACAGCACATCACGTGTCCAGCCATATTCAACTAGTTAATTAATTTAAATATTTTTGAAATTAAAAAAAAAAAAAAAATTTTCTTTATAGAACCTCAAGGATAAACCCGAACACCAAGAAAAATACAGCCCTCTCTCGCCACTCACCCGAACTCAGTCACTCACCTAAACTCAGATGCACTCTGTTCCAATCAGCATTCAGTCACTCACCTAAACTCAGATGCACTCTGTTCCAATCAGCACTCCGTGACTAAAGGCACTCCTGCCACACCTTTTGTGCACTCACCTCTCCCAGCACTGTCCCGGCTCTCTCCTCCCACGCTTTTTAAATCTCCCGGCTCTCTCCTCCGGCGCTGTTTTCGCTATCCCGGCTCTCTCTGCTCCCGTGCTGTTTTGACACAACGGGCGTGATCCAATGGCCAGGCTGTGACTGAAAAGCAGCTCACCGTGGCACAGACTGGCTGATAAAAGCTGAGAGACCCTGCTCCTGGAATTACCCGGCTCGCAACGCCTTGCGAGATCCAACACGATCTCTCGAGACGTTGCGATGTGCGACATCACTTTTTGACAAATCTGCACATTAATAATTAAGTTAGTCTCACTCTAATGTGCAGGTTCCCGAGGAATCTGAGGCTTTGTGATTCATCCCCTTCACCTTGGAAACATCAGACAAAGGCCGTTCAGCACTGGTCCCCAGAAACGGGGACCAGGTGGAACAGCACTCATGGGGGTCTCCCAGGGGATCGGAGGCCCCGAGCTGCATGCCCTTTTGGACAGGGTGGTGCCCTGGCACTGCTAGTGCCACCTGGGCACCCTGACAGTGCTAGCCTGACACCTTGGCAGTGTCACCTGGGTGCAAACCTGGGTCTGCCCAGGTGGCATTGCCAGTTGTCATGGACACTGCCAGTGTGCCAGGTTTGCACTGCAGAAGTGCCAACTAGTATTTTGTGCGCGATTGTGTCGGGGCTGCCCTGCATGGGTGTTGGGGAGGGGTGGGGGGGAACAAAACGCTGGCGGTGGGTCGGGATCGCTTTGTGGGCCTCGGAGTTTGGGATGCCATTTAAAAATGGCGTCCCAATCTCTCGCTACACTGGGGAGTTGCGGCGAATGGAACTCACCAGTGTACAAAATGGGACGATTTGCGGCCTCGGTCGCGCGTTCCCCATTGAGGCTTCTTATACAACGCGAGTCTCGAGAGCCAGGATACACACGGCTAAACCCGCGCTCTCTGGGACTTTGTTACCATTTATTTGAATCGAGTCCGCCATTTCTTGTTGTACCATGCCCATTACCACTCTCTTTGCCTGTACATTGTAAAATCTCGTGTTATTTAATCTCTTTGCTCTCCACCCTTTCACAGAGCTTCCCTTTTGTTCTTCTTGCTACCTCCTCTTCCACTGGCTCAAAAACTCATACATTTCTATCTATCTTCAGTTCTGATGCAGTTCTGATGAAGGATCACCTCGACCTGAAGTGTTAACTCTTGTTTCTTTCCACGGATGCTGCCAGACCTGCTGAGTATTTCAGATTTCCAGCATCCGCATTATTTTGCTTTCTTGACTTTCCCATTTATTTCCCTTTTTCCGTTTATTTCCGTTTTGAATAAGTGTCCAGCCATCATTTTGATAGCATTTCTATTTGGATGATTACAATGGAAAATAATTAAGTTCAGGGAATTTTATCTTCTTTGCAAGGTGTCCTGAATATTACAAATGTTTGTTGCATAAGTCCACCATTTTTGTCGCAGGTTTTGAAGTCAATTTATGGGAGTTTAGTTTTAAAAAGGAAAATTTGGCACTGTTCTCAGGCTCTTTCTCCCTCTCGCCCGCAGTTATTCTGAGGTGTTGAAGAATTGAATAAAGTTTTTTAAGTAATTTGAATTTTTACAATCTTTGTCACGTATGCCAATACTGTGAAAGGAATTGTATCAAAATCATCAGTGCTGTGCCTGGGAGAGACTCCTCTTTACACCTCTCTCCAGTTCCCAAAACAATTGTTTACTTCTGTCCCCCATCCCTTAATCAATTTAGTATCAATGTGGCTACGTCCCCTTTTATCCATAGTCTTCAGTTTCTAACTATCCTCTGGATTCAGTTTTGCTAATCTTGTATGCTGATAGTCTGCCTTTGGTCGAATATTAGTTCCTGGACTTCTCTTTGTTCTCTAACTGAAAGTTTTGCCCTGTGTACAATAATTATCATAGAATTTACAGTGCAGAAGGAGGCCATTCGGCCCATCGAGTCTGCACCGGCTCTTGGAAAGAGCACCCTACCCAAGGTCAACACCTCCACACTCTATCCCCATAACCCAGTAACTCCACCCAACACTAAGGGCAATTTTGGACACTAAGGGCAATTTATCATGGCCAATCCACCTAACCTGCACATCTTTGGACTGTGGGAGGAAACCGGAGCACCCGGAGGAAAACCACGCACACACGGGGAGGATGTGCAGACTCCGCACAGACAGTGACCCAAGCCGGAATCGAACCTGGGCCCCTGGAGCTGTGAAACAATTGTGCTATCCACAATGCTACCGTGCTACCCATAATGAAAATGAAATGAAATGAAAATTGTTTATTGTCACAAGTAGGCTTCAAATGAAGTTACTGTGAAAGGTATATGTACTTCTGGTCAACTTTTTTGTTCTATATAAATTCTAGTGTTTAGATTTTGAATTAAAGCTGTTTGCTTAAGTAAACATTTTGCCTGCCAATGAGCCCCCCCAACCCCCACTTCCATTTGAGTTGATGTTGCATCACTATTAACAGGAGAGTGTAATTCAAGACAAATTTATATTGACAGTTACATTATGAATATATAATTGACAATAGACATATAAAGGTAAGGGCACAATTTTTTGAATAAAATATGTTTGCACACCTTGATCCTATTTCTCTATTACTCAGAACTCTTTCCCCCCACCCCCCACTACCTGGAAAACCCTTATTTTATCTGTTGGCTAGGCTATAGTCAGCCTTGCCTTGTCTTCCTGGCTGCAAAGTGACATGTGATTGAGTTTTGTTTTTGTCTATTGCAAGGTTTTGTAATACCTATCTTTTTTATTTAACTATTTTTATTCATTCATGGGATATGGACATCGCTTGCTCGTTTAGCATTTATGGCCCATCCTTAATTGCCCTTGAGAAGGTGGTGATAAGCTGCCAATCAACCACAGTATGTCTCCTCGTCCCAGTTCTAAACGATCTGTCCTTTACCGTGCTGCCTGTCCCCCAGCCATGAGAAACAACCTCTCGATGTCTAACTTTCCAAGCCCCTTCTTGTGTGTTCACCACTCATTTTTCTAAACCAGTGTTTTTCAAACATTTTTGCCGGAAAACATTTTTACCAACGGCCAACCTTCAGGATCCACGCCGGCAGACCTTCGAGTTCTGAGTGATAGAGAAATTCTTGACTCAAGGAATTGTGAATTTTTGAATTTCTTGAGCCCAGAAGATGGGGAGATGGGAGTGTATTTAAAGTTAAGGTAGACAGACTTTTGATGTCTTAGAGTGGGTGGGAAATTAGAGTTGAGTGAGAAGATCAGCTATGATTGTATTGAATGGTGGAGTAGGCTCACAGTTAAAATCTCACCCACAGTAGCTGGTGGAAATTGAATTAAATTAATACATCTGGAATTAAAATGCTAGTCCCAGTAAATAGCAACCATGAAATCATTGTCGACTGTTGTAAAAACCCACCTGGTTCACTATGTCCTTCAAGGAAGGAAATCTGCTGTCCTTACCTGGTCTGGCCTACATGTGACTCCAGACAGACACCAATGTGGTTGACTCTTAACGGCCTTAATAAGCCACTTCAAGGGTAATTCCGAATGAGCAAAAAATGCTAGCCTTGCCAACAACGCCCACATCCTATGAAAGAATAAAGGGAAAAAAGATACTCTCTGGAGTTTAGAACAGTCATTTTCAAACTCAGGCCACAGGCGCATGCTTGGAGGGTGGTGGGGCCATCGGTTGCGGTGTTCCTGATCGCGGGCAGAAATACCTAACGACTGTGACCGGCTTTTAAAAATGCAGCCGCGACCGGATTTCAGAATGCCGTCCTGCACATGCGTGCCCCCTCAGCAGTGCCTGGAGCCCAGCAAAGTTGCAAAGCTGACCACCTCCTTGATGTCAGCATGCTGACCCAGGAGCAAATTCTTTTTAAAATCGACGGAGTCGTCTCGCCAGAAGTGGCAGCAGAGAGCAGGTCACTGGACACTGACATCACGTACTCTGGGCGCGAGAGAGATTTCTCCATTTTGTAGCTGCCAGTAGCGCTGGTGTGAGCTCCAGGGCCTCTGGTGAACAACGCACTAAGAAGAATCTGAAATCAGGAACAAAGCAGTATAAAGGTGATTTCTTGAGGTATGGGTTTATTAATTGTGCCACTACAAATCAGGATGCAAAGCTCAAGTGTGTTATATGCAGGGAAGTACTGGCAAATGAAAGCTTAAAACCTTCAAAACGTCAAAGGCATTTGAAGATGATGAGTCCGAGGACAAACCTTCTTGATATTTTTCAATGGATGGAGTGAGAACGTAAGTCATCAACTGAAGTCCTTAGCAGAAATGTAACATTGAATGACAAAGCAAGTAAGATGGTGAGGATCAAGCAGGCTCACCTGTCACGTTAAAGGTCGGTGAAAATGGTGGGTTGTGAAGTTCGGGCAGCGTGGGCCACGAAGGTCGGCCGGTGTGGATCCCGAAGGTTGGCCGTTGGTAAAAATGTTTTCCGGCAAAAATGTTTGAAAAACACTGGTTTAGAAAAATGAGTGGTGAACACACAAGAAGGGGTTTGGAAATATAGACATCGAGAGATTGTTTCTCATGGCTGGGAGACAGGCAGCACGGGTAAGGGACAGATCATTTAGAACTGGGACAAGGAGACATTTCTTGACTCAAGGAATTGTGAATTTTTGAAATTCTCGAGCCCAGAAGATGTGGAGATGGGAGTATATTTAAGGTTAAGGTAGACAGACTTTTGATGTCTTCGAGTGGGTGGGAAATTAGAGTTGAGTCAGAAGATCAGCTATGATTGTATTGAATGGTGGAGTAGGCTCAAAAGGGCACATGGTCGACTCCTCTTGCATATCAATTGCATAGAAGTGTAGTATGCTTCACTGAATATTAATGGCTTTTTGTAATTATTTTCTGATCTGCCTTTGATCTCTTATGTTGTGCTTGACAAGCATTTTAGATATGTTGCACATTATGAAGCTCTCTATTTAATTAGTTCCTGCAGCAGTGCACTTTAGGGGCTGGTTTAGCACACTGGGCAAAATCGCTGGCTTTGAAAGCAGACCAAGGCAGGCCAACAGCACGATTCATTTCCCGTACCAGCCTCCCCGAACAGGCGCCGGAATGTGGCGACTAGGGGCTTTTCACAGTAACTTCATTTGAAGCCTACTTGTGACAATGAGCAGTTTTCATTTTCATTTTCATTTTTCATTTCACTTTTCTAATCTACCTCTCCGCTGCCGCCACCTTTCAAAATATAGCTGGATTCACCCACATGCAGTGGCTATTTGTGTTGTCTCCTCTACTATTAACTTCTTCATCCACAGATGCTGTCTAGCTTGTTGAATGTTTCTATCACTTTCTGTTATTTTAGTTTTCCAGCATCCTTTCAGTTTTACTTCCCACTTTGAAAAGTAAACATTTTAAATTCATTAAAATATTAAGTTGTGCCATTTTCTGATCTGAGCTGGTGGAGGATCATATTACTGCTTTGTAACATGGATAGAAAACTGAATCGAGGAAACCATTTGCATGGATCAAGGACCTAATTTCCTACTCATTGAAGGGCTTAAGTATGATAATTATTGGTCTCAAACTAATTGTGTGACAATACGAAGCAAGTTAAATTCAATAAAGCCAAAAGGAAGTAAGATTGATTTGGCAACAACCTTCCGTGCTTCTGTTACAAAGCTATCAAAAGTTATTTAATTGGTACCAATCATATTGCATTGTTTGCCCTGTCAAGGGTGCTTATTTCGAGTTACTGTTTTAGGTTAAAAAATATTTTGATAAATCTTGCTCTGTAAAATAAACACAACTTCATATGTTTAAATGATTTTGCAATCAGTCTGGCTTTGTTTTTTTTTGTAATCATTAGTCTCAATTGTAACATTTCCCAGCTGTTGATAGCTCAACATGGAAAAAATTCTTTGGCACACAAAGAACTTTGAAAGGAATGACATGTAAGCACATACAAAATGAGAGCAGGCTTCTCAAGTCTGCTCTGCCATTCAATAAGATTATTTCAGAACTTCTACATCAACTCTACTTCCCACCCTAATCCTGTACCACTTGACTCCCATAGTGATTTCAGTCTTGAATATACTCATTTACTGAGCATCCTCATGCACACGTTATTTTGCTGCTTGGAACAATTCACTTTCAGAATGGAAAGGGTAGTTCGGCATTTATTTGTTTTGAATATTTGTGTTCCTGATTGCTTCCTTTTTTACGGTTGTGTTTGATGTGTATGTATAGAAATACCTCAATAAAAAGTTTTTTAAAAAGAAAAGGAAAGGTGTTTCATACATAACCGTACAGGATTTTGCTGAAAGAAATAAATTCTCAGGATGTTGACATCGCTGGCAAGGCTGCACTTTAGCCTATCCCTAACATCCCTTGAGTGGTGTTGGGCTCCTCTCTTGAATTAGTGTAATCTGTGTGGTGAAGATTCTCCCACGTTACTGTTAGGTTAGGAGTAAGAGAAATTTGACCCAGTGACCATGAAGGAACGGAATATATATCCAAGTCCACTTTGCATATGATCTTGACCTTCCAGTTGGTGACGGTCAAGGGTTTAAGAAGTACTGCTGAAGGTGCTGTGGCAGTTCTGCAGTGCATTCTGCAGTTCTTACACGCTGCTGCTGCTTGTGACATATATTGGACGGAGATGGTTTTTAGGCTAGTGGATGGTTAAATAGACTACTTTAACATGGATATGGTCAGGTTTCTTGAATCTTATTGGAACTGCAGCCATCCAGGCAAGTGACTTGTATTCTGTGTGCTCCTGACTTGTGGAATGTAGGCGGTATGTGTTTTTGGGAGTCAAGAAATGAACCACCTGTCACAGAATATCAAGCTTCTTACCTGTTCTAATGGTTTTGCTGTTTATATGTCTGGTATGATTTAGTTTATGGTCAACCCTAGCCCCTCAGGATGTTCGTGGTGGCAGATTGCAATGCCATTGAATGTCAAATGTTGATGGGAATACTTTTCTCCTGTTGGAGATGGTCATTGTCTGATTCTTGTTTGGTGATTGTTACTTGCCAATATCGGCCCATGCCTGAATGATGCCTTGGTCTTGCTACATATAAGCAAGAACGGATTCCCTGTTGGAGGAAATGGAGCCAATCCATTTCTGACCTGATCAGAGAAAAATCATTGATGAAACAGCAAAAAAAAAAATGATGAAACAGCAGAAAATAGATGGGCCTAGGTCACTGCCCTGAGTCTGCAACAATGTCCTGGAACTGAGAATATTGGCTTCCAACAATCACAGTCATCTTTCTTTGTGCTAGGTCTGACTTTAAACAGTGAAGCGTTTTCCCCCTGATCTCCAGTGACATCAGATTAACTAGGATTCCTCAGTGCCACACTCGGTCAAATATTATTTTGATGTCAAAGGCAATCATTCTCATTCACCTCTGAAATTCAACTGGTGTATGCTGGGCTAAGGCTATAACAAATCCAGGCGTTCTGGTCCTAGCAGTACCCCAACTGAACATCTGAGCTTTTGGAAATAAGTGCTGTTTGATAGAATTGTTGGTGAAGTGACTTCTTCTGCCATTTTGCTGAGATTTGGGGAGGGGGCATATGGGTAATTGGAAATAAAATAATTAAGAATCAGCTGCATTCTATCATATTTTGTTGCAAATGAGAAATAAATTTGATTGTGAAGCACTTCCCTGTTATGCTATAGAATAACTGTCGCTATGCTGCGGCAGAGCCTCCTCCACCTCTTCAACTTCTCTGCTTGCTCCCATACCTCGACCGATATCTTCGACACCACCTTTATACATAAGCCCGAGGGGAGGAGCCACAGGCGGAGCCAGCCTGGACAAGCCCAGGCATGCACAATACAACACAATACATATAATGCAATAACGCGGTTTACCATATTCACCCCTGTTTTTAAAAAAGAGTCCAGCGGGGGTGAAGTCGTCTTAAAGGTCAAGTCTATCGGGGGCCTTGACCTTCTGCCGTGATCGCCGCAGTCCCGGCTGTGATGTGGGCGCCAGCGTCGAGACCTGCGCGTCCGGGAGTGTGTTGTCTTCTTCTTCACCCAGATGTTGAGTCGGTGAGAGGGGTGGGGGTGTATGGGTGGAGGTGGTGCTGCTTGTCACCGGTGGGCCTATGGGTGCCAGTTCGTTGGGGAGGGGTGGGGGCAGATGGTGGGGGGTGGTGGTGGTGGTGATGGTCGCCGGGGAACCTGCAGGTGCCAAATCCCGAAGGGAGACCGTGTCCTGCCGCCCGTCCTGGTATGCAACGCAGGCATATTGGGGGTTTGCATGGAGGAGCAGGACCTTCTCGATGAGGGGGTCGGTTTTATGGCTCCTCGCATGTTTCCAGAGAAGGACGAGACCTGGGACTGCCAGCCAGGATGGGAGCGAGACCCTGGAGGTGGATTTTCTGGGGAAAGCAAACATACGTTCATGAGGAGTCTCGTTGGTGGCTGTACATAGGAGCGACCGGATGGAGTGGAGCACATCGGGGAGGACCTCCTGCCAGCGGGAGACTGGGAGACTTTTCGACCGTAGGGCCAGAAGGACAGCCTTCCAGAGCGTCGCGTTCTCCCTCTCCACCTGTCCGTTTCCCCGGGGGGTTATAGCTGGTCGTCCTGCTGGAGGCGATGCCTTTGCCTTTGCTGAGCAGGAACTGACGCAACTCGTCGCTCATAACGGAGGAGCCCCGTTCACTGTGAATGTAGGTGGGGAACCCGAACAGGGTGAAAAGACTGTGCAGGGCCTTGATGACGGAGGCAGAGGTCATGTCAGAGCAGGGGATGGCGAAGGGGAATCTTGAGTACTTGGCAACGATGTTGAGGAAGTACATGTTCCGGTCAGTGGAGGGGAGGGGCCCTTTGAAGTCCATGCTGAGGTGCTCAAAGGGGCGGGAGGCCTTTACCAGATGTGCTCTGTCTGGCCGATAGAAGTGCCGTTTGCACTCCGCGCAGACCTGGCAGTCCCTGGTCACGGACCTGACCTTCACGATGGAGTAAGGCAGGTTGCAAGCCTTGATGAAGTGGAAAAAACGGGTGACCCCCAGGTGACTGAGGTTGTTGTGGAGGGCCTGGAGTCGGTCTACCTGTGCGCTGGCACATATACCGCGGGAGAGGGCATCTTGGGGCTCATTGAGCTTCCCGGGTCGATACAAGATATCATAGCTGTAGGTGGAGAGTTCGATCCTCCACCTCAGAATCTTGTCATTCTTGATCTTGCCCCGCTCTGTGTTAGTGAACATGAAGGCAACCGACCGTTGGTCAGTGAGGAGAGTGAATCGCCTGCCGGCCAGTTAATGCCTCCAATGTCTCACAGCTTCTACGATGGCTTGGGCTTCCTTTTCGACGGAGGAGTGTCGAATTTCGGAGGCATGGAGGGTACGGGAGAAGAAAGCCACGGGCCTGCCCGCCCTGTTGATTGTAGCGGCTAGAGCAAAGTCCGACGCACCTGGAATGGGATGGACTCGTCCATAGCGTGCATAGCTTTGGCAATATCTGCCTTGATGTGATTGAGGGCCAGTCGGGCCCCTACTGTCAGGGGAAAAATGGTGTATTTGATCAGTGGACAGGCCTTGTCCGCATAGTTGGGGACCTACTGGGCATAGTACGAGAAGAACCCCAGGCATCTCTTCAGGGCCGTGGGGGAGGGGGAGTTCCAGGAGGGGGCGCATGTGGTCGGGCCCTAGGACTCCGTGTTCCATGATGTAGCCGAGGATGGCTAGGTGGGTTGTGCGGAAGTCGCATTTCCCTCTATTATAGGTTAGGTTCAGGGGTTTAGCGGTGTGGAGGAAGCGCCGGAGGTTCTCATCATGGTCCTGCTGGTCATGGCCGCAGATGGTGAATTGTCTAGGTACAGGAACGTGGCCTGCAGCCCGTACTGGTCAACCATTCGGTCCATTTCTCTTTGGAAGACCGAGACCCCGTTGGTAACGCCGAAGGGGACCCTGAGGAAGTGGTCGAGGCGGCTCCTGCCTCGAAGGCAGTGTATTGGCGGTCTTCCGGGCGGATAGGGAGCTGGTGATACGCGGACTTCAAGTCGACTGTGGAGAAGACGCGATATTGCGTAATCTGATTGACCATGTCAGATATGCGGGGGAGGGGGTACGCATCGAGATGCGTGTACCGGTCAATTGTCTGGCTGTAAGCGATGACCATCCGGTGCTTCTCCCTAGTCTTGACGACCACCACTTGGGCTCTCCAGGGGCTGTTCCTAGCCTCAATGATCCCCTCTCGCAGGTGTCGTTGGACCTCCGACCTGATAAAGGCCCTGTCCTGGGCACTGTAACGTCTGCTTCTGGTAGCGATGGGGTTACAGTCCGGGGTGAGGTTTGCGAAGCGGGAGGGTGGGGTGACCTTAAGGGTTGCAAGGCTACAGATGGTAAGCGGGGGGGGGGGGGGGGGGGGGGGGGGGGCAGGGGTCCGCCGAACTTTAAGGCTCTGGAGATGGCACAGGAAGTCGATCCCCAGTAATAGGGCAGCACAGAGATGGGGGAGGATGTAGAGCTTAAAGTTGGTGTACTCTACGCCTTGTACAATAAGGGTCGTGACAAAGTACCCCCGGATTTCTACTGCGTGGGATCCGGAAGCCAGGGAGATTTTCTGGGTCGCGGGTAGGATGGGGAGGAAGCAGCGCCTTGCCGTATCTGGGTGTATGAAGCTATCTGTGCTCCCGGAGTCGAAAAGGCAGGCCGCTCGTGCATGTTGATGCGGACGGTCATCGTGCACTTCGCGAGGTGGTGCAGCCGGGACTGGTCGAGTGTGACGGAGGCGAGCGTCGGAAGGCGGTCGGTAGGCCGGTCGGAGGTAGCGGCGGCCAGCGTACTGTCGGGTGAGCTGGACTCACGGGAGGCTGCGGAGTGGTCCCAAGATGGCAGCCCCCATGAGTGGCGGGTGGCATCGGCGATGGCGGCCCCCATGGGTCGTGTGTGGCGGGTGGTAGCAGCGATGGCATCCAAAATGGCGGCCCTCCGTGTGTCGCACGTGGCGGCCGGAATTAATGATGGCGGCGAAGTTGGTGGCGCCCACGGGTCACACATGGCGGGTGGCGCAGCAGCTGGGGGCGGCCCTGACGGGCTGCAGGCAGTGCTGCTGGGCCCAGAAGATTTGGGGGGGCTCGGGCCTGGCAGGCTTTTGCGAAGTGGCCCTTCGTCCCACAGCCGTTACAAGTTGCGTTCCGTGCCGGGCAGCGTTGTCTGGGGTGATTACCCTGGCCACCGAAGTAGCACCTCGGGCCTCCGGCATTTGCAGGCCGCTGCGCGGCGCAGGCTTGCGTCGCACCCGGGTCGGTTGTTGGCTTCGCCCATGAGGGTTCCGCGCGGTCGGAGGTGTAGTCCCCCATGTTCTGGGAGGCCACCTCCAGCGAGTTGGAGAGTTGTACTGTCTCTGGGAGGCCGAGTGTCCCCCCCTTCTAGTAATCGCTGGCGGATATAGTTAGAGTTCATGCCTGCGACATAAGCGTCCCTGATCAGTAGCTCCGTGTGCTGGGTAGCCGATATCGCCCGGCAGTCACAGTTCCGGCAGAGGAAGTGTAAGGCACAAAGGAATTCTGTGAGTGATTCCCCAGGGTGTTGCCGTCTCGTGGCGAGGAGGTGCCTAGCATATACCTGGTTAACGGATTTCAGGTATTGTCCTTTTAGCAGTGTTATTGCCTCCGCGTATGAGGGGGCGTCCCTGATGAGGAGAAAGACTCTTGGGCTCACCCGTGTGTGGAGGACCTGCTTCTTCTGGAGGTCTGTGAAGTCTTCGTTGAAGGGTGCGAGGTACGCTTTGAAGCAGTTTAGCCAGTGTTCAAACGTTTCTGTAGCGTCGGCTGCCTGTGGGTCCAGCTGCAAGCGATCAGGCTTGCGTGATGAGTTCATCTTTAGGAGTTTAGCGTATGAAATTGATACACCATCAATAACACACGATGAGTGATGAACGTAACTGAGGCTTTAATACATTAAACAGCACGCCTCCTGCCTCTGGACTCGAACTGGGTCGGAGGCGGAGACTTCCCACCTTTATACATAAGTCTGAGGGGAGGAGCCACAGGCGGAGCCAGCCTGGACAAGCCCAGGCATGTACAAACATGCACAATACACTACTACACTACAATACATATAATACAATAACGTGGTTTACCACAGCCTGCTCCAGCAATACCTTCATCGCTGCCATCATTTCTTTCCTCATCACCTCCATGTGCTTGGAAAACTGCTTTTCAAACTCCCCAGCTATCACCTCGGTCATCTCTCCTGTGAAGGATGTGGCACAACCCTGCCTCCGCCATCTTTCCTGCTGCCGGGCTGACCCATTCGCTCGACGGCGAACCTTCACTTGCCCCCTTTTTCCCGACGGCTTTTTTCTGGTTCTTCGACATCCCCCTCCTTTATGTCTTCCTGCACCTGTTCATCTAACAACTGCCCCTGGTTGGGCATTAAATTCCAAAATACTGAGCCTCGAGCAGGAGCCACCCAACGTGTGACTTCCACCGGAAGTCCCCCCTTAAATGGTACAAATTAAAAAAGCTCACAGGAGTAGACCTGAGGTATTTGTGCACAAATCATTAAAGGTGACCGGGCAGGTTGAGACCGAGAATACATAATAATGTATATGTTTTCAAAATTCTTTTCCGGGATGTGGGCTACGTGGCTGAGTCAGCATTTATATTTCCCATCCTTAATTGCTGTTAAGGTACTGGTGAGCCACTTTCTTGAACCCCTGCAATCCATGTGGTGTAGGTGTACCGTGCTGTTACTGATGGAGTTCCAGGATTTTGGCCCAGCAACAAGGAAGAAATGACGATACAGTTCTAAATCGGGTTGGTGAGTAGCTTGGAGGGGGAACTGCAGGTGGTGTTGTTTCCATGCATCTGCTCCTCTTGTCCTTCTAGATGATGTAGGTTGCAGGCTTTGGAAAATTCGCTTCGGGAGATTTGATAAGTTATTGCACTGTATCTTGTAGATGATGCACACTGCTGCCACTATGTGTCGGTAGTGGAGGGAGTGAATGTTCAAGGTGGTGGTGGTGGAGGGAGTGAATGTTCAAGGTGGTGGATGGATGTGCCAATCAAGTGGGGCTATTTTATCCTGGGTGGTGTAGAGCTTTTTCAGTGTTGTTGAGCTGCTCTCATCCAGGCAAGTGGAGAACTTTACATCACACTCCAAACATGTACCTTGTATATGGTAGACAGGATTTAGGGAGTCAGGAGGTGATTTAATCTCTGCAGAACTCCTAGCCTCTGACCTGCTCTTGTAGTCACAGCATTTAAATAGCTGGTCCAGTTCAATTTCTAACCAATGGTAGCTGCCAGGATGTAACTATTGAGGAATTCAGTGATGGTAATGTCTTTGAATATCAAGGGGAGGTGCTTGGATTCTCTTATTGGAGACGGTTTTTGCCTAGTTCTTGTGTGGCACAAATGCTACTTGTCAATTATCAGCCCAAGCCTCAATGTTATCCAGGCCTTGCTGCAAATGGGTGCTTCAGTATCCGGGGAGTCACGAATGGTGTTGAACATTGTGCAATCATGAGTGAACATCCCCACTCCTGACCATTTGCTGGAGGGAAAGTCATTGATGAAGTTGCTGACGGTGGTTGGACCTTGGACATTATCCTGGAGAACTCTTGCAGTGATGTCCCAGAACTGAGATGATTGACCTCCAATAATGGCAACCATTTTCCTTTGTGCTAGGCATGACTCTAACCGGTGGTGAGTTTTCCTTGATTCCTATTAGCCCGTTTTACTAGGGCTCCTTAATGACACATTCAGTTAAGGGCAGTCACTCACTTCATCTCTGGAGTTCAGCTCCTTTGTCCATATTTGGACTCAGGCTGTAATCAGGTCAGAAGCTGAGTGACCCTGGCGGAACCCAAACTGAGTTTCAGTGAGCAGGTTGATTCTGAATAATTGCCGTTTGATAGCACTGTTGATTATCACTTCCGTCACTTTCCTGGTGATGTAGAGTAGACTGATGGGTGGTAATTGGACAGTTTGGATTTGTCATACTCTTTGTGGACTTACTAGGGCAGTCTTTCACCTTATGGGGCAGATGCCACAAGTGTTGTAGTTTCATAGATAGTTTCATAGAATTTGTGCAGAATTTGTGCAGTGCAGAAGGAGGCCATTCGGCCCATCGAGTCTGCACCGGCTCTTGGAAAGAGCACCCTACCCAAGGTCAACACCTCCACCCTATCCCCATAACCCAGTAACCCCACCCAACACTAAGGGCAATTTTGGACACTAAGGGCAATTTATCATGGCCAAACCACCTAACCTGCACATCTTTGGACTGTGGGAGGAAACCGGAGCACCCGGAGGAAACCCACGCACACACGGGGAGGATGTGCAGACTCCGCACAGACAGTGACCCAAGCTGGAATCGAACGTGGGACCCTGGAGCTGTGAAGCAATTGTGCTATCCACAAGGCTACCGTGCTGCCCTGTCTGTCTAGTTGTACTAGAACAGTTTGGTTAAGGGTGCAACTAGATCTGGAGCACAAGTCTTCAGTACTATTATTGGATCCTCAACTTTATAATTAGGGGCATAGAATACATAAGCAAATATGTTATGATACAAGTGAATAAATCACTTGACCTCAGCTGGCGTTTTGCATTCAGTTCTGGATATCACACTTTAGGAAGGATCTGAAGAGGTTAGTGTGAGTGCAGAAAATATTCATGAGAATGGTTCCAAGGATGAGGAACATCAGTTATGTGGATATATTGGAGAAGTTGGGACTGTTCTGTTTGGAGAAGAGAAACTCGAGAGGAGATTTGATAGAAATATTCAAAAACCTGAGGTGCCTTGACAAAGCAAATAAGGAGAAACTCTTCCCATTAGAAGAATCAAGAACCAGAGGGCACAGATTGAAGATAAATGACAAAAGAAGCAATGTCGATATAAGAAACATCTTTTTTGTGCAGTTAGGACCTGTAATGCACTGCCTGAGTGTGTGATGGAGGAAGATACAATCATGGTGCACTGCCTGAGTGTGTGATGGAGGAAGATACAATCATGGTACTCAGAGGGGAATTGGAGCATTATCTGAAAAGGAAAAAAATGCAGTGCTATGGGTAAAAGACAGGGGATACCACCAGGTGAGTTGCTGTCCTACCATCACAGGCACATCCTTCTGTTCTGCAACCATTCTATGATTCTAAACTGATCCCGCAACCAGTGGATCAGACTAAACTATGCAGTCCAGTCACATTCAGTTCTGAACAGTGGTAGACAATTAAACAATTAATTTAAAAATTTGGTTCCTTGAGCATCCCCATCCTCAGCGAATGAGTGTAAAGGACAAGGCTGAAGCATTTACAACCACCTTTAGCCAAAAATATCAATCAAATGATCCATCTGAGCAGTCTTGAGGTCCCAAGCATCACACATGCCATTCTTTAACCAATTCCGTTCACTCCATGGGATATCAAAACTGGATTTAACAAAGGCCATGTATGGCTCTGACAGCATTCCAGCTGCTGACCTGTGCTACATATCTAGTTGTGAATCTAGCCAGGCTGTTCCAGTACAGCCATAACACAGGCATATACATGACAAATGGAATATTGCCCAGGTATGCCCTGACCACAAAAGGCAGGACAAGTCGATAATGACCAATGCTCTCAAAACGTGAAGAGAGTTGAAGTGGTAAGTGACTGGAAGTTCAGGGTCATGCTTCCAGACTGAATGGAGGTGTTCTGCAAAGCTGTCACCCAATCTGCGTTTGTTCTCCCCAGTGTAAAGAAGACAACATTGTGAGCAGGAATACAGTGTACTAACTTGAAATGTGCACCAGTAAATTGTTGTTTTACCGGGAAGTCATGTTTGAGGCTCTGGACAGTGAGGAGGCAGGAAATGTAAGGCAGGTTTTGCATCCCCTGCTCATCTGTTGGAAGGGGAGCGAATGGTGAGTGTGATTGAAGAGTGTACCTGGGTGTTGTGGATGGAATGATCCCTTCAGCATATTGGGAGGTGAGAAGAAAATGTGTTTAGTGAGAACATTATGCAGGTAGTAGCAGATTTGACAGCAGATAATATATTGATTGGAGAGAATGGTGGGGATGGAAGTCAGGACAGGGGAATTCTATTGTGATTCTTGGATTGGTTGAGGTAAAAAGACATTTTGGAAGTGCTGGTATGGAATATTGCATTCTTACAACAGAAATGATAGCAATGCAAAACTTTGGTGAGTGGAATATAGGCAGGAAGGAATATAGACAGGAAGAAGTGTAATCAAGGTAGCTGCAGAAGTTATGGACTTATAGTAGAATTGTATAGTACTTGCTTGAGGTAATGTGCTGGGTCACCAGCTAGAATTGTGCCTTTCTAATGTGTTGCTGTTGATGATCCTGTGGAGCAGTAGGCCAAAAGTCTTGGAGCATCTTCAACCATAATTTCAATGGTGTAGGGTTCTGTGGCAGGAATTCAGTTCTATTGTCGTGACAACTTTGTTTGATGGAGGGGAGCATCAAGAATGCTGCATGAAATGCGATGTAAAATTTAGTCAGTGTTTCCAAATGTCTATATATTTCTGTACCACAATGGTTGTTTTTATAAAAGTTTAAGATGCAATCCTAAAATTCTCCTCTAGCAGAGAGCGAAAGCAGAAGTTTGAAACCTAATCTTAGGGTCAGGGAGAAATTTTCCAAGGTTTTCCTTCCATGAGGTATTTCCTTTTGGTTCAGTCTTTCCCTGAGGAGGTTAAATAGTTGGCGTACACTCCATCATATGGAGAACTGCAAGGTTCAGTGAGTGGGTTTGAAGAATTGAATAGATTTTTTTCTTTCTTATGGGTTTGTTGTACTTGAACATTCATATTCCTTTTTCAAAAATGCACAGGAAAATTCCATTTTAGACTTCCTTGAGTGTACATATTACATCCAATCTGGAGAATATTTTTCACGATATCAGCTGATTGAAAACTGCATTGGTCTGATGATGCGACCTTGTTTGTTCTCCCATCTGTCTTTCTGGTAAGATCATAATTCAGTATCAAGTGCTTTCACGTGGCGTGTGGTATCTTGCTGTAGAGTATTAACCTCAACTTTATTGCAAACTATTTTGCAGTTGATTATTATTCCAATATGACTGGTCTCAGTACAGTGTAAATCTAGGTTGTCCTATAAGCTGCACTTAATGCTTTATTCTTGCAGGTAACTAATTTTGTCGTTGAGTACCACTAAATAAAACAATTTAATGTGGCATAGCTAATTCCTTAATCAAGTTGTAAAGCTAACACCTGTGATTGCACGCTGAGTTTCTGATTGCAAACAGGATTTTGTCTTTTTAGTTGAAAATGCCCAACAGCTATCACTGCTGAGTGAAATTGTTTGACTTTTTCTGACAGCTTTGAAATTGGCATTTGAAAATGTGTTATCATAAATTTGGAAAGTGCCTCATGTGGCGGTCCAAACATGTGAATCCTCTTCAATAAGTTGTATTTTAAAACTTAGCATGAAGTTTGAAGACTTCCACCTGCAGATCATGTTGTGTTGGGGCAAAGAAAATAGTTTTCTTCCAGCAATGTAATGCATGAATGCACCCTTCATAAAATAATGTCTAAAACCTTTTTAAAATTTGCATGCAGTTAGAGCAAACAGACTTTAAACTGTTGGTTGCTTCCAAGATTTCTGGTGGAGGAATGTATTTTACTATAGCTGTGTACAGCATGTGGCAGTCTGATCTTTAATCGTGTTGACGAGTTAAACACAAATTGTATTTTAACCGATAGGGGTAGGCTCAGCGCATATTTTCCCTCGTTAGTAGGTAGGGAATGTGGAGTCACCAAAGATAAAACTTAACATTTTTCAGATCATCCGTCTTTAATTGTTGATACTGTCATGATATGCACTCATGCACATAATGAGATACAGAGAGGCAGTGACAGATACCCAGTACAGCCAATCAGTACACAGGACAGACCACAACCAATCACCAGGCAGAACACTAGAGGGTGGTTTCCCACTATAAAACACACGAGGCATCAGCACTCTGCCTCTTTCCGCTGGTGACAACTGTAGTGACAGTCAGGGTGTATATATCAGTTAGCACCTTCTACACGTGGCTCAGAGCTAGTCTGGTCTAGTTAGTTATAGTTAGCACGCTTAGATTAGTAGAGTGTCAACCCACAGCAAACTGTGCACTACTCAGCAAGTTCAATAAAGCGTATTGAACTAACATCAACGTTTGGTGTCTACTTTCAAGTACAACTGCATCCAGTTGCAGTCCGTGTTACCCAGGGTGAATAACACGACATGGTACCAGTGCTTTATCTAAGTGGTTTACCTCGAGTGATTCCGTGACGACCAGCAAGTGCCTTCCAGCGGCATGGAGAAGATCCAGGCCACTCCACAGCTATGGATCTCTGGCAATCACGGCGCCAACTGGCGGGTCTTCAAGCAGAGGTTCCTTCTCTACAGTGAGGCCTCGGGCCTCGAGGATGCGTCTGATGCCAGAAAAATCACGCTGCTCCGATCAACTGCGGGTGACCAAGCCATCCAGATTTTCAACTCGCTTACTTTTGCTGACGGCGAGGACAAGACCAAATTCAAGACCGTTTTAGCGAAGTTCAACAGTCACTGTGAAGTCGAAACAAACGAGAGCTTTGAGCGCTATGTCTTCCAGTAACGTGGAATGATGAACCTTTCCAAAGGATGAACCTTTCCAATCCTTTCCAACTCATCTCCGTATATTAACGCACTCCTGCAATTATGGTGACACCGCTGATTTCATCATCAGGGATCAGATCGTGTTTGGGGTGCACTCCGATTCTTTGTGGAGCAACTCCTCAAAATTAAACACATGACCCTGCCAGTCGCAATCGAGACGTGTAAAGTGTATGAACAGGCGAGAAATCGGTACTCCCGTTTCAAATTGGCAGAACATGAACAACTTGCCTCCCACGAGGCAGAAAGTGTACAGGCCATCGCCCGGATGCAGCGCCTCAGTATCAATGAAGGCGGCCATTTCGCGCGCTTTTCCCGGGGCCCCACGCAAGCGCAACACGAACGGGAGAACAAAGCGGCCGAAGACCAAACTGCGCAGGTGTGAACATCGGCTGACCGCACTGCGCATGTGTGACGATGCACGGAGCGTAACAACGTCAACGTCATGATGTGCCCGAACTGCGGCACCGCCAACTTAAAGCGGCAATGCCCTGCAAAAGGCAGGCGATGTTTAAATTATGGGAAGCTTGGACATTATGCAGCCTTGTGCAGGTCTGCACCACCGGTCAAGGGCCAGCGATCCCATTTCCAACGCAAGCGCGTTCGATGTGTACAGCAAGGTCTACTGGATTCTGATCCTGGTAGCACTACAGACCCAGAAGACGACTGCCTGGAGTCCCCATATCGTGTGGGCATCATTACTACATGTGAGTATGCCTCCTCAAATTCAGCAAGATGCCTATCTATCCCCAATGTGGATTCCACAGACGAATGGCGTGCTGCCATACACTTAAATCAATGCAGCATCCAGTTCAAGCTGGACACTGGTGCTTCTGCCAATCTCATCTCTCAAGCTGATTTTGACCGCATTAAAAAGCAACCCAAAATCCTTCCGCCAGCCTGCCAGCTCCTCAATTATAATGTCAATGCCATAACTGCACGAGGATCTTGTCATTTATTTGTCTCCAACAAACCCATCAATGCCATACTGCGATTCAAAATCGTCAAGCCTGACAAGGCATCTCTGCTTGGTGCCCATGCATGCAAGCTACTCAACCTCGTACAGTGAGTCCATGCCATGTCTTCTTTCAATGTGGATCTTCAGGCTGACATTGATTTCTGCCGGGTCTGGTAGCCAAAAGACATAACATTCCTGGGGCACACTGTCAGGGGAATGTTGCAGTCTTCTTGCCACACCGGGAAATGTCAAACAAATGCCGTGGGGGCCCTGTAAAAGAGCCCAAAAGTCCGTTCCAAGCGGGAGCTACCGAATATGCGGCCTAGCTCTGCATAGCCGCACCCGGAAGTCTTCAGGCTGACATTGATGACATCCTTGCGCAATACCCAGATGTGTTTAGTGGAATGGGTACTCTGCCACACTGCTACAAGATCTTACTCAGGCCTGATGCCACGCCTGTGATCCATGCACCACGCCGGGTGTCGGCTCCTCTGAAGGAACGTTTAAAGGCACAGCTACAGGAGCTCCAAGACCAGGGCATAATCTCCAAAGTGACGGAACCGACTGACTGGGTTGGCTCGATGATCTGTGTGAAGAAGCCCTCAGGAGAGTTGCGGATATGCATAGATCCCAAAGATCTATGCATAAAGGGGGCAGCACGGTAGCATTGTGGATAGCACAATTGCTTCACAGCTCCAGGGTCCCATGTTCGATTCCGGCTTGGGTCACTGTCTGTGCGGAGTCTGCATATTCTCCCCGTGTGCGCGTGGGTTTCCTCCGGGTGCTCCGGTTTCCTCCCACAGTCCAAAGATGTGCAGGTTAGGTGGATTGGCCATGATAAATTGCCCTTAGTGTCCAAAATTGCTCTTAGTGGTGGGTGGGGTTACTGGGTTATGGGGATAGGGTGGAGGTGTTGACCTTGGGTAGGGTGCTCTTTCCAAGAGCCTTTACAGACTCGATGGGCTGAATGGCCTCCTTCTGCACTGTAAATTCTATGATCTATGATCTTAACCGGAACATAATGCGGGAACACTACCCGATCCCAAAGCGGGAGGAAGTGACCAGTGAGATGGCACACGCCAAATTCTTCACGAAGCTAGATGCATCGCGTGGTTTCTGGCAGATACAACTGGACGAGTCCAGCAGGAAGCTCTGCACGTTCAACACACCATTGGCAGGTACTGTTATGACCGTGTGCCGTTCGGCATTGTTTCAGCCTCTGAAATCTTCCACAGGATCATAGACCAGATGATGGAGGGCATTGAAGGTGTGCGTGTCTACGTAGATGATGTAATCATATGGTCCACGAACCCCGAGGAACACATAGCTCGTCTCAAACAAGTCTTTCGACGTGTCCATGCAAACGGCCTCAAGCTGAACAAGGCCAAGTGCTTCTTTGGCATGTCATCCATCAAGTTCTTGGGCGACCAAATATCCCAGCAGGGTGGGCGACCAGATTCGGACAAAGTGAAGGCTTTAACGCCATGAAGACCCCGGAAGACAAAAAGGTGGTACTACGCTTCCTCGGTATGGTGAACTTCTTGGGACAATTCATTCCCAACCTGGCCTCACGCACCACGGTTCTCAGGCATCTGGTGAAGAAGTCCACTGCATTCCAGTGGCTATCCACACATCAAGCAGAGTGGCTCGAGCTAAAGGCAAAGCTCACCACTGCTCCGGTACTTGCGTTTTTTGACCCGGACAGGGAAACATAAATCTGCCCGGACATAAGCCAAGACGGCATTGGTGCGGTGCTCCTCCAGAAGGATGACCCCTTGTCCTGGGCTCCAGTTGCTGATGCGTCAAGGGCCATGACTCCTACTGAACAGAGGTATGCCCAGATAGAAAAAGAGTGCCTGGGCCTCCTAACTGGCATTGCAAAGTTCCATGACTACGTCTATGGTCTACCAACCTTCACAGTGGAGACTGACCACAGACACTTGGTCCATATCATTCATAAGGACTTGAATGACATGACGCCCAGGCTTCAGCACATTCTCCTTCGACTCCGAAGGTACGATTTTGAGTTAGTATACACACCAGGCAAGGAGCTGATAATTGCGGATGCCCTGTCACGCTCCATCACCTCGCCCTGTGAACAGGTTGACTTCATCCGCCAAATTGAGACACAGGTGCAACTGTGTGCCAGAAACTTCCCGGCCTCAGATGAAAGAGTAATCAGCATTCATGAAGAGACTGCCAAGGACCCTCTTCTGCAGCGTGTGATGCACCACCTCGTAAATGGCTGGCAAAAAGGGGAATGCCCTCAGTTCTTTAATGTGAAGGATGACCTGACAGTCGTCAAGGGGATCCTCCTCAAGCTAGATCGTATCGTTATTCCTCGCAGCCTGCAGAGCTTAGTGCTCAAACAAATCCACGAGGGACACCTAGGTGTCGAAAGTGTAGGCACAGGGCCCGGCAGGCTGTCTATTGGCCTGGGATCAACCAGGACATATCCAACATGGTCCCCAATTGTGCAACCTGCCAGCGTTTCCAGCCTGCTCAGGCAAAAGAAACACTCCAGCAATACGAGATCGTGACCTCTCCGTGGTCCAAGGTGGGAATCAACCTTTTTCACGCCAATGGGCGTGACTATGTGCTCATCATAGATTACTTCTCAAATTACCCGGAAGTTGTGAAGCTGTCAGACTTCACATCAAGGACAGTCATCAAGGCCTGCAAGGAGACATTTGCCAGGCATGGTATTCCACTCACTGTCATGAGTGACAAGGGTCCCTGCTTCCACAGTCAAGACTGGTCCAATTTCACCAAGTTGTACCAATTCAAACAGATTACCTCAAGCCCACACTACCCGCAGTCCAACGGGAAGGTCGAGAAAGGGGTCCATATAGTGAAGCAACTGCTCTGCAAGGCTGCGGACTCTGCTTCTGACTTCAACCTTGCGCTGCTGACATACAGGGCAACCTCTTTGCCCACCAGTATGTCTCCGGCTCAACTACTCATGAATAGAGACCTGCAGACGACTGTTCCGGCCATACGCTTACCAGACCTGGATTACCTCCCAGTGCTGCAAAAGGTGCAACAACTCAGGAACCGGCAAAAGCTGACGTACAATGCTTATGCTACCGATTTGCCTGTGCTATCTCCGGAAGATGCTGTTCGGATTAAGCTACCTGATGGAGGCTGGTCAGCTCCAGCTGTTGTTGTTTGACAGGCTGCTCCCAGATCGTTTGTGGTTCGTATGGCTGATGGCTCCATTGTCAGGCGCAACAGACGGGCACTGCGCAAACTTGCCTGCCCACCACCAAATCCTACCTTTCCGGATGTTGTCATGCCTCCTCCAGACACCTCTCACCTCGAGGCCACCAATCTGGCAGCAATCCCGCCTGTCAAGGCGCCGTCGTCCCCACCTCCACCTCTCAGGCGGTCGACAGGGATCCGATGCAAGCTCCAAAGAGCTTGTAGACATTTAGACAAACTTATAGACATTTATCTTGTAAATTTTGTTCTGTATCTGCACGCTAGTCACCTCTCGTGTATATATTCATTCACTCGCCATTTAATGTAAATAGTTATACATGTGCAGTCAGTCGCATATGCTCCAAGCACCGACAATTTGTTTTTTTTTTAAAAGGGGGGGATGTCATGATATGCACTCATGCACATAATGATATACAGACAGACAGTGACAGACACCCAGTACAGCCAATCAACACACAGGACAGACCACAAGCAATCGCCAGGCAGAACACTAGGAGGGTGGTTTCCCACTATAAAACACACGAGGCATCAGCACTCTGCCTCTTTCCACTGGTGACAACTGTCGTGACAGTCAGGGTGTACATCAGTTAGCACCTTCTACATGTGGCTCAGAGCTAGTCTGGTCTAGTTAGTTATAGTTAGCAGGCTTAGATTAGTAGAGTGTCAACCCACAGCAAACTGTGTGCACTGCTCAGCAAGTTCAATAAAGCATATTGAACTAACATCAGCGTTTGGTGTCTACTTTCAAGTACAACTGCATCCAGTTGCAGTCCGTATTACCCAGGGTGAATAACACGACAGATACTAAAATACAATTTGTTGAAGAGGATGGGCATGTTTGAACCGCTACATGAGGCACTTTCCAAATTTATAAGAATACATTTCAAATGTCCATTTCAAAGCTGTAGAGGGAATAATCAAACAATTTTACTCGCCATTGAAAGCTATTGGGCATTTCACATTTAATCTTCCACTTTTACAGTGCTGATATTCTAGCTTGCATGCAAGTCAAAAGTATTCAATTCCAGCTAAATGGTTCCAAATTCTGAATTGCTGAGTATGAACTAACAAAAAAAACATAGTCCCGTTTTGGGCAGGATTAGCAGTGTCATTAAACGCCAGGAATGACCCCACTATCTATTATTTTTCTGGGCCTCAGCGGGGGATGCACTCAGCCACATTTCCTGCACTGAGGAGTTCTGACCCCCTAGCCTTCCAAAGCCCCAACTCGCATATGAAAGGTCCTCCAGCCCCCCCCCCCCCCCCCCCCCCCCCCCCCGTAGTCCACCTCATATGGCCAGGGAACCCCCAGACCCATTCCTCAGCATGAGCAAATGCCACCTGGGCACCACTGCCAGTGTGCCAGGCTAGCAGTGCCACAATGCATCAGCAGTGCTAGGGTGCCAATATGCCTAGGGGCCAACCACCCGGGGCCTCCAATCACCTGGGAGACCACCCCCCAAGTGCCATTCCTTCAGGTCCCCGTTTGTAGGGACCAGTGCTAAACGGTGCCAAATGAGCAGTTAAACTCACGTAACTATGCAAGTCTGGATCCGGCAGGACCTACCGATTGTTCCGTTCTGATTCCGGTGGGACACAGCCGGTAAATTACACCCTATGACTTTTTTTTGTACCAAATCAAAATGATTCCTGGCCTCAAATTGCTCCTTTTGCGTCCTGGTTTTTATGACTTATTTTTACACTTCGACTTCAGTACACAATCTGTTGAGTTTATGTTGATATCAGCTTGGTAGCACTTGTCACCTGTCAGCAGATTGTGGAATTTAGCCCAACTCCAGACAGTCAGCATATAATCTATCTGACAACACCTTGCACTGAGGGAGGACTGCAATATTAGCGGTCTGGCCCTTCTGAAAGCTTAAAAATCCACTTGTCTAGTCTAGTATATTTTAAAGATCACATGGCACATTTAAATTTGCAAATTCTCTTTCTAACATCACAGGGGCTGGTTTAGCACACTGGGCTAAACAGCTGGCTTGTAATGCAGTACAAGGCCAGCAGCACGGGTTCAATTCCCGTACCGGCCTCCCCGAACAGGCGCTGGAATGTGGCGACTAGAGGCTTTTCACAGTAACTTCATTGAAGCCTATTTGTGACAATAAGTTGTTGTTATTATTTATTATTATGCAATCACTTGCTAACGAGTATGGTTGACCACCTAAGAAACTCTGTGTCACTGGTAATGGGTTCTGTGGGTCCTTGCATGGCTGATGAGCCCGATCTCAGGAGCCGCATCTCCAACTGCACACTCAGCAGGTTTTCCAGGTGGTGTGATTGGTTCTAGGACTCGAGATGACTGGTATTCCTTTTCAGGCTCCTTTTCTGAGCCTCCTCTTGCTTTTGGGTGTTGTCAAAAAATTATGTCCATTCAATCAGGAGGCTCCTCCAATTACATATAGAACATGGAACATACAGTGCAGAAGGAGGCCATTCGGCCCATCGAGTCTGCACTGACCCACTTAAGCCCTCACTTCCACCCTATCCTGGTAACCCAATAACCCCTCCTAACCTTTTTGGACACTTAAGGGCAATTTAGCATGGCCAATCCACCTAACCTGCACACCTTTGGACTGTGGGAGGAAACCGGAGCACCCGGAGGAAACCCACGCAGACACGGGGAGAACGTGCAGAATTCGCACAGACAGTGACCCAGTGGGGAATCTACCCTGGGACCTTGGCGCTGTGAGGCCACAGTGCTAGCCACTGGGGGGGTGAGTGGGGGTGGGGGTGGGGGGGTGGGGAGGGGGGGGTGGGGGTACCCCCACAACCCAGTAACCCCACACAACGGGGCAATATTAAAAATGATAAAATCTTGAGGTGGAGGATCGAACTCTCCACCTACACATACGATATCAAGTATCGTCCAGGGGAGCTCAACGAGCCCCCAGATGCCCTGTCCCGCGGCACGTGCGCCAACGCGCTGGAGGATCGCCTGCGGGCCATCCACAATGACCTCTGGCACCCGGGGGTTACCCGGCTCGCCCACTTTATCAAGCCCCGCAACCTACCTTACTCCATTGTGGTAATCACCACTGTTGTATATATTAGGAGATGTGTGGTAAGGCCCTATACTACAGGTACGGGGGTAGTCCCTGCATGCTGGCTCCGCCCAGTAGGCAGAGTATAAATATGTGTGCTCCCCGTACAGCAGCCAATTCGCCAGCTGCTGTAGGAGGCCATACATCTTAGTGTAATAAAGCCTCAGTTGTATTCAACTCTCGTCTTTGTGCAATTGATTGTGCATCATCCACCAAGGAGATCAAGGCCATGACCAGGGCTTGCCAGATCTGCGCGGAGTGCAAACCGCACTTCTACCGCCCAGACAAGGCTCGCCTCGTAAAGGCCACGGGGCCCTTTGAGCGACTAAGCGTGGACTTCAAAGGTCCCCTCCCATTCACCAACCGCAATACTTACTTCCTAACCGTGATCGACGAGTTCTCCCGCTTCCCATTCGCCATCCCCTGTCCCGACATGACCTCGGCCACTGTGATTAAGGCACTGCACAGCATCTTCACCCTGTTTGGTCTCCCCGCTTATATCCACAGCGACCGGGGTACATCGTTCATGAGCGATGAACTGCGTCAGTATCTGCTCAGCAAAGGCATCGCCTCGAGCAGAACGACCAGTTATAACCCGCGGGGAAACGGGCAGGTGGAGAGGGAGAACGCGACAGTTTGGAAGGCTGTCCTCCTGGCCCTACGGTCGAGAAGTCTCCCAACCACCCGCTGGCAGGAGGTCCTACCCGATGTCCTACACTCCATTAGGTCGCTCCTCTGCACGGCCACGAATGAGACCCCTCAAAACCGCTTGTTTGTCTTCCCCAGGAAGTCCACCTCCGGGGTCTCGCTCCCACCTTGGCTGCTGACTCCGGGACCTGTTCTTCTCCGGAGGCATAAAACGGACCCCCTGGTCGAGAGGGTCCGACTACTACATGCGAACCCCCGATACGCCTACGTCGAGCACCCCGACGGCAGGCAAGATACGGATTCCCTCCGGGATCTGGCACCCGCTGATTCTCCCACTACAGATGCCCCCCCTCTCATGGTTTCCTTGCGGGACCTGTAGCGGGCTCCCTCTTTTTAACTCCACTCACTTATTCTGGGTTTGGTTCTCCGTTGCCCAAACCCCACCAATGCCCGAGTGACTCTCTCTCTCTCTCTCGCCGGTGGAACAACGGCCACCTTGCGCCTACTTCACTGGAGTAACGCCCCCCCCCAAGAGAGAGAAAAGGAAAATTGCTGCCTATCCACTACCTGGCAGCCTTTCCTGAGTGGACGGGTTCGAATCGCCCAGAGAGCCCTCGGTTCTTGACTCCGGAATTATGGTAAGGGATTTAAATTGTGACCCGACCAGGGATAACTGATGAGAAAACGAAAGAGCAAGATGGACTCCAATCGAGTTCAAATCATATATCTTTTATTAGCCACCAAGATTAAACCTCATCAACACCAGAAAACAACATGTAGGTATCTTATACTCTATAAACTATGACTATGGGAATAAGAACTAAACGGACACAACGTAAATTCTAACTGTAAACAGTATTAGCAATGTATTCCACTATGAAAGGTTCATGCACCCACCATTCCCACAAAGCCTCAGCTGCTATGTTACCCTCGGGAACTTCGCGAATTACTAGGAAATACTCACAATCCTGGATAATAAATTACTCAGTTGAGTCGAGCTTGACCTTCTGGGCTGGCTGCGTGCTGTGAAAAGAACTGCTGTCTGTAACTCGGTCCAGGAGAGTCCGAAGAGAAAGAGAGTTGCCATGCGGGTCCGAAGAGAAAAGAGAGCGAAAAGGCTGCCAAGCCACACTTTTTAAAGTTCAGATTTCAAAAAGTCCCGTGAGCTCCGCCCCCATCGGCAATTGCAAGAACAATGGTCCTGGATTGTTATCAGCCTCAGTGATAGCACAGTCTATTGAAATTACAAACGGCTGAGACTGAGCTGAGCCCAGTATGACTGGGTCCCATCGATGTTCCTAATCACTTTACCGGGACTTACAGATTGCTTTCCCATCATGGAGATGGGTTTCTCCTTACTGCTGGATAGCCCCATTATCGTGTCTATTGTATCTTATCCAGGTCCATTGTGGTTGGTATCGATCTTGCAATCTCGATGCGGGTCTGGTCTGGTGATGTCATCTGCTCCCTTTGTGTTTCAGTTAATCTAATCAGCAGCCCGTCTGGGCTCTGACCGTTTGTGAATTCGACTGGGGGCTGAGCCTGCTGGGAGAAACAGCCAGTTTTCTGCAGCCAAACGTGGCCACTTCTACCATTTAAAATGGCCAATGTGCGTTTCACAGCCCTCCTAGTTGTTGGTGTTGCCCGAAAAACTTACAGACCTGGCAACCACTGATGCCCCCCCCGTTCCGACCGCACGTGCCCCCTAGTGCCCCCCCTCCACACTCCCCGCCGGCGCCGGCACCGTTACCCCCCCGCCCCAGCTATCCCCCCGACCCCCTACCCCGAACCGGACCAAAGCTCCGACCACCGTGCTCCCGGATGTATCCTCACCTAAGGCGGCTGTGTCCGCCGCAACACCGCCTGAGCTGAGGAGGTCGACGAGGACTATCAGGCCACCGAAACGATAAAACTTGTGATTCCACTTCACCCCTGCCGGACTTTGAGTCTTTTTTAAACAGGGGATGAATGTGATGAATGGTTACTGTACCCTTATCATCATGTAAGGTGATGTCCCCTTTAAGACCAGGCTAGGAACCCTGGGGGTTCCGCCCACCAGGGAGTCGTATATAAGGGGCCGCTCTGTAGGCGGCACCCAGTATGCACCCATCTCGGCATCAGGCTAGTTCTCAGCTTATTAAAGCCTTCTTTACCGTCATACTCTCTGGCGTCGTTATTGAGGGTATTTCAATGGGCTATTTGGATCCCCAGGTAACGGAATTTGTGTCAGGCTTGTTTAAACGGCAATCCCATTAGTGCTGCCCCCCCTACTTGTGGGTGTACCAGGAAGATCTCGCTTTTGCTCAGGTTGTGTTTGTAGCCAGAGAAGCGGCAAACTCTTTCAGGAATGATGATTCCGTCCATGCTGTGGATCCGAAATGTAGAGGAGCAGGTCATCTGCATAGAGTGAGACTTTGTGCTCTCTGCCGCCCCTTCGGATTCCCCTCCAGCTTTTTGCTGCTCTGAGAGCAATTGCTAATGGCTCGATCGCTAGAGCGAACAGCAGCGGGGACAGTGGGCATCCTTTTCATAGAATTTACAGTGCAGAAGGAGGCCATTCGGCCCATCGAGTCTGCACCGGCTCTTGGAAAGAGCACCCTACCCAAGGTCAACACCTCCACCCTACCCCCATAACCCAGTAACCCCACACAACACTAAGGGCAATTTTGGGCACTAAGGGCAATTTATCATGGCCAATCCACCTAACCTGCACATCTTTGGACTGTGGGAGGAAATCGGAGCACCCGGAGGAAACCCACGCACACACACAGGGAGGATGTGCAGACTCCGCACACAGTGACCCAAGCCGGAATCGAACCTGGGACCCTGGAGCTGTGAAGCAATTGTGCTATCCACAATGCTACCGTGCTGCCCCTTTTCTGGTGCCCCTGTGCGGCTGGAAGTATCGGAAATTGGTGTTGTTGGTCCGTACGCTTGCCATGCGAGCATTGTATAGGAGCTTTACCCAGGAGGTGAACCCTGTTCCAAGCCCGAACCCTCTAGTACCTCCTTGAGGTATTTCCATTCAACCCTGTCGAAGGCCTTTTCTGCGTCTAGGGAGACGATCACCTTTGGTATTCTCTCCTCGGATGGGGTCATTAACACGTTCAGCAGGCGCCTGATGTTCGAGGTTAGCTGTCTACCTATGACCAAGCCCGTCTGGTCCTCTGCGACCACCTCTGGTACGCAGTCTCCTAGCCTTTTGGCTAGAATTTTGGCCAGTATTTTGGCATCTGCGTTCAGCAGTGAGATGGGTCTGTATGACCTACATTCCGTTGGGTCTTTACCTTTCTTGGGTATCAGCGAGATTGAGGCCTGTGGTAGCGTAGGTGGCAGTGTGCCCCTCGCTAGCGAGTCTGTGAACATCTCCCACAGGTGCGGGGCCAGTGCTGTCGCAAATTCTTTTGTAGAAGTCCGCCGGGAACCCGTCTGGTCCTGGTGCCTTCCCCGTCTGCATGGAGCTAATGCTGTCCATGATCTCCCCCAGTGTTAGTGGTGCTTCCAGGCCCCGTTTTCTGCCCTCCCCCAAGGAGGTATGTCCAGTCCATCAAGGAACCGTTTCATCCCGGACTCCCCATTGGGGTTCTGAGGTGTACAGCCCTTGGTAGAAGGCCTTGAAGGTTTAGTTGATCTTTTCTGGTTCTGTTTCTAATGTGCCTCTGGTATCCTTGATTCGTGCAATTTCTCTGGTGGCTGCCTGCTTTCTCAGCTGGTGTGCCAACAGGCGGCTGTCTTTGGGTCCGTGTTCGTATAGGGTCCCACGTGCCTGGCAGAGTTGGTGCACTGCTTTCCTGGTGGAGAGCAGATCAAAGTTCCTTTTGTAGCTCTTTCCTCTCCGCCAGGAGCTCTACGGTCGGAACCTCGGAGTGTTTACGGTCTACCTCCAGTATGGAGTCAACCAGCTGCTGCCTAGCTGTCCTTTCCTCCCTATCTCTTTGCGTTTTGAAAGCAATAATTTCCCCTCTTACTACGGCCTTTAGCGCTTCCCAGAACGTGGAGGGTGAGACCTCCGCATTTTGGTTATTCTCCGTGTACTCTGCTATGGCCTGCGATATCTTTTCGTTGAAGGCCTTGTCAGCTATTATGGCAATGTCCAATCTCCATGTGTGGCATTGGGCCCTGCCCGTCTTCAGCCTCATGTCTATGTAGTGTGGAGCGTGGTCGGATATCACAATTGCGGAGTATTCCACTTTGTCTAGCCCCGGAAGCACTGGTGTATACTTTGTGTACTGGGGAGAAGAAGAAGACCTCCTGCTCCCCTGGGTGGGTGAACCTCCGAAGGTCCACCGCTCCCATCTGTTCCCTAAAGTGACCGAGTTCCCTTGTCATGCTTGAGGTTTTCACTGTTTTGGAGCTTGATCTGTCAGTCATTGGATTCTGTACACCGTTGCAGGAAGACTATGTTGGCTTTCATATTTCTCAGGTGGGTGAGGACTTTGGATCTTTTCACTGGGCCGTTGAGTGCCCTTACGTTCCAGGTGACTATCCTGGTCCCCCCGCTCCTGTGGGATTAACCATACTTACCTGGTGGACGCGCCCCTGCCCTCTGGGGTTTCCCTTTGTTAGGGGGCCGTCCAGGATGGTCGCTGTCACTGCTCTCTCCATGCGGTGGGGTCCCTGCGCTCTGGGGTTTCCCTTTGTCCAGAGGGCACCTGATATGGCCGCCCACTGTGCTTCTGCCACGTGAGTAGTCCCCTGCACTCTGGAGTCTCCCTTCGCCCAGAGACCGTACTGGGTGGTTGCTTGCAGCGATTCCTTGTTGCCCTTGGTTGTGGCACTTTGTAGCCCTATTGTTATTCTCTTTCTAGCCTTGTTTGTCCCTCCTTCTCTGCCCCCCCCAGCCGATCACTCCCGTATACCCCTCTTTTGTCCCTCTTTCCCCTGTTCCTATCCCCGTTTGCTCTCCCGCCTCTGTTGAGTGGTCCCCCCCTGCCTTGCGCCGCCCCCCCTATTGGGGGCGCGCTGGGGCCCTGCTTTGTCGCATGCCTCCGACGCTAGCTTTCCTGCTAGTGTGGTGGCCCCCCTCTCGAGGGTTACTGTCTCGCTTCTCCCTCACCCGACCTCTACAGTTTTCTGCCCGCTCTTCCCCCATCCTACCCTGCACTCCTCTCGCTTGCTCTCCCTTCTCCGCTATTCTCGTTCCTTCGTGCTGGGGCCTGGTCTCCCACCTGAAGCGGTCCCTCAGTTAGTGGTCTGCTTTTTTGTTCGGGATGCGCTTGGGGGGGGGATGGGGGTGGGGGTGGGGGGGTGGAGGGGGGGGGGGTGGAGGGAGGGGGGGGTGGAGGGGGGGGGGTGGAGGGGGGGGGTGGGGAGAGGTCGCTCTTGTGAAGAGCTACTTTCGCTCTATTGAATTCGGCACGTCTCCTGGCTAGGTCTGCCCTTGGGCTTCGGGTGCAGTGACCGGTGTGCTCTGTCCATTTCTGGTGGGTTGGGGAACGTTTTCCTACCCATTAAGTTACCCAGCATCTCGGCCATGTATGCTGTGGGGTTTCTGCCCTCGATCCCCTCTGGTAGGCCCACTATCCTTACATTTTGCCTTCTCGAGTGGTTTTCCTGATCGTCCATTCTGCCCTTCAGGCTCCCCTGCGCTGTGACCAGTCTTGCCACCTCCTTCTCCAGGGCCATGATCCGGTCACTCTTGTCAGTCGCGGCTTTTTCCAGCTCCTTAATGGTCGCTTCTTGGGCGTCCAGTTTCTCCTCTGCTCTGCCTAGGACGAGCTGCACCTCCGCCAGGGCCTTGGCCATTGCTGCCTGCACAGCGACCTCCATGTCTGCTCTAGCCTCTGCCTTGTTTTCCTGCTGATGTTCCCTCAGCTCCTCAGCAAAGGATGCCTTCCAGTTCCAGTACCCCTCTGGTCCAAGGGGAAGATGCTCCTGTCTGTCCAGTTCTTTTTGTTGCGGCGTGTGGAGTAATGCCCATGTGTGTGGGGGGTGTAATTGCCAGTGGGTGAGAGGTGTGGGGGACCCTCAAGCTCACATAGTGATTGGGACACCCCTTCAAAATGGTGGCCTGATCTTGGAGGAGCCGGTCTGGCCAGGGAGTCCAGCTCTCCATTGCTGAAAAAAATTCTAAGGGTGCGATTTTATGGCCATTTCGTTGTTGAGCGAGAGCGCAATTCGGACGTTAGATTACGGGAGAGGCCAAAATCGAGAATCGTGCCAGGCTCCAAATCGGTTTGCAATCTAATAAGCCCGCTCCCATTGGTGAAATCAGGATCCCACCATCGTGATACATAGCAAAATTATTGTTTGCAAAAGGGTTTTCTCAATAAAGAAGACAGGGCCTGGAATCTTCTGTTCTGGAGTTGGGCACAGAAGTGGGAGTGATTTCCGTTGGGGAGGTGTGGGCAGAGCAGGGTGATGGCTGACTACGTGCAATCTTGAGCTGTTCTGTTTATTACACATGCATCCCCGCGTTGCTTGCCCATTGTCGCAGTGGGGGCAGGCAGACAGTTTCTGTCCCCGCTGTATCTCATGGGGTAAAAGGTCCAGGCACCATATTTAAAGGGCTCCTGGTCAGGCTGCATTATCCCTTCCATCTTTGCCCGACCACTGCTCCCCTCTTCCTCCCTATTTTGGTCATCCTCCACACAACGTACACTGCCCCCACCCAGTCTCAAACATAGGCTGACAGTTACAGTTGCTCCCCAAAGAGGGCAATGCAGCGGCAACTAACCATTGGGTATGGAAGAAGGCAACCTCACCAGGTGCACACCACTTCTGTGCAGTTCTAAAAATGAATGTTTTAATTTCTTGCTCGCACGAAGTTAAATTGGAGGGGGACTTAATACTGGCGAGCTGATGCATGCAAAATGGCTTGCCAACATTGTTCGTTGGGAAGCTTTATCCGCCTTTAAAGTACCAAGAACTTAATTCTGAAAGTTTATACTGCCGCTGGGAACTGATTTTTGGTTTCTTATCAAAATAAGTTCCCGTGCCTGCCAAGTTCCCCTCTGTTGGCAGTACCAGAAGATTCTGCCCTAGGTATCAGATATTTGCTAACTTAATCAAGAGTGAACTGATAGATCCTGCAACCTTCCCGTGCCTGCCAAATTCCCCTCTGTTGGCAGTGCCAGAAGATTCTGCCCTCGGTATCAGATATTTGCTAACTTTATCAAGAGTGAACTGATAAATCCTGCAACCTTAAGAGTTAATTTACAAACTGAAAAAGAGTCAAAGCAGAGGAAAAGTTTTGTTTGCTTGGTGAGCCGTAGCAATGTGTTCAGCTTTTGACTGCTTACGTTGTTAGGTTTTGTAGTGAGCCTGGAGAAATCATAACCGATATGGATGTTGAAAACTACCTGATGTAGTTTAGCTTTGGAATTATAGTTATGAGAAAAGCATACAAAACAAACTGGAGGAAATGACTGCTGAGATAATTGTAACCCCAGATGCTGTGCTCTTTAAAGGCTACACAGATCAACAAGTTCTCACATTGACCTCACAAATATTCTTTTTAAAAAAAAATGTTTTTTATTCTCCTTTTTCACATTTACTCCCAAATTTACACCCAACAATAATCAGTAATGAATGTAATGTCAATCCCCATATCAATAACAACGATCCCATCCTCCCACCAAACCCCCAAACATTAGCCCGCATGTTAACATAAACAAATTGGACTTCCGGTTGCGGCTATGCGGAGCTAAGCCACACGATTCGGCAGCTCCCACTACCACGGACTTTCGGGCTCGTTAGAGGAGCCCCAATGGAACTTTTTTTGACGCAACCCGTGGGGAAGGGCAGAGAGAGGTCCCCCTCCAACTTCTATGAAACGGACCAGAAGTGTAACGGCCAAAGGAGCGGCACTGGAGCAACGGGAGAAGCGAGGGAAAGAAAACAAAATGGCGGCGGCCAGGGACAAAGGGGAGCTGCAGGAGTTCATCAAGCACTGCTTCGAGGAGCAGCGCGAGGAGATGCGCAAGGAGATGTTGGCACCTATGCTTTCGGCAATTGAAGGACTCGGGATCACCCAGAAGGCCCACGAAGGTAAGACCCAGGAGGTACAGAAAAGAGTCAGTCAGAACGAGGACGAGCTCGTGGGCCTGGCGGTGAGTGGAGCAGAACGAGGTGCTACACAAGAGGTGGGCGGGAAGACTCGAAGATCTGGAGAACAGGTCGAGGAGAAAGAATCTGCGAATCCTGGGTCTCCCTGAGGGAGTGGAGGGGGCCGATGCCGGGGCATATGCGAGCACGATGCTCGAGGCGATGATGGGCACGAAGGCCCCTTCGAGGCCGCTGGAGTTGGACGGGGCACATCGGGTGCTGGCGAAGAAGCCCCAGACAAATGAGCCGCCAAGGGCGATGGTGGTGAGGTTCCACTGGTTCACGGACAGAGAGTGGGTCCTGAGATGGGCCAAGAAGGAGCGGAGCAGTAAGTGGGACAATGCAGAGATCCGAATATACTCGGACTGGAGCACGGAGGTTGCAAAGTGGAGAGCGGGTTTCAACCGGGCCAAAGAGGCGTTGTACCAGAAAGAAGTGAAATTTGGAATGCTGCAGCCAGCGCGACTGTGGGTCACATACAAGGGCCAACACTATTACTTTGAAACGCCTGAAGAGGCGTGGACCTTTGTACAAGCCGAAAAGTTGGACTCTAACTGAGGGTTTGTGAGGGTGGGGGGGATGTTTTGGGGTTTGATGTGTGATGGTTGTTGTATGTAGGGGGTCAATCATGCGCAGGAAATGTTACATGGGCTGGGGGAGAGAGACAAGGCCGCGACAGGAGCTGCGCCAGAGGGGGCGGGGCGGGCTTTGGAAAGCGCGGGATTTTTTCCCGCGCGCGGGAAGAAAGGCGGGAAGGGGAACGAAGGAATGCATATTGATTGGGAGACTCCCACACCGGGAGGTCAATGGGACGGCGGGGGAAGCCGGGGTCAGCAGGCGTCAGCTGACCTACGGGAGTGACATGGGGGGAGCAAAAAAGCTAGACAGGGGTCTAGCGGGGGGAGGGGAGGCGGGGGGGGGGAAAGGATTGCTGCTGCACTGGCCGAAAGGGAATGGGACACAGAAGAGGTGGTTGGGACGGGGGTCCCCCGTCTGGGGGACTGGCGGGTGAGGGAGGCGTGGACACGGGACTGGCCCAGAAAAGGAGCGGGGTGGGGGCTGATAACGTGGAATGTGAGGGGCCTGAATGGGCCGGTGAAGAGGGCTTGAGTGTTTGCGCACTTAAAGGGACTGAAGGCGGACGTGGTCATGCTCCAAGAGACACACCTGAAGGTGGCGGACCAGGTCAGGTTAAGAAAGGACAGGTATTCAACTCTGGACTGTACGCGAAGAATAGAGGGGTGGCAATATTGGTGGGAAAGCGGGTGTCATTTGAGGCCAAGACTATTGTAGCGGACAATGGAGGGCCCGAAAGTGGAGGGAACGGAGTATTCGGCCATAGCCGTTTCAGATCACGCCCCGCACTGGGTGGAACTGGAGCTGGGAGAGGAGAGGGACCAACGCCCGCTGTGGCGGCTGGATGTGGTACTGCCGGCAGATGAGGTGGTGTGTGGGAAGGTGAGGGGGTGCATCGAAAGGTACTTGGAGGCCAATGACAACGGGGAGGTGGGGGTGGTATGGGAGGCGCTGAAGGCGGTGATCAGGGGAGAGTTAATCTCCATCAGGGCTCATAGGGAGAAGACAGAGGGTATGAAAAGGAAGAGGTTAGTGGGGGAGATTTTGAGAGTGGACAGGAGATACGCAGAGGCCCCGGAGGAAAGATTACTTGGGGAAAGACAACGGTTCCAGACGGAGTTTGACCTGTTGACCACAGGGAAGGCGGAGGCACAGTGGAGGAAAGCGCAGGGGGCGACCTACGAGTATGGGGAAAAGGCCAGTCGGATCCTGGCACACCAGCTCCGTAAGAGGATGGCAGGGAGGGAAATAGATGAGCTTGATGGGAATCGGGAGTGGGTATCCTTCCCCTCCACGTGGTGTCAAATCCACAAGGGCATGGCACGGGTGCCACACTACCCTTGTTGAGGTGGATTCTCCTGCGGCACACGCTGTCCATCATCTTTTCGAAAGACCAGCAATGCCTGTACACCTTGTGCCATCAACGGCCTCCCCTTCTGGGTGCCCGCCTGGCCTGATGGGTGGCAGGGTCCTCGGAGTGTAGGGCAGCCCATGGCTCGCCGTCTAGAGCCTCTGTCAACCCTGCTGCTGCTGCCATCTCTGGTGTCTAACCGCCTGGCCTGCCAGCAGCCTCGCATATCTGCAAGGAAGTGGAGAGGGTGAGACACTGACAACCAGTGGTGTCTTCCACCCTGAAACCCTCCATTCCCTCATTGCTCCCCCAACCACCACATCCTCTGCCATCCAACACGCATTGCCCATGCACCCCCGGCCGCAGAGGGGGCAACTGGACACCGGACCCCAGAACCTGTATCCCAGACAGTCGCACGTAACATTATATGGACCCGTTGGTAGTCCCCTCCTCAGCGCACACACCCACTGTCATGTGAGAGTACCTTAAAGAAATGGGTGTTTATAAATGGGTGTGTATATAAATATCTATAGTGAGAGTACCTTTAAGAAATGGGTGTTTACTACTGCAATGCTGTCAGAGAGTGGGTGGAGCTGGGCTGTCTGTCAGCTTTTTATTTTCGTATTTGAGCAAGCTGCAGGGTGTGTTTTAGTTTTGTTTTCAGTGTTGGAGCTGAAGCCAGACCAAGCAGGTGTACTGCTGTTCTCTCTGCCATCAAAAGACTATCTCTTGATCATTTGGTGAATTCAGAATTATAAATGTTTTCAGTGGTGACTTTAACCTGATGTGCTTCTGAAAAAGGTTTTGTTTTTAAGTCGTATGGATGTTAAAAAGGAAAGCTTAAAGGTTTACTTAGTGTTGTAGTCTTTGGGGGTTGTATTTGAATTAATGGTTGCTAAGATGTTCACTATGTTTTAAAAAGGTTAACTTGAGTTCATAGAATAAACATTGTTTTGCTTTAAAAAATACTTTTCCATTTCTGCTGTACCACACCTGTAGAGTGGGCCGTGTGCTCCTCATACCACAATCTAGTAAAGGTTGTGGGTCAGGTGAACTCCATGATACACTTTGGGGTTCTCTAAACCCTGGCCCATAACACCCCCCTCTGATCCCGAAATGTCCCCAGTGCTGGAGCCCTGGGTGTTCGGATATTGGCTGCTGTGTTCATGGCGTTGCTTCCAGGCACAGTGTCCAGGCACCATGGTCTGATTGGGATGCAAAGGCAATAAATTCCACATGCTACCTGGCACACCTACCCATGGGAATCTACTTGGAGCTGTGAAGTGCTCATTTAACTATGATTGCCAATTCCCTATTAACAATAGCCTTCAGCTGTATGGCCAGAGGCCTTCGTGGTCAGTGGGAGTTATGGGTGGTCAGTGGGACAGACAGACAGACAGGGGCTGGTGTTGTCTCATAATGGGTACAGATGATTCCTCCCGATCAATGGCATTCCCCCTCAACTGAGGCTGCCCCTCCCCCCCCTCCTCCAATGGGGCCTCCCGGGAATGAAGATGGCAACTCACCACCTTGGATCCCCACAACAGCCATTCCGACAGCTTCATGTTTTTAAAAAGGTGTACTAATCGGCGCCTGCGTGACCACTTGCTGTGGGGACGGTTAGATGATGGGAGACCGTTAATTGTAGGGAGATTGGCTTTGTGGTGATTATTGATTTATCGCTACACGATGGTGGGATCCTGATTTCGCCAATGGGAGCGGGCTTATTAGATTGCAAACCTATTTGGAGCCTGGCACGATTCTCGATTTTGGCCTCTCCCGTAATCTAAAGTCCGAGTTGCGCTCTAGCTCAACAACGAAATGGCCATAAAATCGCGCCCTTAGAATTTTTTTCAGCAATGGAGAGCTGGACTCGCTGGCCAGACCGGCTCCTCCAAGATCAGGCCACCATTTTGAAGGGGTGTCCCAATCACTATGTGAGCTTGAGGGTCCCCCACACCTCTCACCCACTGGCAATTACACCCCCCACACACATGGGCATTACTCCACACGCCCCCCCCCCAAAGTGAGGACACCCTGTTATGGGGGCGCTGAGGGCCCCTTCTTTTGGGCTACTCCCTGTCAGGACCCCCATCCTGGCAGTGCCACGGTGCCAGACTGGCAGTGCCAAGGTGCCCAGATGCTCGAGGGAGAGCCAGGGGCCATCCTGTCCTGTTCCTGACCAACTAGGCATCTCCAATGGTCTGGGAAACCCCCATGTGTCGTTATGCCTGGTCCACGTTTGTGTGGAATAGTACCAAACGACGCCTGGTTGGGGCCTCGCTGGGGAGACAGTTAGTTCCCGGGTGCTGGGAGAATCCGACGCAGGTGTATTTAAATGAACCATATGGCTCATTTAAATATGTTGATCTGTATGTTGCCTTCGCTGGACGAGACGGTTGAATCTCGCGAGATGTCTCGAGCATCGAAAATCTCACGAGATTCAACAGCTTCGTTACACACCAAGTTGGGCGCGGCAAGGTCAGTAAATCGCACCCATCATCGATTAGTTGCACTACATCGGTCCAAGGAAATAAGAAATTGACTTGAGCATGCAAATTTACAGCTTTTGGATTAGCTGGTGTAAGTATCCGATTAGAAGCATTTCTTTGATCAACTTGTTTCATACAACTAGAAGATCTCTAATCCTTTTTTAAGCTTAAAACCTGGGAGGGGAAAATGGACATGAAAAACACAGGTAAGTTCAATGAAAATTGGTTCAAAAAGAGTTTTTATTTGGAACGTCAATCCCCATATATTAACATTTTCGAATGGCCTATCATACATTTTACTCCGTCTGTATGATGACTTCATGGCTGTGTTGCATGTGCATAGAATAGCATTTATAGCACAATATTTAAAGTATTGGACACTGAATTAGGGTGAAAATAGCTTTTTACTGAAATACCGCATTTTAAATTGCAGACATTTTGAACAAATGTTTCAATATTTATTCATTCTTGTCATTTTATTTGAGTAGGTAGAATATTTGCAGTGCCCTTTCTTTCAAAATTCTTACACTGCATCTTTCTGATATGTTTGATATATTCCACCAGAATAGAGATAATAGACTTCCAGTGGCGGCCATGGAGGGGTAGTTCGCACATTTGATAGCTCCCACCTGTAATGGACTTTTGGACCTTTTCCCCCTGTTTTTTTTCGCATTTTATGGGGTAAAGCAGTGAAGAGTGAGACAGTAAGGTATGGAGAATTGGACCAGAAGTGGCCGTGTGAGACGACAAAGTCCTATAAGGGAGACGCAAGCAGAGCTGGTAACACGGGACAGCATGGCGGAGGGCAAGGGCCGCGGGGAGACGGCACAGTGGTCGACAGAGCAGCTTGTGAAGTTTTTCGAGGATTGCTTCGCCAAGCTGAAGAAGGACACGCTGGACCCGATTAAGGCTTCGATTGATCAAGTGGTTCAGAATCAGGAAACCTACGGGAGAGCGATCCAGGAGGTTGAACAAAATTTGTCCGAGCACAAGGAGGAGATAACCGTGCTGGAAAGCAAGGTGGGGATGATGAACGACCACCAGAAAAGAATGCAGGAGAAGCAGGGGAAGCTGGATGACCTGGAGAATAGGTCCAGGAGGCAGAATCTCAGAATTGTTGGCCTCCTTGAAGGCAGTGAGGGATCAGATGCGAGGGCCTCTGTGACGGACATGTTGGAGAAGTTGATGGGGGCTGGGGCGTTCCCTCGGCCCCTGGAATTGGACAGAGCGCACAGAGCCCTCGCGAGGAAGCCCAGAGCGAACAAACCGCTGAGGGCCATTGTGGTACGTTTTCACCGTTTCATGGACCAGGAACACGTTTTGCGGTGGGCCAAGAAAGAACGGAGCAGCAAGTGGGAGGCGCTGGGAAGTTTTGGATTTGGTGAGGGCTTTATTGACTGGGTGCGGTTGCTCTATCAGGCACCAGTAGCGAGTGTGCGTACGAACCGGCTGAGGTCGGGGTATTTTGAAATACACCGAGGGACGAGGCAAGGGTGCCCCCTCTCCCCGTTACTGTTTGCTCTGGCCATAATGCCATTGGCCATGGCGTTAAGAGCCTCTAGGAACTGGAAAGGGCTGGTTACGGGGGTGGGTGGAGCACCGGATCTCGCTCAATGCCGATGACCTGCTCTTGTACATTTCGGACCTGTTGGAGGGGATGGGGGAAGTAATGCCAATCTTGGGGGAATTTGGCAATTTTTCGGGGTATAAATTGAGCATGGGGAAAAGCGAGATGTTTGTGATCCAGGCAAGAGGGCAGGAGAAGAGACTGGGAGAGCTGCCGCTTAGAATGGTAGGGAAGAGCTTTCGATATCTGGGAATCGAGGTGGCCCGTAAATGGGAGGTACTACACAAGTTAAACCTATCCCGGTTGGTAGAACAAATGGAAGGGGACTCTAAGGGATGGGACATGCTCCCGCTATCACTGGCGGGGAGGGTACAGACCGTGGAAATGACGGTCCTCCCCAGATTTCTTTCTGTCTTTCAGTGCCTCCCCATCTTCATCCTTAAAGGCCTTTTTCAAGCGGGTGAATAAGATTATTTTGGGCTTTGTGTGGCGAGTAAAACCCCGCGAGTGAAGAAAGTGTTGCTGGAGCTCAGTCGAGGGGAGGGTGGGTTGGCGATGCCGAACTTCTGTAATTACTACTGGGCGGCTAATATAGCCATGATCAGGAAGTGGGTAGTGGGGGAGGGGTTGGCATGGGAGCGGATGGAGGCGGCGTCATGTAAAGACACCAGTCTGGGAGCATTGGTAATGGCACTCTGCATTCCCGCCGGCCCGATACTCCACAAGTCCGGTAGTAGTGGCGGCTCTGAGGATCTGGGGGCAGTGGAGGAGATATAAGAGAGTGGAGGGAGCATCGATTTGGACCCCGATTTATAACAACCACAGGTTTGTACCGGGTAGGCTTCCGGAGTTGGCAGAGGGCAGGAATTAGAAGGATGGGGGATCTGTTTATAGATGGGAGCTTTCCGAGCTTGAAAGCTTTGGAGGTTAAATTTAAATTGCCAGCAGGGAATGGTTTTAGGTATTTGCAGGTGCGCGACTTCCTGAGAAAACAGGTGCCGGCCTTTCTGCTGCTGCCGCCATGGGAGATACAGGATAGAATAGTTTCCAGTACCTGGGTGGGAGAGGGAAGGTATCGGATATTTACCAGGAGCTTTCAGAGGCAGAGGAAACTCTGGTGGAGGAGCTTAAGGGCAAGTGGGAGGACAAGCTAGGAGGAGACATAGAGGCGGGTCTATGGGTGGATGCCCCAAGCAGGGTTAATACATCCTCATCATGTGCCAGGCTTCGCCTGATACAATTTAAGGTAGTCCACCGGGCACACATGACAGCGGCTAGGATGAGCAAGTTTTTCGGGGTAGAGGATAGATGTGCGAGGTGCGCGGGAAGCCAAGCAAATCATGTCCACATGTTTTGGGCATGCCCGAAGCTTAGGGGGTTTTGGCAGGGTTTTACTCAGGCAATGTCCACAGTGCTAAAAACATGGGTGGTGCCGAGTCCGGAGGTAGCGATCTTTGGAGTGTCGGAAGATCCGGGAGTTCAGGGGGCGAAAGAGGCCGATGTCCTGGCCTTTGCCTCCCTGTCCCTGGTAGCTCGGAGACGGATCTTATTAATGTGGAGGGACTCAAAGCCCCCGAGTGTAGAGACCTGGGTTAGTGACTGGCTGGGTTTCTTAGTCTTGAGAAAATAAAATTTGCCTTAAGAGGGTCAATGTTAGGGTTCCCCCGGAGGTGGCAGCTGTTCGTCGACTTTCTCGGGGAAAATTAAAAATGTCAGCAGATGCACTATTCCAAGTTTGGGGGGTGGGCGGCGGCGAGGGCATTGTTGTTGTATGGTTGAGGTGTGTGAATATTGGGCTGGGGGGGGGGGAAATGTTTATTTTACCATGATGATGTCATTGTTTTTGTTACTGTTAGAAATATTTTCAAAGACCTTAATAAAATATTATTAAAAACAAAAGAATAGAGATAATAAAAATTAGATGGTTTGATTTTTTTTAAAAAGTGACATGTATCCTGTTTTTTTCCCTAATGGGGAACATTTTTGCTGCTAGACTGATCCTTACTCATACAGCATTCTTTAATCATGCCAAAACCAATATATTAATTTAATATCATGATGTTGAGCTGTTTCACTGCCAGCAACGACACTTCTTCATCTTCAATACTGATGATTTTGGCTCACCAATGATGATAATCGTTTACCTTCTTTCATTTTTAATAGAAATTGTATCAAGTTTCTGCCGATTTTACTTTTGGAAAGTCTGTGTTTATGGGAAGTTGGAGAATTTATAGTGCTGGTTATATTTCAAAAGACAAGTCTCCCTACCTGTTGAGTCTGACCGAGTAAAGGAAAATGGTAATCCACTCTAAAATGTATTCCAATGTTAGCACATTTTTACATGTGCAGTTAGTTTCTTGCTTTAGATTTTTGCAAACCCATGGAGGACATCGAGTGAGTTTTGCATCTTCCAGTTTGGTGGAGTTGGATATGGAAGGAAAAAGTTATTGTAAGGTTTGATTCATCTGTGCAGTTTTTCATTGTTTTGGATTCCATCCGTGATGAATAAGGTACGTTGGGCGGGATTCTCCGAAATGGGGGCAGAGTGTTTCTGCCGTCGTGAACGCCGTCGAGGCGCGAAACGGCCCCTATCCCGACCGATTCAGGGCCCGATAATGGGCTAGGAGCAGCGCCACGTCATTTACGCACGCCAGGCCTTGGCGCCGCGTAAAGGCGGCGCCGCATACATGATGCGGCCGGCGCCGCATAACTGGCGTCACCCGCGCATGTGCGGGTTGGTCGGCGCCAACCCACGCATGCGTGGTTGCCGTCCTCTCCGAGTCTGCCCCGCAAGAAGATGTCTGACGGATCTTGCGGGGCTGCGGAAGAAAGGAGGTCCTCCTTCAGAGAGGCCGTCCTGACGGCCGGTGGGCACCGATCGCGGGCCAGACCCCATTTGAGGCCCCCCCCCCGGTGCAGGATTTCCCCCACCCCCCCAAGCAGGCCGCCCCCCCTCTAGCGTTCCCACGCTGTTCCCGCCGGCAGCGACCAGGTGTGGACGGCGCCGGGGGGAACCCGCCGTTTTGGGCAGGCCGCTCGGCCCATCCGTCACTGAGAATCGCAGGGGTACCGGTGAATCGCCATTTTGGCTGTCTCCGGCGATTCACTGGACCGTGCCGCGCAAAACGCGATTGTGCCGATCTGGCCGCTTCCGTGAATCGCGGGTGGGCGTCGGACCGGCGTCGCGGGAAAATTTGTCGACCCAGGCGATTCTCCAAACCGGTGCGGAAGCGGAGAATCGCGCCCTTTGTTTCCATCTTTTAAGACAATTTATTGGAAATTGCTAGGTTTTCATTAAAAAAAACCCACAAATAACAATCATAGAAAAAAAAATGTTAAAGTCTTTTGTACTCTTGATTTACCGAAGCTAACTGGTTTTCATCCGGTCCAAGCATGCACCAGGGAATTATACTTTTAAATGGAATTTCATAGAATATACAGCACACAACCTGTGATTTGGCCCAAGACAGATGACCAGGGTTAAAAATAAAGGGAATGTGTGTCCAATACAAATCCCATTCTTGTTTTTATGGTGGTGAGCTTTGTGGTGTTGGTGGACTTTATGGCATTGGCACCCTGCTTACCAAGATTGGAACACTTATTGAAATCAAACTCTCACTGTGCAAATGGAACCCAATTTTTTTTTTTATTAAATATTTTATTGAAAATTTTTGGTCAACCAACACAGTACATTGTGCATCCTTTACACAATATTATAACAACACAAATAACAATGACCTATTTTATAAACAAAAAATGAATAAATAATAAATAACAAAAATGAAAACTAGCCCTAATTGGCAACTGCCTTGTCACAAGTAACACTCTCCAAAAATATAATTTAACAGTCCAATATATAATTATCTGTAGCAACGACCTATACATACTATACAGTATATATTAACAACCCTGAGAGTCCTTCTGGTTCCTCCTCCCCCCCCGATCCTGGGCTGCTGCTGCTGCCTTCTTTTCCCCATTCCGTCTATCTTTCTGCGAGGTATTCGACGAACGGTTGCCACCGCCTGGTGAACCCTTGAGCCGACCCCCTCAGGACGAACTTAATCCGCTCTAGCTTCATAAACCCCGCCATGTCATTTATCCAGGTCTCCACCCCCGGGGGCTTGGCTTCTTTCCACATTAGCAATATCCTGCGCCGGGCTACTAGGGACGCAAAGGCCAAAACATCGGCCTCTCTCGCCTCCTGCACTCCCGGCTCTTGTGCAACCCCAAATATAGCCAACCCCCAGCTTGGTTCAACCCGGACTCCTACTACTTTTGAAAGCACCTTTGTCACCCCCATCCAAAACCCCTGTAGTGCCGGGCATGACCAAAACATATGGGTATGATTCGCTGGGCTTCTCGAGCACCTCGCACACCTATCCTCCACCCCAAAAAATTTACTGAGCCGTGCTCCAGTCATATGTGCCCTGTGTAATACCTTAAACTGAATCAGGCTTAGCCTGGCACACGAGGACGACGAGTTTACCCTGCTTAGGGCATCTGCCCACAGCCCCTCCTCGATCTCCTCCCCCAGCTCTTCTTCCCATTTCCCTTTTAGTTCATCTACCATAGTCTCCCCTTCGTCCCTCATTTCCCTATATATATCTGACACCTTACCATCCCCCACCCATGTCTTTGAGATCACTCTGTCCTGCACCTCTTGTGTCGGGAGCTGCGGGAATTCCCTCACCTGTTGCCTCGCAAAAGCCCTCAGTTGCATATACCTGAATGCATTCCCTTGGGGCAACCCATATTTCTCGGTCAGCGCTCCCAGACTCGCGAACTTCCCATCCACAAACAGATCTTTCAGTTGCGTTATTCCTGCTCTTTGCCACATTCCATATCCCCCATCCATTCCCCCCCGGGGCAAACCTATGATTGTTTCTTATCGGGGACCCCCCCCAACGCTCCAGTCTTTCCCCTATGCCGTCTCCACTGTCCCCAAATCTTCAGTGTAGCCACCACCACCGGGCTTGTGGTGTAGTTCCTCGGTGAGAACGGCAATGGGGCTGTCACCATAGCCTGTAGGCTAGTCCCCCTACAGGACGCCCTCTCTAATCTCTTCCACGCCGCTCCCTCCTCCTCTCCCATCCACTTACTTACCATTGAAATATTAGCGGCCCAATAATACTCACTTAGGCTCGGTAGTGCCAGCCCCCCCCTATCCCTGCTACGCTGTAAGAATCCCTTCCTCACTCTCGGGGTCTTCCCGGCCCACACAAAACCCATGATGCTCTTTTCAATCCTTTTAAAAAAAGCCTTCGTGATCACCACCGGGAGGCACTGAAACACAAAGCGGAATCTCGGGAGGACCACCATCTTAACCGCCTGCACCCTCCCTGCCAGTGACAGGGATACCATATCCCATCTCTTGAAATCCTCCTCCATCTGTTCCACCAACCGCGTTAAATTTAACCTATGCAATGTGCCCCAATTCTTAGCTATCTGGATCCGCAGGTAACGAAAGTCCCTTGTTACCTTCCTCAACGGTAGGTCCTCTATTTCTCTACTCTGCTCCCCTGGATGCACCACAAACAACTCACTTTTCCCCATGTTCAATTTATACCCTGAAAAATCCCCAAACTCCCCAAGTATCCGCATTATTTCTGGCATCCCCTCCGCCGGGTCCGCCACGTATAGTAGCAAATCGTCCGCATACAAAGATACCCGGTGTTCTTCTCCTCCCCTAAGTACTCCCCTCCACTTCTTGGAACCCCTCAACGCTATCGCCAGGGGCTCAATCGCCAGTGCAAACAATAATGGGGACAGAGGGCATCCCTGCCTTGTCCCTCTATGGAGCCGAAAATATGCAGATCCCCGTCCATTCGTGACCACGCTCGCCACTGGGGCCCTATACAACAGCTGCACCCATCTAACATACCCCTCTCCAAAACCAAATCTCCTCAACACCTCCCACAAATAATCCCACTCCACTCTATCAAATGCTTTCTCGGCATCCATCGCCACTACTATCTCCGTTTCTCCCTCTGGTGGGGCCATCATCATTACCCCTAACAACCTCCGTATATTCGTGTTCAGCTGTCTCCCCTTCACAAACCCAGTTTGGTCCTCGTGGACCACCCCCGGGACACATTCCTCTATTCTCATTGCCATTACCTTGGCCAGGACCTTGGCATCTACATTTAGGAGGGAAATAGGTCTATAGGACCCGCATTGTAAATTTTCCTTCTTTAAGAGAAGCGATATCGTTGCTTCAGACATAGTCGGGGGCAGTTGTCCCCTTTCCTTTGCCTCATTAAAGGTCCTCGTCAGTACCGGAGCGAGCAAGTCCACATATTTTCTATAGAATTCGACTGGGAATCTATCCGGTCCCGGGGCCTTTCCCGCCTGCATGCTCCTAATTCCTTTCACCACTTCTTCTACCTCGATCTGTGCTCCCAGTCCCACCCTTTCCTGCTCTTCCACCTTGGCAAATTCCAGCGGATCTAAGAAGCCCATCATTCTCTCCCTCCCATCCGGGGGTTGAGCTTCATATAATTTTTTATAAAATGTCTTGAACACTCCATTCACTCTCTCCGCTCCCCGCTCCATCTCTCCTTCCTCATCCCTCACTCACCCTATTTCCCTCGCTGCTCCCCTTTTCCTCAATTGGTGTGCCAGCAACCTGCTCGCCTTCTCCCCATATTCGTACTGTACACCCTGTGCCTTCCTCCATTGTGCCTCTGCAGTGCCTGTAGTCAGCAAGTCAAATTCTACATGTAGCCTTTGCCTTTCCCTGTACCGTCCCTCCTCCGGTGCTTCCGCATATTGTCTGTCCACCCTCAAAAGTTCTTGCAGCAACCGCTCCCGTTCCTTACTCTCCTGCTTCCCTTTATGTGCCCTTATTGATATCAGCTCCCCTCTAACCACCGCCTTCAACGCCTCCCAGACCACTCCCACCTGGACCTCCCCATTATCATTGAGTTCCAAGTACTTTTCAATGCACCCCCTCACCCTTAGACACACCCCCTCATCTGCCATTAGTCCCATGTCCATTCTCCAGGGTGGGCGCCCTCCTGTTTCCTCCCCTATCTCCAAGTCCACCCAGTGTGGAGCGTGATCCGAAATGGCTATAGCCGTATACTCCGTTCCGCTCACCTTCGGGATCAATGCCCTACCCAGCACAAAAAAGTCTATTCGCGAGTAGACTTTATGGACATAGGAGAAAAACGAGAACTCCTTACTCCTAGGTCTGCTAAATCTCCACGGGTCTACACCTCCCATCTGCTCCATAAAATCTTTAAGTACCTTGGCTGCTGCCGGCCTCCTTCCAGTCCTGGACTTCGACCTATCCAGCCCTGGTTCCAACACCGTATTAAAATCTCCCCCCCATTATCAGCTTTCCCATCTCTAGGTCCGGAATGCGTCCTAGCATCCGCCTCATAAAATTGGCATCATCCCAGTTCAGGGCATATACGTTTACCAAAACCACCGTCTCCCCCTGTAGTTTGCCACTCACCATCACGTATCTGCCCCCGTTATCCGCCACTATAGTCTTTGCCTCGAACATTACCCGCTTCCCCACTAATATAGCCACCCCCCTGTTTTTCGCATCTAGCCCCGAATGGAACACCTGCCCCACCCATCCTTTGCGTAGCCTAACCTGGTCTATCAGTTTCAGGTGCGTTTCCTGTAACATAACCACATCTGCCTTAAGTTTCTTAAGGCGTGCGAGTACCCGTGCCCTCTTTATCGGCCCGTTCAGCCCTCTCACGTTCCACGTGATCAGCCGAGTTGGGGGGCTTCCTACCCGCCCCCCTTGTCGATTAGCCATCACCTTTTTCCAGCTCCTCACCCGGTTCCCACGCAGCTGTATCTCCCCCAGGCGGTGCCCCCCCGCCCATCCTCTCCCATACCAGCTCCCCCCTCTCCCCAGCAGCAGCAACCCAGTAATTCCCCCCTCCCACCCCCCCCGCTAGATCCCCCGCTAGCGTAATTACTCCCCCCATGTTGCTCCCAGAAGTCAGCAAACTCTGGCTGACCTCGGCTTCCCCCCGTGACCTCGGCTCGCACCGTGCGACGCCCCCTCCTTCCTGCTTCTCTCTTCCCGCCATGATTATCATAGCGCGGGAACCAAGCCCGCGCTTCTCCCTTGGCCCCGCCCCCAATGGCCAACGCCCCATCTCCTCCACCTCCCCTCCTCCCCCCATCACCACCTGTGGGAGAGAGAAAAGTTACTACATCGCAGGATTAGTACATAAAACCCCTCTTTGCCCCCCACATTCGCCCCACCACTTTGTTCGAACGTTCTTTTTAATAACCCGCTCATTCCAGTTTTTCTTCCACAATAAAAGTCCACGCTTCATCCGCCGTCTCAAAGTAGTGGCGCCTCCCTCGATATGTGACCCACAGTCTTGCCGGTTGCAGCATTCCAAATTTTATCTTTTTATGAAGCACCGCCTTGGCCCGATTAAAGCTCGCCCTCCTTCTCGCCACCTCCGCACTCCAGTCTTGATAAACGCGGATCACCGCGTTCTCCCATTTACTGCTCCGAGTTTTCTTCGCCCATCTAAGGACCATTTCTCTATCCTTAAAACGGAGGAATCTCACCACTATGGCTCTGGAAATTTCTCCTGCTCTCGGTCCTCGCGCCATCACTCGGTATGCTCCCTCCACCTCCAACGGACCCGCCGGGGCCTCCGCTCCCATTAACGAGTGCAGCATCGTGCTCACATATGCCCCGACGTCCGCTCCCTCCACACCTTCAGGAAGACCAAGAATCCTCAGGTTGTTCCTCCTTGCGTTGTTTTCCAGTGCCTCCAACCCTTCCACACATCGTTTCTGATGTGCCTCCTGCGTCTCCGTCTTCACCACCAGGCCCTGTATGTCGTCCTCATTCTCGGCTGCCTTTGCCTTCACGACCCGAAGCTCCCGCTCCTGGGTCTTTTGTTCCTCCTTTAGCCCTTCGATCGCCTGTAGTATCGGGGCCAACAGCTCTTTCTTCATTTCCTTTTTGATCTCTTCCACACAGCATTTCAAGAACTCTTGTTGTTCAGGGCCCCATGTTAAACTGCCACCTTCCGACGCCATCTTGGTTTTTGCTTGCCTTCCTTGCCGCTGTTCTAAAGGATCCACTGCAATCTGGCCACTTTCTCCTCCTTTTTCCATCCGTATCCAGGGGGGATTCCCTTCTGGTTTACCGCACAGTGTTTTTAGCTGTCAAAATTGCCGTTGGGGCTCCTATCAAGAGCCCAAAAGTCCGTTTCACAGGGAGCTGCCGAAACGTGCGACTCAGCTGGTCATCGCCGCACCCGGAAGTCAAATGGAACCCAATTTAAGATTGACAGTAGTTACATAGGTGTCCTAAGGATCAGGAAAACAAGAAGGCAGGAGCTGTCCGCTGCAAGGTAAACAGCACACCTTCTGTGAGTGGAGTAACAGGAGTGCTGCCCGCCCCTAACCATTAAGAAAACTTATTTTGACTGGAGTGTCTCTGTTTCCCTCCATGTTGGCCTCACCATTTCAGCCCCTTGCACATACTCCCCATGCCATAGATGCAGATGACTCTTCTCCATGTGTTTAAATTCCCTCCCTATCATGCCTCCCTTTCTTGGTCGGGTTTTCCAACCCTGCAATCCTCTCAGAACTGTGCAGTGCTCCAATTGTGCATGCCCAGTTTCCTTTGTGCTACCATTAGCCGCTGTCTTAGGCCGTTTGCATTGCCTAAACCTCTGTGGCTCTCTACATTTCTTTCCTCTGTTAAAAAGCACCATTGACCAAGCAATTTTTGTTGGCCCTCTGAATACCCATTTTTGGCTTGGTATTGATTATTTTGGGAGTGTTTATGCTCCCGAAGTCTTGAGATGATTCCTGTGTAAAAGGAAATATACTTTGTTGTTGTGAGATTGAATTCATTTTTTAAAAAGATCCTACTCATACCCATGTGTCTCTGCATAATCAGATTCTTGACATTGGAATACAGTCCCAAGATTGTTGTACGAGAATAATATAAATATATGACTCATGTTTATTCTTCGCGTAAGCCATTATTTGGTGGAGGTAGTTGTACAGCGTCATCATCTATTTTCTGGCTGTATTCCGCTCCTTAATTTTAAAAACTCTGTTTTCCCGGTCCTATTCCTGTTATAGCGAGTGAAAAATAAGCAGTTGATAGTGATCACATTTTTAAAATGTTTTAATCCAGAGATAATTCTCCATCTGCAATTGATGTGAGAGCTACATTATCGTCGTAGAGTGCAAGATGCTTGTACTATGTTTCCATTCCACATTAAACAGAACTCTTAGATTTCTGTGGTCTGACCTCATCAATCCATAAAGTTGAAAGAAAGCAAAAATTTTGTAAAGGCCATTTTTTTTTGCTTTTACTTCTGACTGCCAACTGACGGTGTGATTAATGAATTTGCTACTATTTTGGGCAATTTTTTGTACAGCTTTAGAAGAGCCATGATTGTTAGTTGCTGTCATAAGATCCTTGATGTCACTGGAAACATGCAGTGGACTCCTGTTGTGACGACGTGTGTAATATTAGGCGTTTCACAACAATAGACAGTGATCATTGTTTTCCCTCTGAACCTCCAAAGCTTCAGTTCTTGCATTCTGTCCAGCTGCAGTGGTATAGCAGATGAAGACGGCTTTTATTCCATTCACTGTTCACTCAGTTTGTCTCCAAATATTGAAATAGGTCATTTGATGGTGGGATGGTTCACCTCACAGATTAACGATACATAAAATATGTCAATAAAGCATCTGGAATGTTCATATTAGATAACACAAATGTTTTAGGCTTTGGAGATGAAACAGTCTGTGTAATTGATACTGAAATGATAAGTTGAGATATTAAACAATTGTTTTAAACTCCTAGACAGCACTTTAACATAACATGCATTGGTGGCTTTTTGTCAGATATTTATATCTTTACAGTCTATGGCTAAAGAATGACAATATCGGAAGACCACAGAATCACACCTGATTAAACCAGGAAATACGTTTTATTTATTAGAGAGAATTAACATAATTTAATCAAACTTAAAGGATTTTTGTGAATTGTGAGCCTACGGTCACTGTGGATTGGAGAAGGGAACTGGCATGCAAAAGTAGCCAGCCGTTAGCTTAGATGAAGAGCAACAAACTGCAGATGCTGTAAGTCTAAAACAAAATTGAAAATTCTGGAGACAATTCTATACAGACCAGAAAGTTAATATTGCAGTTGATGAAATTCTTCATCAGGACAAAAAAAATTCCAGATGAACAGCCTGTGGTGAACCACTGTATTATATTGTACATACTGTTCTTATTGTACTTACTGTTCTTACCGTTTGTTACATGTCTCGGTTTGTCCATGCTGGCACCATCCCTCGGGCTCAAGTATAAAGGCAGCTAACCTCCAGCCCTGCCTTCATTCTGGGACCGGCTGCCAGCAGGTGTCTTTTAGCTGATTAAAGCCACAGTTTACTCTTCCGACTCTCGTCTGCCGTCATTGATGGTACATCAATTTAATCAGCAAAAATTTTAAGATGGATCCATCACTCAAGCTTGATCGCCTGGAGCTGGACCCCCAAGCAGCTAACGCCACTGCCACATTTGAACACTGGCTATGCTGCTTCAATTCTTATATTGATTCCTCCGCCGCCGCCGTTGCTGAGACCCACAAGCTGCGAGCCCTCAACTCCCGGGTCAGCCCGCATGTTTTCCTTCTTATCAGAGACTAACCTCGTTTGAGGATGCGATAATGCTGTTGAAGGGGCAGTATGTTAAGGAAGTAAACGAGGTGTACACTAGGCATCACCTTGCCACGAGGCGACCACGCCCCGGAAAATCACAAGCTGAATTTCTGCGCGCCTTGCGGGTACTCGGCCGGAACTTAAGTTGGAAAGCGGTATCGGCTGTCAAGCACACCGAATTGCTGATCCTGGAGGCCTATATCGCAGGCATAAAATCTAATTACATCCGCCAGCGCCTACTGGAAGGGGGTACACTCGACCTCCAAAACACAGTGCAACTCTCGGACTCGTTGGAAGTGGCCTTCTATAACATAGATGCCTACATCTCTGACCACGCGGCACCCTCGCGGACATCGTGGGCGCAGCCATCACCCGACCCAGGGGCGCCGCAAGTCTGTGCCGCACAGCGACCTGCCAACTCCAGAGGCCCGAAATGTTACTTCTGTGGCCAGGGTAAGCACCCCAGACAACGCTGCCCAGCGAGGCGCGCGATCTGCAATGGGTGCGGAAAGAAGGGCCACTTCTCTAAAGTCTGCCAGGCCCGACCTGTTTCTAAACCCAGCAGCGCTGCGTGTAGCCCGCGGGGACCGCCCCCATCTTCCACGTGTGACCCGTGGGGGCCGCCATCTTCAACGCCACCCGCCACGTGGGACCTGTGTGGGCCACCATCTTGGCCGCCATCTTCGATGCCACCCGCCACGTGCGACCCGTGGGGGCCGCCATCTTCGGCGCCACCCGCCACGTGCGACCCGTGGGGGCTGCCATCTTGGAATCACCCCGCCCCCTCCCAGAACCCCTGCTCACCAGATCGTACGCTGGCCTCCGCTACCCTCGATCAGCCCACCCACCTTCCGAAGCTCGCCTCCATCGCCCTCGACCAATCTCGACCTCATCACCTCATTAAATCCATGGTAGCCGTCCGGATCAACGGCCACGAGATGACCTGCCTCTTCGACTCCGGGAGCACGGAGAGTTTCATTCACCCAGATACGGTACAGCGCTGCTCCCTCCCAATTTTACCCGCGACCCAGGAAATCTCCCTGGCTTCCGCATCACATTCCGTGGAAGTCCGTGGGTATTGTGTCGCAACCCTTACAGTACGGGACGTTGAGTACAAAAATTTCAAGCTCTACGCCCTCCCCCAACTCTATGCTGCCCTACTACTAGGTCTATATTTCCAATGCCACCTCAAAAGTCTTACCTTGGAATTCGATGGACCCCTGCCCCCCTCACCATCTGTAGCCTCTCGACCCTTAAGGTCGCCCTACCCCCGCTCTTTGTTAACCTCACCCCGGACTGTAAGCCCGTCGCCACTGGGAGCAGACGATACAGTGCTCGGGACAAGGCCTTTATCAGGTCGGAGGTCCAGCGACTCCGGCAGGAAGGGATCATAGAGGCTAGTACTAGCCCCTGGAGAGCCCAAGTGGTGGTCGTCAAAACTGGGGAGAAGCACCGGATGGTCATCGACAACAGTCAGACCATCAACCGGTACACGCAGCTCGATGCGTACCCTCGCCCCCGCATATCTGACATGGTCAATCAGATTGTGCAGTACCGAGTCTTCTCCACTATTGACTTGAAGTCCGCGTACCACCAGCTCCCTATCCGCCCAGAGGACCGCCAATACACAGCCTTTGAGGCAGATGGCCGCCTCTACCACTCCCTCAGGGTTCCCTTCGGCGTCACCGATGGAGTCTCGGTCTTCCAACGGGAGATGGACCGAATGGTTGACCAGTACGGGCTTCGGGCCTCCGACACCTTGCCCTCCCCGACCCATACACCCGAGATCACCCTATCTTGAACCTCTTGTGCCGGGAGCAACGATAATTCCCTCACCTGTCGCCTCACAAAAGCCCTCACCTGCATATATCTAAAGGCATTTCCCGGGGGTAACTCGAACTTCACCTCCAGTGCCCCTAGGCTCACAAACGTCCCGTCGATGAACAGGTCCCCCATTCTTCCAATCCCCGCCCGATGTTACCCCTGATCGGGGACCACACCGATGCTCCCATTGCACCCCGGTGCCGTCTCCACTGGCCCCAGATCCTTAGCGTTGCCGCCACCACCGGGCTCGTGGTATACTTTGTCGGCGAGAGCGGCAGCGGTGCCGTCACCAACGCCCCCAGGCTCGTTCCTTTACAGAACGCCATCTCCATCCTCTTCCATGCCGCCCCCTCTCCCTCCATAACCCACTTGCGGATCATCGCCACATTTGCTGCCCAGTAGTAGCTCCCCAGGTTTGGCAGTGCCAACCCTCCTCGGTCCCTACTGCGTTCCAGGAGCCCTCTCCTTACTCTCGGGGTCTTATTCGCCCACACAAACCCCATAATACTCCTGCCTACTCTCTTAAAAAAGGCCTTAGTGATCACGATGGGAAGGCACTGAAACACAAACAGAAACCTCGGAAGGACAACCATTTTGACCGACTGCACTCTACCTGCCAGCGAGAGCGGTAACATGTCCCATCTTTTGAAATCCTCCTCCATTTGCTCCACCAACCTCGTCAGATTCAGTTTATGTAGGGTCCCCCAACTCCTGGCTATCTGGATCCCCAGATACCGAAAGCTCCCCTCCACCCTCCTCAGCGGTAGTTCCCCTATCTCTCTTTCTTGGTCCCCGCCTGTAATACAAAGAGCTCACTCTTCCCTACATTGAGCTTATAGCCCGAAAACTCCCCAAACTCCCTTAGAGTCTGCATGACTTCCACCATCCCCTCCATTGGATCCGCCACGTACAGCAACAGGTCATCTGCATATAGCGACACCCGATGCTCTTCTCCCCCTCGGACCACCCCCCTCCATTTATTAGACTCCCTCAATGACATGGCCAATGGTTCGATCGCCAATGCGAACAACAGGGGGGACAGGGGGCACCCCTGCCTCGTCCCTCGGTACAGTCGAAAGTACTCCGACCTCCGCCGGTTCGTCACTACACTCGCCATCGGGGCTCTGTAAAGGAGCTTAACCCAATTGATAAACCCTACCCCGAACCCAAGCCTACGCAGCACCTCCCAGAGGTACTCCCACTCTACTCGGTCAAAGGCCTTCTCCGCGTCCATAGCTGCCACTATCTCCGCCTCTCCCTCCTCCGATGGCATCATTATCACGTTTAAGAGCCGCCGCACATTGGTGTTTAGTCGCCTGCCCTTTACAAATCCCGTCTGGTCCTCGTGGATTATCCCCGGGACACAGTCCTCGATCCTTGTGGCCAGCACTTTTGCCAGCAACTTTGTATCCACATTGAGGAGCGAGATCGGCCTGTACGATCCACATTGCAGTGGGTCCTTGTCCCGCTTTAGGATCAAAGAAATTGTTGCTTCCGACATTGTCGGGGGCAGGGTCCCCTCCTCTCTTGCCTCATTAAAGGTCCTCACCAGTAGCGGGGCCAACAGGTCTGGGTACTTCCTGTAGAACTCCACCGGGAATCCGTCCGGTCCCGGGGTCTTCCCCGCCTGCATGCTCCCCAAACCCTTGCTCAGCTCCTCCAACCCAATTGGTGCCCCCAAACCAGCCACCTCTTGCTCCTCCACCCTTGGGAATCTCAGCTGATCTCGGAATCGTCTCATCCCCTCTTCCCCCGCTGGGGGCTGGGATCTGTACAGCTCTTCATAAAAGGCCTTGAATACCTCATTTATTTTCGTCGCACTCCGAACTGTGGCTCCCCTTCCATCTTTGACTCCCCCTATTTCCCTCGCTGCCATCCTCTTTCGGAGCTGGTGTGCCAGCATCCGACTAGCCTTTTCCCCATACTCGTAGGTCGCCCCCTGCGCTTTCCTCCACTGTGCCTCCGCCTTCCCTGTGGTCAACAGGTCAAACTCCGTCTGGAGCCGTCGTCTTTCCCCAAGTAACCTTTCCTCCGGGGCCTCTGCGTATCTCCTGTCCACTCGCAAAATCTCCCCCACTAACCTCTCCCTTTCCATACCCTCTGTCTTATGTAGTACCCTTATGTAGTTCCATATATATAGTATGTATAAATGATTTGGAGGAAAATGTAACTGGTCTGATTAGTAAGTTTGCAGACGACACAAAGGTTGGTGGAATTGCGGATAGCGATGAGGACTGTCAGAGGATACAGCAGGATTTAGATTGTTTGGCGACTTGGGCGGAGAGATGGCAGATGGAGTTTAATCCGGACAAATGTGAGGTAATGCATTTTGGAAGGTCTAATGCAGGTAGGGAATATACAGTGAATGGTAGAACCCTCGAGCATTGAAAGTCAAAGAGATCTAGGAGTACAGGTCCACAGGTCATTGAAAGGGGCAACACAGGTGGAGAAGGTAGTCAAGAAGGCATACGGCATGCTTGCCTTCATTGGCCGGGGCATTGAGTATAAGAATTGGCAAGTCATGTTGCAGCTGTATAGAACCTTAGTTAGGCCACACTTGGAGTATAGTGTTCAATTCTGGTCGCCACACTACCAGAAGGATGTGGAGGCTTTAGAGAGGGTGCAGAAGAGATTTACCAGAATGTTGCCTGGTATGGAGGGCATTAGCTATGAGGAGCGGTTGAATAAACTCGGTTTGTTCTCACTGGAACGAAGGAGGTTGAGGGGAGACCTGATAGACGTCTACAAAATTATGAGGGGCATAGACAGAGTGGATAGTCAGAGGCTTTTCCCCAGGGTAGAGGGGTCAATTACATGGGGGCATAGGTTTAAGGTGAGAGGGGCAAGGTTTAGAGTCGATGTATGAGGCAAGTTTTTTACGCAGAGGGTAGTGGGTGCCTGGAACTCGCTACCGGAGGAGGTGGTGGAAGCAGGGACGATAGTGACATTTAAGGGGCATCTTGACAAATACATGAATAGGATGGGAATAGAGGGATACGGACCCAGGAAGTGTAGAAGATTGTAGTTTAGTCGGGCAGCATGGTCGGCATGGGCTTGGAGGGCCGAAGGGCCTGTTCCTGTGCTGTACATTTCTTTGTTCTTTGTTCTCCCTATGAGCCCTAATGGAAATTAGCTCTCCCCTGATCACCGCCTCCCATACCACCCCCACCCGCACCTCCCCGTTGTCGTTGACCTCCAAGTACCTTTCGATACACCCCCTCACCTTCCCACAGACCACCTCATCCGCCAGCAGTCCCACATCCAGCCGCCACAACGGGCGTTGTTCCCTCTCCTCTCCCAGCTCCAGTTCCACCCAGTGCGGGGCATGGTCCGAAACGGCTATAGCCGAATACTCCGTCCCCTCCACCCTCGGGATGAGCGCCCTACCCAGAACAAAGAAATCTATCCGGGAGTAGGCTTTGTGTACATGGGAGAAGAAAGAAAATTCCCTGGCCTGCAGCCTTGCAAACCGCCATGGGTCCACTCCCCCCATCTGATCCATAAACCCCCTAAGTACCTTGGCCGCCGCAGACCTCTTTCCCGTCCTTGATTTGGAGCGGTCCAGTGCTGGATCCAACACTGTATTGAAGTCCCCTCCCATTATCAGGCCTCCTATCTCCAGGTCCGGAATGTGCTCCAACATGCGCTTCATGAATCCTGCATCATCCCAGTTCGGGGCGTATACGTTTACCAACACCACCCACGTCCCTTGCAGCCTACCGCTCACCAATACATATCGCCCTCCATTGTCCGCTACAATAGTCATGGCCTCAAATGACACCCGCTTTCACACCAATATTGCCACCCCTCTATTCTTCGCATCCAGTCCCGAGTGGAATACCTGTCCTACCCATCCCTTTCTCAACCTGACCTGGTCCGCCACCTTCAGATGTGTCTCTTGGAGCATGGCCACGTCCGCCTTCAGTCCCTTTAAGTGCGCGAACACTCGAGCCCTCTTCACCGGCACATTCAGGCCCCTCACATTCCACGTTATCAGCCGGATTGGAGGGGCTCTCACCCCCCCCCCCCCCCCCCCCCACGCCCCGCCGACTAGCCATCTCCTTTTCTGGGCCAGTCCCGTGTCCACGCCTCCCTCACCCTCCAGTCCCCCACCTCTTCTGTGTCCCATTCCCTTTCGGCCCCTGTCTAGCTTTTTTGCTCCCCCCATGCCACTCCCGTAAGTCAGCTGACGCCTGCTGACCCCGGCTTCCCCCGCCGTCCCATTGACCTCCCCGCGTGGGAGTCTCCCAATCCATATGCATTCCTTCGTTCCCCTTCCCGCCTTCCTTCACGCGCGCGGGAAAAAAAAACAGCGCTTTCCAAAGCCCGCTCCGCCCCCTCTGGCGCAGCTCCTGTCGCGGCCTTGTCGCTCTCCCCCAGCCCGTGTAACATTTCCTGCGTGTGATTGACCCCCTATATACAACAACCATCACACATCAAACCTCAAACATCCCCCCCACCCTCACAAATCCTCAGTTAGAGTCCAACTTTTCGGCTTGTACAAAGGTCCACGCCTCTTCAGGCGTTTCGAAGTAATAGTGTTGGCCCTTGTATGTGACCCACAGTCGCGCTGGCTGCAGCATTCCGAATTTCACTTCTTTCCGGTACAACGCCGCTTTGGCCCGGTTGAAACCCGCTCTCCGCTTTGCAACCTCCGTGCTCCAGTCCGGGTATATTCGGATCTCTGCATTGTCCCACTTACTGCTCCGCTCCTTCTTGGCCTATCTCAGGACCCACTCTCTGTCCGTGAACCGGTGGAACCTCACCATCATCGCCCTTGGCGGCTCATTTGCCTGGGGCTTCTTCGCCAGCACCCGATGTGCCCCGTCCAACTCCAGCGGCCTCGAAGGGGCCTTCGTGCCCATCATCGCCTCGAGCATCGTGCTCGCGTATGCCCCGGCATCAGCCCCCTCCACTCCCTCAGGGAGACCCAGGATTCGCAGATTCTTTCTCCTCGACCTGTTCTCCAGGTCTTCGAGTCTTCCCGCCCACCTCTTGTGTAGCGCCTCGTTCTGCTCCACTCTCACCGCCAGGCCCACGAGCTCGTCCTCATTCTGACTGACTCTTTTCTGTACCTCCTGGATCTTAGCTTTGTGGGCCTTCTGCGTGATCCCGAGTCCTTCAATTGCCGAAAGCATAGGCGCCAACATCTCTTTGCGCATCTCCTCGCGCTGCTCCTCGAAGCAGCGCTTGATGAACTCCTGCAGCTCCCCTTTGTCCCTGGCTGCCGCCATTTTGTTTTCTTTCCCTCGCTTCTCCCGTTGCTCCAGTGCCGCTCCTTTGGCCGTTACACTTCTGGTCCGTTTCATAGAAGTTGGCAGTGCTTGCTTCACCAGTCTGCCCCCAAAAGTCTGTGGAAACTCCTGAAAAAGGTCTGAGAGTCGGTTCCAGACGGGAGCTGCCGAATGCGTGACCTATTCCTCCATGGCCGCCACCAGAAACCTCGTCCCTGCTTCTTCAATGGCCTTGGTAGATCTTTTCACAGTTGTTCCCTCTGCTGCTAGAATTCACCTTTGATAGAGTCAAGTCAGATTGCAGCTTTAAGCTTGCCCCTCCCCCGCCTGCATGCTGGAAGAGGCTCTGTTTATCCTGCAGTTACAGCCAAATCTTTTACTGTTTCTGCCGGGCCTGGCAGCCAAAAGATATAACATTCCTGGGGGACACTGTCAGGGGAATGCTGCAGTCTTCTTCTCACACCGGGAAATGTCAAACAAATGCCGCGGGGGGCCTGTAAAAGAGCCCAAAAGTCCGTTCCAAGCGAGAGCTGCCGAATATGCGACCTAGCTCTGCATAGCCGCACCCGGAAGCATTTTTCCTATAATTTTTGACAGTTCTCAAGCTCACTGCGATTGCCGTCACTTGTTCAAGTCTTATCAATCTAGTCATGGTCATGACCGGTAATGCCGTCTTTTTCTGCTCCCTCATTATTAGTGCTGGTCACCCAAGGATCTATCCTTGTCTTTCATTGCCTCCTCATTTATACAATGACCACATCTGAAAACTGAAAATTATGCTGACGTTCAAATCCTAGCGGCAACCAATAACTCAAAATATGAATTTTCTGCTGCCCAACACACAGAATCACATGACAAAATTTCACATTTTAAGACTTTTACTGTAATAAATACACTAATCATTATTTAAATTAAACAATACAATGTAGGCAACTAATACACTGAACCACAGAAAAGGTTTTCCTGTTGACACAACTGAAAACTCAATGCCTCTTAAATTACATTCTCAGTAGAAGTGTAAATTTGTTTCATGTCCCAAGCTCGCCCAGCTTTAATCGGATCTCTTCTCCCTACCCCACCAAAGTTAATCTTCCACTTCACTCAATCTGAGCAGTATCAAATGGACTTCCAGGAGTATAGCACCTTCTGGCGACTCTATGATCTTTAAATCCCCACAAATCTCGGGCTGGATTCTCTGCACCCCGACGCTGAAATCGCAGCCGGCGCTGGGGCGGAGAATTCATTTCCCCGCACGGAATCGGGACTAGCGCCGGCGTCATTTCTCCGATTTCCGCCATTCTCCACCCCCGACTGGCTGAAGTCCCGACATCGTGGATCTAATGTGATCCTGCCGGTCGGGATACTACCTTGGCTGGACTCAGTCTGCGGCTGCCCTAGTTGGGGGCGGGCTAATTGGAGGGTTGGGTGGGGGGCCTTATACGCGGCCAGGCAATGTTTGGGCGGGCGGTCAGGGACGGGCGCGCGGCTGATCGAGGGGTCTATTTTCAGAGTCCAGCTCCGCTGTCCAAGTCCGCCATGGAGCACGGCGCTGCCGCTGGAGGCCGCCGTTGTGCGCATGCGTGGCCTCCGATCCGGAAGTGTGGGGCCCATATCTGCAGGAAAAGCTGCTAGATTTACGCCTGGTCCCTGCTAGCCCCCTGCAGGGCTTAAAACTGGCATGAAAGTCCACAGTTTTGACGCCAGCGTGAGGACATAGTCCCAAAAACAGAGAATCCAGTCCCTTGTGTCTTCCAGCCAAGAATCTGTCCTCACCAGCTTGATGATTAACTCCAAAACAGTTCTTCTGCTTGCATAGCAGCACTTGTTGTTGGGCCATTTTGCCCAAAACACTGTCTGACCAAAACCTTATTTTGTGGAGTCTAAGTTTGGTGGCGGGCAAGGAATGGGAGTGATTTCCACTGCAGGGGAAAGCATGACAACTTTGCACTTTTCAGCTCATTACATGTACATTTGTGAGGTCTTGCTGTTTCTTGCGGTGGAGGAAGGCATGAGGTTGCCATCCCCACCATTACCTCATAGGATTGAAGGTCAAGGCGCCATATTTATAGGGGACTTGGACAGTCTGCATTTATCCCTTTCACCTTTGCCTGCCATTGCTCCACCCTTTCCTGCTAACCCATCTTCCCTTCCTTGGTCATTCTCTACGCAACATGCACTACCACTATAGTGTCTTGAGCATAAACTGGCATTTATAGACACACTCCCAAAGAGGGTAATGCAGCAACAACTCAGTTAATCGTGGAAGAAGTCAAGTTTGCCAGATACATGCCACTTATGTGCGGTCGTAAAAGTGAATATTTTAATTTCTCACCAACATTTTGTTGCTTATCTTTAATTGCCCTTGAGAAGGTGGTGGTAATTCACCTTCTTGTACTGACCCTTTTCCTCCCTGGGTTTAATCCCTTTTCTCACATTTTTTACCAGATCTTAAAAGTAAATAGTTAAGAACCAGTATTTCAAGTTTCCCTCCTGGAATTTGGGATGGCCTCGCGTTGAACATCAGTGGCATCCATAACAAAATATCACTTCCCCCATTACACTAACTGTGCTGACCTATGATGTGAATCATTCTCCGGTGGGCTTTTTGTTGTTTAAGCTTTTCCAACTCTTGCATCCATTTATCATGATGAGGTCACTTCTTTTTTTGTAAAATATTTTTATTCTCCATTTTCACATTTTCTTCAGAATTTACACCCCACCAACAAGCAGTAAACGCTAACAAATACAAAGTCAATCCCCTTATCAACAACAACGATCCCATCCTCCCACCACCCCAAACAACTGCCCACCTGACAATATATGCATCAAATAAAGCAAACCCTCCCACGGTAGGAAAAACCAAGGAAAAAAAGAAAAAGGAATCAAGAAACGCCTATGGTCACCATTGCCCTACAGAGTCCCCCCCCCCCCCCCCCCCCAACATTCAATGTCATCCAATCCCTGAAAGAGTACCGTAAATGACACCCATGAATTGTAACCCCCGCCCCCCCCCCCCTGCCCGACTCCTCCCCTCCACTTCCTCTTATAAAACTCGTCCCCCCAACCTCTGTTCCTTCTCCCCAACTTTCCACCCCAGCTAGACTCATCTGAACCTATTCTGCCAGGCTCCGATGGCCGCATCCCCTCCCCCCACCTCACTCCCGTTCACTAGCCGGCTTAAACCGGCCAGCGGGAGGCCCTCGCCTGGGTCTCCTTCCCCCTTGCTCGGACCCAGGAAAACCAAGAAATCCACTCTAGCACACAAACCCCGCATACACACCCAAGCCCCAAAGAACCCCAAACCACCTCTTCCCTTGTCCAAATATATACAACGTTGGCTCATTTAGCTCATACACCAGCACGCAGTGAGAAAATACAGTTACATGAGGCTACATCGGTACATGACCATTTCTCAATTCAGCCACAGTCCTTCCACCTTCGCAAACTCCTCCGCTGCTTCCGCCGTACCAAAATAAAAGTCCTTGGATTTGTAGGTCACCCTCAACTTAGCTGGGTATACTATGCCGCACTGCATCTTACTGATGTACAGTGCCTTCTTCACCTGGCTGAAGGCAGCCCACCTCCTCGCCAGCTCCTCCGTAAAGTCCTGATATATGCGTATACCAGCTCCAGCCCACTGCACCACCCGCTTCTGCTTTGCCCAGCACAGGACCTTCTCCTTCTCACTGTACCTACTAAAACACTGAGTGACTAATCTTGGCGGCTCACTCTCCTTTGGTGCAGGCCTCCACGACCGATGAGTCCGATCCAGTTCATATCGGGAGGGATCAACCCCCTCCCCCAATAGCTTCGCCAACATCGTCGCAAAATATTCAGTCGGCCTCGGGCCTTCCACTCCTTCAGGCAGACCCACAATCTTCAGATTCTGTCGCCTGGATCTGTTTTCCAAGTCGTCCATTTTGGCTCGCAGACCCTTGTTGATCTCTATCACCTTCTGCATCTCCTTCCCCATCAAGGTGAGTTGATCACTGTGCTGCAATAATATCTCTTCCACTTCCTTCAGCGCCTCACCTTGCTCCCGCACCTCCGCCACTGCGCTCAATACCGCCGCCCTCACCGAGGCAATCGCCTCCTCCACCAGCACTTTCAATACCGCCCCCCATCTCCTTCCTCATCGCCTCCATGTGTTTTGTGAACTGCCTTTCGAGTTCCACGACCATCACCTTAGTCATTTCTTCAGCCGTGGGCAATGCGGCCGCCCCTGGTGCCCCAGCCTCCACTTTTCTTGCCGTCCCCGCGGTGACCCATCCACTCCCCGACGGACTTTCAGCTGCTTTTTTCACTACCCTTTTTTAACTTATTTCGACATTTCCCTTCACTGTGCCTTCTCCCTGCTTTTGCCGCATCCGTTGCCCCTGGGACCGGGCGTTAAACCCCGAAAATGCTGTTCCCGAACGGGAGCCCTCCAATGTGCGGCTGCCTCCCGCCCGCCGTCACCGGAAGTCCCCATGGTGAGGTCACTTCTGGCCACCCCTTTTCATATTGTTAACCATTGAATGACTTGATGTGTTTTATTTATTACCTTTATCTGCATACAAATTTAACATGCTTGCTGATTGTTTACTTTCATTCCCATTTTTGATATGGTCTTCCTCATCCCGTTGTGCCTTAGCCTTTAGCATTTGATTCTGAGCTTCAGCTATCTCTTTTTTTTTAATTTAAAGTACCCAATTCTTTTTTTTTCCCAATTAAGGGGCAATTTAGTGCGGCCAATCCACCTACCCTGCACATCTTTGGGTTGTGGGGGTGAGACCCACACAAACACAGGGAGAATGTGCAAACTCCATGAGCTTCATCTATCTCTAATCGGTCATTTAAATCTTTCCACCTCCTGAAGTGAAACATTTGCACTCCTTTCCAATCGTTACCCTTGATTTTCGCTTCCTTAGTTATTCCTGATGCACGATCAATTGAACAAAGATTAGAGTTGGATACAACTGAGACTTTATTGCTCTAAGATGTGTGGCCTCCCACAGCAGCTGGCGAAATGGCTGCTGAATGGAGGACACACATATTTATACTCCGCCTACTGGGTGGAGCCAGCAGGCAGGGAATACCGGCGAACGTGTAGTACTGGTCCGACCTTACATCACCTAATAAAGGTGTAACAGTGGTTTACCACATTCACCCCCTGTTAAAATTGAGTCCGGCGGGGGTGGTGGAGAACTATATACAGCAATGAATCTATATTTACAGTATTTGAGCAGAAAAAAAATGTCTTTTGAAGTCCGGCGGACCAGTTAGAGGTTGAACCGGTCCGGTGCCTTGATGTTCCGCTGGGAGCGACCTAGTGGCGGCGGCGATGTCGATACTGGCCCAATGTTTGGTGACTCCGGGAGCGTGCCAAAATCCTCTTCATCCTCGGGCATGTGCAGGGGAAGGACGGATAATCCTGGTGGGGTTAATGCTGGGAGCGCTGGGGGAAGGGGAGGGTGGCGCCGGGCCAGAGGGGTGTGTGTGTGTGGAAACTTCTGGTGCCAGGTCCCTGAGGGAGACCAAATCCTGGCGGCCGTCGGGGTACGCCACGTAGGCATACTGGGGGTTTGCATGGAGCAATTTCACCCTCTCCACCAACGAGTCTGCATTGTGGAGTCGGACGTGCTTATGGAGCAGGACTGGTCCTGGAGCTGCGAGCCAAGTCGGGAGCGACACCCCGGATGTGGACTTTCTGGAGAAGGCAAAAAGACGTTCATGGGGTGTGTTATGGGCGAGGTGTTTTCAGAACCCCAAAATGTATCATGGAGTTCAACCAACCTCTCCCTTTAATGGATTTGTTGCTTTTCCGAGCACGTGGCTTTTCCCTAGGTGTGGGATTACAATTATGGACACGTGGGTTTTTAAACACAAAACACCGTTTATTCCATGAACTCAACTTCACATCTTAAATAAACATTGGATCTCTTAACACCCCTTACTTCAAAGATAACTCAGAAAATATTGCAACAGTAAATAATTCCTGAAAATGTTTCTTCAAACTTCCAAGAGACTTAACACCTTTAAACAGTATCACATCAGGTTAAAGGATATATATATTTTCTGTAGAATGGCAGAGATATATTAGCTTGGTTGATTTCAGCTCCAGCACCTTGTAAAACCAGCCAGGCACTTTTTAACTGCTCTCAGCAAACCAGCCAGGCACTTATCAAACTGCTTTTTAAACTGAAACTAAAAACCTGCAAAATGGCTGACCTAAAGCCCAGCCCCACCCACTCCCTGACATCACTGTTTTCTTAAAGGTACATTGCTTACACATCCATTTCTTAAAGGCACTCTTGCATGACAGGCGCGTTGTTAGTGGTGGTGCACAGCAGTGACCGAATGGAGTGGAGTGCATCAGGGAGGATCCCCTGCCAGCGAGAGGCTGGGAGGTTCCTGGACCGTAGGGCCAGTTGGACAGCCCTCCATACCGTCCCGTTCTCCCTCTCTCTACCTGCCTGTTTCCCTGGGGGTTATAGCTGGTCGTCCTGCTGGAGGCGATACCCCTGCTGAGCAGGAACTGACGCAGCTCATCGCTCATGAATAAGGATCCCCTATCACTGTGGATGTAGGCGGGGAAACCAAACAGAGCGAAGATAGTGTTTAGGGCTTTGATGACGGTGGCAGACATCATATCGGGGCATGGGATGGCGAAGGGGAATCTGGAGTACTCATCGACCACACAGAGAATATACGTGTTTTGGTCGGTGGAGGGGAGGAGCCCTTTGAAATCCAAGCTGAGGCGTTCAAAGGGGCGGGAGGCCTTGACCAGGCCGGCCGGTAGAAGTGCGGCTTGCACTCCGCACAGACCTGGCAATCCCTGGTGATTGTCCGTACTTCCTCGACGGAGTATGGCAGATTGCGAGCCTTGACAATGTGGTACAACCGTGTGACTCCCGAGTGACAAAGGCTGTCGTGCAGGGCCCGGAGTCAGTCGACTTGTGCGCTGGTCCACGTACCTCGGGATAGGGCGTCTGGGGGTTCGTTGAGTTTGCCGGGGTGATATAAAATCTCTCAATTATAGGTAGAGAGCTCGATCCTCCACCTCAAGATTTTATCGTTTTTGATCTTGCCCCGCTGTGTGTTATTGAACATGAAGGCTACCGACCGTTGGTCAGTGAGGAGGGTGAATCTCCTGCCGGCCAGGTAATGTCTCCAATGCCGCACAGCCTCAACAATAGCTTGGGCCTCTTTTTTGACGGGTGAGTGCCGAATTTCTGAGGCATGAAGTGTGCGGGAGAAGAATGCTACGGGTCTGCCTGCCTGATTGAGGGTGGTGGCTATGGCGACGTCCGATGCATCGCTCTCTACTTGAAAGGGCAGTGTCTCGTCTACTGCGTGCATCCCAGCCTTGCCGATATCGGCTCTGATACGGGTGAAGGCCTGTTGTGCCTCGGTGCCAGGGGAAAGTGTGTGGACTGTATGAGTGGGCGGGCCTTGTCCACATAGTTTGGGACCCACTGAGCGTAGTATGAGAAAAACCCCAGGCAGCGTTTGAGGGCCTTGGGGCAGTGGGGAAGGGGGAGCTCCATGAGGGGGCGCATGCAGTCGGGATCGGGCCCCAGAACTCCGTTCTGGACCACATAGCCAAGTATGGCTAAGCGGGTCGTGCTAAACACGTACTTCTCCTTGTTGTAGGTGAGATTGAGGAAGTGGCGGTGTGGAGAAATTTGGCAAGGTTGGCATCGTGGTCCTGCTGGTCATGGCCGCAAATGGTGATGTTGTCTAGGTACGGGGAGGTGGCCTGCAAACCGTACCGATCGACCATTCGGTCCATCTCCCTGTGGAAGACCGAGACTCAGTTAGTGACGCCGAAGGGAACCCTGAGCAAGTGATAGAGACGACTGTCCGCCTCGAAAGCAGTGTATGGACGGTCCGATTTACGAATGGGGAGCTAGTGGTAGGCGGATTTGAGGTCTACCGTTGAGAAGACCCGGTACTGTGCAATCTGATTGACCATATCAGATATGCGTGGGAGAGGGTACGCGTCGAGCTGCGTGTACCGAAAGATGGTCTGGCCGTAGTCCACGACCATTCTGTGTTTCTCCCCAGTTTTAACGACTACCACTTGGGCTCTCCAGGGGCTGTTGCTGGCCTTGATGATGCCTTCCCGAAGCAGCAGCTGGACCTCGGACCTGATGATGGTCCAGTCCTGGGTGCTGTACCGTCTGCTCCTGGTGGCGACGGGTTTGCAATCCGGGGTTAGATTTGCGAAGAGAGAAGGCGGATCGACCTTTAGGGTCACATGGCTGCACACAGTGAGGGGTGGTAGGAGCCCGCTGAATTTGAGGGTTAGGGTCTGGAGATTGCACTGGAAGTCCAGGCCTAGTAGTAGAGCAGCGCAGAGGTTAGGGAGGACGTCGAGGCGGAAGCCGCTGAATTCTACGCCCTGGACCATGAGTGTGACCGTACAGTACCCCCGGATCGCGACGGAATGGGATCCGGAGGCCAGGAAAATTATTTGGTTGGCGGGGTGTACCGTGAGGGAGCAGCGCCTTACCGTATCCGGGTGTATGAAGCTTTCAGTGCTCCCGGAGTCCAGCAGGCAAGAGGTTACGTGGCCGTTGATTTTCATGCTGGTCGATGCGGTGGCCAGGTTGTGCAGATGAGACTGGTCGATCGTCACTGAGGCGAGTCATGGTCGGTCGTTGCATGCGTCGGATGATGGGGAGCCTGGGGGTCCCAGGTCCTGGAATGCTGTTGGTGTCCATGCCCCATGGGGGAGACAAGATGGTGGCGCCCGGAGGTCCTGCGGGGGACAAAATGGCGGCAACCATGGGCCGCACGTTGCGGGGATTGGACAAGATGGCGGCACCCATGGGCTGCACGTGGACTGAGGGGGAGCAGACGGCGGCGCCCACTGGCCGCGCGTGGCCCCGGGAGGTGAAGATGGCGGCGCCCACTGGCTGCGCGTGGTCCGGGGAGATGAAGATGGCGGTGCCCATTGTGTGTAGATTAGGGGGGTGGGGGCAATAGGGGTGACTGCACGGGCCTGGCACACCGCGGCGAAGTGCCCCTTTATGCTGCAAGCCTTGCAAAGGGCCGCGCGGGCTGGGCAACGTTGGCGAGGGTGTTTCTGATGGCCGCAGAAATAACACCGGGGACCCACGGGGTGCTCGGGCTGTCGCGTGACGCAGGCGTACTGGCTGGGTAAGGCCCCCGCTGGGGCGGCCGTCTGTGGGGTCCACGATGCGTAGGAGGGATGGGCCGCGCGGCTGGGTGCGAGGCGCGAGGCGACCGTCATAGAGAGCGCTAGCTTCTTTGTCTCAGCTAGATCGAGCGTGGCCCCTTCTAACAGTTTTTGGCGTATGAGGTCCGACTCAATCCCCGTAACAAACATGTCCCGCATAAGGAGGTTCGAATGTTCAGTGGCCGTAATGGCCTGGCAGTCACAGTCCCGGACGAGTGGGATTAGGGCCCGCCAGATGTCTTCTATGGACTCACCAGGGAGTTGAGAGCGAGTGGCGAGTACGTGCCTGGCGAAGAGCGTGTTCGTCTTCTGTGCGTAGTTTTCTTTGAGAAGCGCCATGGCGTCGGCGTAGCTCGGGGCGTCGTGGATCAGCCGAAACATGTTGGAGCTCAACCTTGAGTACAGGATCTGTATCCTCTGAGCCTCCGGAACAGGGGTGGTCGCTGAGTTGAGATATGCCTCGAAGCAAGCTAGCCAGTGATTTAAGTCCTTTTTGGCATCGCTTGATTGCGGATCCAGCTGCAGGCGATCTGACTTGATACGGAGGTCCACCTTTTAGAAAATCTTAGAGCAATAAATTGATGCACGATTAATTGAACAAAGACTAGAGTTGGATACAACTGAGGCTTTATTGCTCTAAGATGTGTGGCCTCCCACAGCAGCTGGCGAAATTGCTGCTGAATGGAGGACACGCATATTTATACTCCACCTACTGGGCGGAGCCAGCAGGCAGGGACTACCGGCGAACCTGTAGTACAGGTCCTACCTTGTATCACCTAATAAAGGTGTAACAGTGGTTTACCACAATTCCTTCCTTTAAATTCCTGCATACATGTGCAGACAATTTTAACTAAAATGACATTGGCCTAATTATTCCAGCCTCTGAATCATTGGAAGCTGCATGTCTGACTGATGATGTGCATTGGGATCCTTTGGAAGTCCTGACATGTGGACCTACGTCGGAATTGCCCAGGGTGTTTAGACTTCCAATAAGCAACACCCCTGCTCCTTGGGACCCTACATGAATGTCTCTGACTGGACCAGATTAGAAGACTTTGAACAGATCCATGGTATTTAGTTGGAATAGTTACCCAGGAAATATTGGACAGATTAAAACATGGTGTAACATCTGAGCAACCCCACAACCACCTAGCGGCCAGCCCGACTGAACCTGACCATGCTCCTGACTGGACGTGGATACTCCCTAAACACCCAAGTAACACCACCTCCCCCGACCCGACTACCCGCTGACTACCCAACCAGCTCCTGATTGGACATGACTACCAGCTTCTGATTGAACATGACTACCCACTCAACACCTCATCCAATTACCCACCTTATCCATCTTACCCACTTACCACATTCAGAAAACTGGACCTTTAAACTGAAAGAATCTGCCAGCTAGCTATGTAAAAAAAAAAAAGGGTTGTCCACTTGTTCCCTCTGATTCTACTCCGCCCACTGAAGTTGGAGGGGAGATGCGGCACTATGCATTTCTGTGACAGACAGGATCAGAAGTCCCTGGAAAAATGCGGCAATGTGCACAGCACTGCGGCTGCTGGACTTCCGGTGGTGGCCATGGTATGAGTGGTCGCACACAGGGCAGCTCCTGCTTGAAGGCACAGAAAAGAGCTCTGTTTACCCGATATTGGGTGGAATTTTGATGAAAAGGCGGAAGTGAAGGTTGGAGGAGTAGTTTCACCCGGGAGTGGTATGTCCGCTGTTTACCAAACCTGGCAGAAGACGTTGAGAGACCTGGCCCAAGAGTTGGAAGAAACCTGTGCTGCAGCAGCCAGGATAGCTGGGGGAGAAGGGCCTGTGCAAGGTGAAAGGCCCCAGATGGAGCAGTTGATGGGTTTAATTAAGGAGGAATTCCGCCAGCAGAGGAAGGAAATGCGGGAGGATCGCTCGAAGGCCATCAAAGTAGCTCTGGCATTCTTGAAGAGTTTGTTGGAATGGGTGGAGAAATGTTGGAGGTGCAGGGATCAGAGATTCAGGAGATTGAAGGAGTGATCTCACGCCACAGCGATTGTGAGGTGGCTCTGGAGGGGGAGGGGGGCTCCCAGGGGACCTGTGTAAAATGTTGAGGGCAAAGGTGGAGGAGCAGGAGAATACCTCGATAAGGCAGAATCTGCGAATAGTGGGTCTGCCTGAAGGAGTGGAAAGTGTGAGTGACAGAGGCATGTCTCAAAGATGTTGGCGGTGGAAGGGGTGCTAGATAAGGCCCCTGAAGTGGACCGAGTGCACAGGTCCCTGAGGCAAAAGCCTAGAGCTGGGGAGCTGCCGTGTGCAGTTATCGTGAGACTCCACAAATTTGTGGAGAAAGAGAAGATTTTGCGTTGGCCGTACCTGTGAGTGGGAAGGGAACAAGGTCCAAATTTTTCAAGACATCGGAGCCGAGTTGACGAAGCGGCGGACAGGGTTCAACAAGGCCAAGGCGGTGCTGAACCGGTGGCAGATCAGGTTTGGGGTGCTCTACCCGGCGAAATTAAGGTGATGTTCGGAGGTCGGGAGTATTATTTCGAGACCCCAGAAACAGCTGAAGACTTCATTAAGGAGCATTAACTGGGCGAGAACTGATGGACATTGCTTGGGAACTGGGGTGCTGGCACTTCCTAATGGTTGGGAGCATGTTGAAGTGGGGGTAGGGTTTGGTTGGATTTCCGTCCCCTCCGGTTTGGAGGGGTCCTTTTTTGGGGTTTGCTGTTTACTGTTGGGGTTGTAAGGGGTGAAATGTTTATGCGGGGATGGATGTTCCCATCCCCCCATCTGTTTTATGGGACTGTTAGTGTTTAGGATTTGTTTGTTTGCTTTTGGGGGAGGCGGCCTGAGATTCAGTAGAAGTGTTTGTTTAGGTGGGGGAGGGTAAGTTCAGCAGGGAGCCTTCTTCCTTGAGCTGAGGAGTGGAGGGAGTCATTGGGAGATGCCTTTGGGCAGGGGCTGTCACGCTAGCAGGTGATGCTGGTGAATGGAAGTGAGGTGGTGATGGAGAAGGCCGAGGAGGAGGAGGATGTTGTTGCGACGTGGCAGGGGGTGAGAGATGACATGGTCAGGCGCTCATACAGTGTCCCCCGTGCCTAGCGGAGTTGGTGCATTGCATTCCTCGTGGAGTGCAGGTCAAAGTCCATCTGTAGCTTTTACCTCTCCGCCAGGAGCTCTATGGTCACGGCTACTCAATGATGTAATCGGGGTTTTTCATGGGCTTATGTGGAATTTACCATTGTTCTTGCAGCATCTTGTAAATAAACTTTGTGCACTATTTTATATGAACTTGATGTGTGCCACCTCTGATTCCTTCTCTTTGCAGTTACTGCGGTGTTCTTTGTGATTCTTATTATCAGGATGAATAAACTTCCTCTTCTGGCTCATCGTCTGTTTCTTCACTGTCCTCATCGGATGACATATCCCGTGGACAGTTACAATGATCCTCTGTCTTCACGCTGTCTGGAACGTACAGTCATTCAACGAGGTTCAGGGCCTCACACGCTTTTGATCCCAATATGGACTCTCGCTTTGTGTCCACAATGGCGAATTGCACAATGTGACTTTGATTGTGCACCCATGCTTCTAGGTCACACACCCCTCGTATTACAATCCCATTCTCACTGTAGGCGATCAGCCATTTTGGTCGATCAAAAACTGACGGACGGATGGGGGGTTCAAATCGGAGAGGCTGAGGAGATTGGCATTCATTCCCTGACGAGCTTGCAATTGATTAATGTGGCATTCAGCACACTGGAATTGTCCATCTGTCTTCAATGGTATCAGCATCACCACGTGTCAGATTACTGCTATCCGATGTCGCAGCGGTATGCAATTCCATCAATTTATTCATTCCATCCTATGTTTAGTGGAATTCTAAAAATCTAATTCATAATCTATTATTTTGAGCTTATCCTCTTTATGTTCAGTTTTGTTAATATTTCCGTCTTGTTTCATGCTGTATACGTCTTGTACAGCTGTTCGTCAAGATTTCCTCAATGTTCTGCACAACGAAACAAAGTGGTTTAACTTGCTGCACTTCAAACAGCTTTTTCCGAAGTACTGGGCCTTTTTTTTCTTCAGTGGGCATAACCACATCGCGTACACATCATCACGCTCGTGACATCATGCGCAAACTTGTCATGTACATGTGCAGAACGATCGACTTCCGGTTCGTGCTGTTTATTCTTCAACTGCGCATGTGTGAAATGTCCGTCTTCCTAAGTGCGCCTGCGCAAACTAGCCTTCTTCTGTAGCACTATTTTTTTAGCTGCACCACAGCGTCAACGGAGTCGGCCCCGATGTGGATGTCCGCACCACTTTCCCTGCTGAACATTTCAGAACATCTATTTTTAGTTACTTTGCTCGCACCACACATTTTATGAGGATCTTCTAGTGTTACATTTTGTTGCCTTTGCAATCATTCACGCAGCTTTTCATTTCTTATAAGCTCACAATGGCTATCAAACTTTTCTATGACTGTCATAATTGTTTTTCTCAGCTTCATTCTCAAAGTGGAATAAGTCGTACAATTCTATAGCCAGCGGTCCAGTTAAATTTAGGAGAAGCGCAATTTTACGCTGACCAGGAGCTGATTCTAACACGGAGGCAAATAAAAAAACTTAAAATTGATGTTTGAAATTTTTCCAGTTTAGTCTTAGTTTACTGGTCGTCCTGAAGTGTTCTGGCATTTTCAGACCTTCCATCTTACGATCAGTAACTTGGTGCTGACTTTGAGATTCAGTTGAGTCGCATGATTGTTCTTATCTTCTTAGAAGCTAATCTGACTTTCTAAACTAACTGCTATATCTTTAGGAACACACTTCTGGTACCATGTGGTGTTTCCACTCCTGGTATCAGGTGGTGTTCTTTGTGATTCTTATCATCAGGATGGATGTTGTAGTGTTCACAAAGACCGCAGAAGCTATATTCAATAATAAACCTAACATTTATTACACTTTAAAGCTCGATCACTTACTCCTATAGCAAGCAATAATCTAGTAATCTAACTCAACTAATTTAACACTAATCTTTACACTTTATCTACAACTGTACTCTGCACGCCCTAGACCTCTCCTCTGCACTCTCTCCAACTCTTTCTCAGCAGCCTGAGTCAGTGCTTTATATGGTTCTGCATCTAGCTCCATCTAGTGGTCAGTTATGATATTACATTAACCCTTTATATTAGATCATAGATCATAGAATTTACAGTGCAGAAGGAGGCTATCCGGCCCATCGAGTCTGCACCGGCTCTTGGAACGAGCACCCTACCCAAGGTCAACACCTCCACACTATCCCCATAACCCAGTAACCCCACCCAACACTAAGGGCAATTTTGGACACTAAGGGCAATTTATCATGGCCAATCCACCTAAATCTAGACATTCTACATAATGTCACAGCTACAACAAAGAATGTAACTGTTGCCCCTTCCATCACTTTGATGATGATCAAGAGTAGACTGATAGGACGGGAATTGGTCGGGTTGGACTCCTGCGTTTTGTGTACAGGACAATTTTCCATATTGCTGGCTGGATGCCAGTGTTATCGCTGTGCAGGTACAGCTTGGCTAGGAGTATGGTAAGTTCTGGAACATTAGCCTCCAGTATTATTGCCAGAATTTTGTCAGGGCCCATAGCCTTTCAGTATCCATTGCTGTCAGCCATTTCTTGATATCACATGGAGTAAATCGAATTGGCTGAAGACTGACATCTGTGATGCTGGGCGCACGGCAGAGGAGGCTGAGATGGATAATCTACTGGCAATTCCGGAAAAAGCTCTACCTTTTTGCACAGATGTGCTGAGCTCCCCCATCATTGAGGATGGAGATATTTGAGGAGTTGGCTCCTCTGGTAAATTGTTTAACTGTCCACCGCTATTCATGATTGGGTGTGGGAGGACTGCAGAGCTTAGACCTGATTTGATGGTTGTGGATTCGCTTATCTCCGCCTATTGCTTGTTGCTTCTGCTGTTTGGCTTGCACGTAGTCCTGTGTTGTAACTTCACAAGGTTGACATCTTGTTTTAGTTATGCCTGGTGCTGCTCCTGGCATGCTCTCTTGTATTCTTCATTGACCCTGTTGACAGGGACCCTTGCTCCAGTCAACTGATACACAATAACTTTACCTTCAAATCAAGTCACGCCTTTATTAAGAAAATGTACAAAAAATAAATACTAATGACAGCTACTGATTCTTTTACACTGTATCACACGTAAATGCTTCTCTTCCCCGAAGTATAACACGATAGGTTTGCCTTGGTCCTTGAGATCGCGCTGATGAAATTCTGTCTTTCTCATTCAGATCACGCTGGCACTAATCTAATGTTACCAGTCACCTGTTCACAGGGCAGCACTAATCAATCACTGTCCTTTCTGGTCAAGAATGTTCAAAGAATTGTGACTTGTTCAGGGATTGTATTTCTTCTTTGGAGCACAACACACAGGGGTCAGTGTTCAAATTAGTTTATTGCAGGATGCCTGATCTTAGCACCTGTTTTCGTTGATTACTTTAGTATTTCCTTCCCTCTGCCTGTCCATTTGATCAATTAGGATAAATTTATTATCAGGTGCATATGTTGTTTTTCATCCTGCTAATTCATCATGGTCAGTCTTTCCCTTGAAGACATATATTGTCCAGTATCCAGCTGACTCTTTATGGCCGGTCGTAAAATCAAAGACATTTGTGGTAAATCGCAGATGTCACTTCTTTCTACTGCAGGTTGTCTTAGCGTAATAAGTCCACAGAGGCAGAAGTCCCGACACCAGAATTCCTTTTATTTACAAACCCAACAGCTGAACAACCATAACCAGTCAGTCTGCTGTCTACACTGGGAGTGCAGAGGATCTGACGCTCCCTGTTATATACACAGAAAGAGGTTCCCTGATTGGGCCACTAATCAGGGAACTCGTATTCTAATTGGCCAATCTCAAAGACCTGGCCTAAGTCATTACACTTAGTTAGCCATATTTCCTATCTAGCCATAGTAGTAACCTTTTTTTGCTTGCCCATTTTGTATCAGGTTCTAAATGGCTGGCTACAAGCCAAGATTGATACCCTGCCTTAGTGGCAATAGTAGAGTGGGAGATATGTCGAGCCATGTGGCTACGGGTTGACGTTAAGTACAGTTGCTGTTGATGGCCCACAGCGCCTCATGTCTTGTGTTGTTAGATCTGTTTAAAATCTATCCCATTTAGGACAGTGGTAGTGCCACACAACACGATGGAGGGTATCCTCAATGTGAAGAAGGGACCTCGTCTCAACAGTGATTGTGCAGTGGTCACTCCTACTGATACTGTCATGGACATCTGCATCAGGCAGGTTGGTGAGGATGAGGCCAAGTATGTTTTTCCCTCTTATTGGTTCCCTCACCACCTGATGCAGACCTAACCTAGCAGTTATGTTCTATAGGACCCGAAAAGCTTGGTCAGTGGTGGTGTTACTGAGCCACTCTTCGTGATGAACATTGAAGTCGCACCATCAGAGTATATTCCGCACCTGTGCTGCTCTCAATGGTTCTTCCAAGTGGTGTTCAACAAAGAGGAGTACTGATTCATCAGCTGCCAGGGGAGGAGCGGGAAGTGGGGGATGCGGTACATGATAATCAGCAGGGCATTTCTTTGCCAATGATGCCATTAGACATCATGGGATCTGGAGTCAATGATGAGGACTCACAGGGCAACCCTCTCCCAATTGTATACCACTGTGTTGTCACCTTTTAAAAAATAAACATGTAACATTTGGAAATGATGTTTGTATCTTACCAGAAAGTTGAACAAAATAGCCCTCTGGAAGATCTCATGCTAACCTCGCTGGGTTGGTCCTGCTGTGAAATAGTGATGGTGTCTGGGACATAGTCATGCTCCCGGAATCATACCTGATTGACAATGTTAGGGTGTTGCTTGACTAGTCTGTGGGACAGCTCTCCCAATTTTCGCATAAGCCCCACATGTTAGTAAGGAAGACTTTGCAGGGTCGACAGGGCTGGGTTTGCCGTGATGTTTCCGGTGCATAGGTCGATGCTGCATGGTCCTTCTGGTTCCAGTCCTTTGAGACTTTTTCGCGGTTGGATACAATTGAGTGGCTTGCTCGGCCAGTTCAGAGTCAACCACATTGCCATGGGTCTGGACCATGTAAGGACAGCAAGTTACTTCCCTAAAAGGCATTAATGTACCAGATGGGTTTCTACTTTAAAAAAAAAGTTTATTGAAAATGTTTCATTCTAAACAAAATGATATAAACAATTAATTCAAGTTACAATGACAAAGAACATGACAAAAAATCAAAAGCACTAATTAACTTAACTCCCAAAACTAAGCTAAACCGCTTAGCAACTGACAGTGATTAGCTCTTTAAAAAAGGAAATGTATGGCTGTCATCTTTGATAGAACCCTTCTGATGGTGTACTTGAACCTCTCCAAATGTAAGAACGACATGTATTCACCCAAACAAGCCGAGGTACTCGGCAGAGTAGGAGACCTCCACCCAAACAGAACTTGTCTCCAGAGAATTAAAGAGGCAAAGGCGAGGACATCCGCCTTCATCCCTGCCTGCAGCACTGGCGAGTCTTGTACCCTGAAAATGGCCACCAGCAGACATGGCTCCAAATGAATATTGAGTATTTCTGACATGGTGTTAAACAAAGGGACCCAAAAGCTTACTAATTTGGGACAAGATCACAACAAATAAGTATGGTTAGCCAGTCCCCAAGAACAACATGCACATCTGTCCTCCACCCCAGAGAAGAATCCTCTCCTCCTGGACGTGGAATCCACTCTTCCTGGGCTTTGCTCCAATCCTCATCATCCAGAATGGGACCCAATTCACCCTCCAGTTCACCTTTACCTCATTCAACGGAGTCAACTCTGCTGATAGGATCTGGATGTATTTGCACAAAATAATCCCACCGGCCCCAGCCAAAGACAAAAACCTCTTCAACAGGGAAGAGGGTGGTGCCAAGGGGAAAGAGGGAAAAACCTTGCGTAAAAAATCACGAATCTGAAAGTATTTGAACAAATTGCACCAGAAAGTTTAACTTTCTCCAACAGCTCCTTCAAGCTGGCAAACCATCCCTTCCATGACCTAAACGTCGAGTCCAACCCCGCTGGTAAAATAAGATGATTATTGCAGGCAGGGGCGAACAAAGACTTGGAACTAAATTTAAAATACTGTCAGAACTGCTTCCAGATTCTCAGGTGGATCCATAGTGGATACTGGGTGCATAATATAAAGAAGCAGATAATCCATGTACAAGGACATGCAACATGCTCCAACCCTCCCTGATTTCTCCCTCTCCATTTACACCAATACCGGATTCAAGGAAGCTCTTGCCGGAGAGAACGGCAGTGATGCAGTTATTAATGCGCTAAGGCTGGAACCCTTACAGGAACTCGCCTCCATTTGCCCCCATCTGGAATCCAGATTACTGAACCACCTCAGTGACTTCTGAATTTTGGCTGCCTGATAGTAAAATAATAAATTGGGGAAAGCCAAACCTCCTGACTGTCTATCTCTCTGGAGGAACGCCTTATGAACCATATGGTTTTATCTGATCAAATAAATTATGATACTAATTTATTAATTTTGACAAAGAAAGACTTGGGCGAAAGGTGGGGAGACATTGGAAAAAGAAAAATCTGGGGAGCCCATTCCTCTTAATAGACTGAACCCTGCCCGCCAAGGACAGGGTAGGTTATCCCACTTCTGTAAATCAGATTTGACCCCATTAACCAGACTAATATAATTTAATTTATGAAGCGAGGTCCAATCGTGGGAGAGTTAACCGGGAAGTATTCTCTCAAGTCCAAATTCAATTTATACCCTGAGAAGGAGCTAATGCTCCCAACAGCTTCATTATCTTATCCATAGTGGATACTGGGTGCATAATATAAAGAAGCAGATAATCCACGTACAAGGACATGCAACATGCTCCAACCCTCCCTGATTTCTCCCTCTCCATTTACAGGAAGATCTCTGTTCTATGGCAAGCCGTTCTATTGCTAGAGCAAAGGGGAGCAGAGACAATGGACATCCCTGCCTCATGCTCCTATTCAGCGGAGAGTAGCCAGAATTCAAAGCATTCGCGTGAACACGAGCAATGGGGGCCCTTTACAATAAACAAATGCAGGATATAAACTTCTGTCCAAATCCAAACCTCCCAAGAATCTCAAAGAGATATTCCCATCCCACCCTATCAAAAGCATTTTCTGCGCCTGCGGGTCTGGTGGCCTGAAGTGCATATGTTTTAATGCAAGAAGTATTCCGGGTAAGGCAGATGAACTTAGAGCTTGGATTAGTACTTGGAACTATGATGTTGTTGCCATTACAGAGACCTGGTTGAGGGAAGGGCAGGATTGGCAGCTAAACGTTCCAGGATTTAGATGTTTCAGGCGGGATAGAGGGGGATGTAAAAAAGGGAGGTGGAGTTGCGCTACTGGTTCGGGAGAATATCACAGCTGTACTGTGAGAGGACACCTCAGAGGGCAGTGAGGCTATATGGGTAGAGATCAGGAATAAGAAGGGTGCAGTCACAATGTTGGGGGTTTACTACAGGCCTCCCAACAGCCAGCGAGAGATAGAGGAGCAGATAGGTAGACAGATTTTGGAAAAGAGTAAAAACAACAGGGTTGTGGTGATGGGAGACTTCAACTTCCCCAATATTGACTGGGACTCACTTAGTGCCAGGGGCTTAGACGGGGCGGAGTTTGTAAGGAGCATCCAGGAGGGCTTCTTAAAACAATATGTAGACAGTCCAACTAGGGAAGGGGCGGTACTGGACCTGGTATTGGGGAATGAGCCCGGCCAGGTGGTAGATGTTTCAGTAGGGGAGCATTTCGGTAACAGTGACCAGAATTCAGTAAGTTTTAAAGTACTGGTGGACAAGGATAAGAGTGGTCCTAGGATGAATGTGCTAAATTGGGGGAAGGCTAATTGTAACAATATTAGGCGGGAACTGAAGAACATAGATTGGGGGCGGATGTTTGAGGGCAAATCAACATCTGACATGTGGGAGGCTTTCAAGTGGCAGTTGAAAGGAATTCAGGACCGGCATGTTCCTGTGAGGAAGAAGGATAAATACGGCAATTTTCGGGAACCTTGGATGGCGAGAGATATTGTAGGCCTCGTCAAAAAGAAAAAGGAGGCATTTGTCAGGGCTAAAAGGCTGGGAACAGACGAAGCCTGCGTGGAATATAAGGAAAGTAGGAAGGAACTTAAGCAAGGAGTCAGGAGGGCTAGAAGGGGTCACGAAAAGTCATTGGCAAATAGGGTTAAGGAAAATCCCAAGGCTTTTTACACGTACATAAAAAGCAAGAGGGTAGCCAGGGAAAGGGTTGGCCCACTGAAGGATAGGCAAGGGAATCTATGTGTGGAGCCAGAGGAATTGGGCGAGGTACTAAATTAATACTTTGCATCAGTATTCACCAAAGAGAAGAAATTGGTAGATGTTGAGTCTGGAGAAGGGTGTGTAGATAGCCTGGGTCACATTGAGATCCAAAAACACGAGGTGTTGGGTGTCTTAAAAAATATTAAGGTAGATAAGTCCCCAGGGCCTGATGGGATCTACCCCAGAATACTGAAGGAGGCTGGAGAGGAAATTGCTGAGGCCTTGACAGAAATCTTTGGATCCTCGCTGTCTTCAGGGGATGTCCCGGAGGACTGGAGAATAGCCAATGTTGTTCCTCTGTTTAAGAAGGGTAGCAAGGATAATCCCGGGAACTACAGGCCGGTGAGCCTTACTTCAGTGGTAGGGAAATTACTGGAGAGAATTCTTCGAGACAGGATCTACTCCCATTTGGAAGCAAATGGACGTATTAGTGAGAGGCAGCACGGTTTTGTGAAGGGGAGGTCGTGTCTCACTAACTTGATAGAGTTTTTCGAGGAGGTCACTAAGATGATTGATGCAGGTAGGGCAGTGGATGTTGTCTATATGGACTTCAGTAAGGCCTTTGACAAGGTCCCTCATGGTAGACTAGTACAAAAGGTGAAGTCACACGGGATCAGGGGTGAGCTGGCAAGGTGGATACAGAACTGGCTAGGCCATAGAAGGCAGAGAGTAGAAATGGAAGGATGCTTTTCTCATTGGAGGGCTGTGACCAGTGGTGTTCCACAGGGATCAGTGCTGGGACCTTTGCTCTTTGTAGTATATATAAATGATTTGGAGGAAAATGTAACTGGTCTGATTAGTAAGTTTGCAGACGACACAAAGGTTGGTGGAATTGCGGATAGCGATGAGGACTGTCGGAGGATACAGCAGGATTTAGATTGTTTGGAGACTTGGGCGGAGAGATGGCAGATGGAGTTTAATCCGGACAAATGTGAGGTAATGCATTTTGGAAGGTCTAATGCAGGTAGGGAATATACAGTGAATGGTAGAACCCTCGAGTATTGAAAGTCAAAGAGATCTAGGAGTACAGGTCCACAGGTCATTGAAAGGGGCAACACAGGTGGAGAAGGTAGTCAAGAAGGCATACGGCATGCTTGCCTTCATTGGCCGGGGCATTGAGTATAAGAATTGGCAAGTCATGTTGCAGCTGTATAGAACCTTAGTTAGGCCACACTTGGAGTATAGCGTTCAATTCTGGTCGCCACACTACCAGAAGGATGTGGAGGCTTTAGAGAGGGTGCAGAAGAGATTTACCAGAATGTTGCCTGGTATGGAGGGCATTAGCTATGAGGAGCGGTTGAATAATCTCGGTTTGTTCTCACTGGAACGAAGGAGGTTGAGGGGAGACCTGATAGAGGTATACAAAATTATGAGGGGCATAGACAGAGTGGATAGTCAGAGGCTTTTCCTCAGGGTAGAGGGGTCAATTACATGGGGGCATAGGTTTAAGGTGAGAGGGGCAAGGTTTAGAGTAGATGTACGAGGCAAGTTTTTTACGCAGAGGGTAGTGGGTGCCTGGAACTCGCTACCGGAGGAGGTGGTGGAAGCAGGGACGATAGTGACATTTAAGGGGCATCTTGACAAATACATGAATAGGATGGGAATAGAGGGATACGGACCCAGGAAGTGTAGAAGATTGTAGTTTAGTCGGGCAGCATGGTCGGCACGGGCTTGGAGGGCCGAAGGGCCTGTTCCTGTGCTGTACATTTCTTTGTTCTTTGTTGTTTGCGTCGAGGGAAACAAATCAACTCCGGATCGGGCACCGAAGAGGGGACGAGGACAACATTTAACAGACAATGTTAAATATTGGCCGATACCTGCTGGCCCTTGACGAAGCCTGTCTGGCCTTCTGAGATCACCTCTGGGAGGCAGGACTCCAACTCCAGTGCTAGTTTACAATCTATCTAAATGATCTACCAGCAGGGACAGAGGGTAATATAGCAAAATTTTCAGATGACATTAAAATGGGTGGGAAATCAGCAGTGAAGAGAAGATAAAGAATTTACAAATGGATAAAGATAGGCTAGGAGAATGGGCCATAATTTGGCAGATGGAGTTTAACATGGATAAGTGTGAGGTTATACATTTTGGCTGAAAAAAATAGAAAGGCGAATTATTATATAAATGGAAAGCAGATTCAACATACGTTTGGGCAGAGGGATCTGGGTGTCTTTGTTCATGAATCGCAGAATGTTGGTGTGCAGGTACAGCATGGAATAAGAAAAGCAAATGAAATTTTAACCTTTACTGCAAAAGGACTGGAGTATAAAAGAAGAGAAGTGTTGTTGCAATTGTGTAGGGTGTTGGTGAGATCCAATCTGGAGTATTGTGCCCAGTTTGGGTCTCCTTATTTGAGGGTGTGGTGGCATTGGAGGCAGTTCAGAGGATGTTCACCAGATTGATTCTTGGGATGAAAGGGTTGATGTATGAGGAAATATTAAATAATTTTGGCTTATAGTCGCTGGATTTAAGAGGATGAGAGGGGATCTGATCGAGGTATCTAAAATACTAAAAGGGATTGATAAAGTAAATGTCGACCAAATTTTCCCCTTTGTGCGGCAAACTAGAACAAGAGGTCACAGATATAGGTTGAGAGGCGGTAGATTTAAATTGAGATGAGGAGGAACTACTTCGCGCAGATGGTGGTGAATTTGTGGAACTCGCTGCACCATAGTGCAATGGAGTCTGAATAAGTAAATGGGTTCAAGAAGGAGGTGGATATATTTCTCATTAAAAAAATAGGTTAAAGGGATATGGGGAACAGATGGGGAGGTGGATCTGAGACCAGGAAGAGATCAGCCACGATCTGATTGAATGCTGGAGCAGTCTCGATGGGCTGAATTGCCTATTTCTGCTCCTAATTCCTATGTTCCTACGCTCACACCTTTGTCAGTAAGTTAGTGTTCACATTTAAAAGTGAAATATGTTGGAACAATCCACACTCTGTTGGGTCCTTGTCTTTCTTCAGGATCAAGGAAATAGAGGCCTGCGCAAGTGTAATGGGAAACAAACAAACAAGGAGTCATTAATTATATCTAAAATTAAAGCTACCAATTTCTCCGCAAACTCCTTATAAAACTCAATGGGGAAGCCTAGGGGCCTGGAGCTTTACCCGTCTGCATCAACACAATGCATTTCCTAATTTGCTCTGGGCCCAATGGGTTTCCAATTTTCCACACCTCTCCCTCTCCTCCACTGGGGTGGATAAGCCATCCAAAAACCAGTAGGAGCTGAACCTTCGACGGTGGCTCCGATTTATAAAGATCCCGATATAATGTTTCAAAAGGCACTTTAACCTGAGGCGGGGCAGAAACCAGGCTGCCACTCCAGTCCCATATTTGCACAATAAACCACCCACCTTCTCAGCTGGTGAGCTAAGAGTTGACTGGCTTTCTCCCCGTATTCATCAAATACACTCCTTGAGTGTCATAGCTGGCCCACCGCCATATCCGTTGATAATATTTCAAATTGTGTCTGCAGTTTTTTCTTTCTTGCCAACAATTCCGGGGTTGGGGAAAGTGAGTACTGATGGTTATTACGATCCTAGACCAGACCCCAGCAAAGGCCAGGACATAAATCCCAATATTTTAGTCTATTTTAAGACGGTGCGGAAAGAATAATTCGTTCCAGGAGTGTTGCATGAAAAAATAGGACTTTGGTATTTCTTTTTAAAAATAAATTTAGAGTATCCAATTCTTTTTTTTTTACAATTAAGGGGCAATTAAGCATGGCCAATCCACCTACCCTGCACATCTTTGGGTTGTGGGGGCGAAACCCACGCAAACACGGGGAAAATGTGTAAACTCCGCACGGACAGTGACCCAGAGCTGGGATCGAACCTTGGACCTCGGCGCCGTGAGGCAGCAATGTTAGCCACTGTGCTGCCCTGGCTTTGATATTTCTAAAACAAAAATTTATTATAAATACAATATTAAACTTTTAACTTCACACTCAAAAAGAACAACTTACAATTACCCCTTAACACAACTGTACAATTTGCGATTAAACAACAATAAAAAAACATACAGTACTTTATCCAGCTTAAATTTAGCAGGGCATAGAGTAATACTTTCTTTATAAAACAGATTTGGCTCCGTTTGGACCCCCATCGGACACTGGCTCAATATCTTCAAATAGCTGCTTCAACGAGGTTGTTTCAGCCTTTTCCTTGTCTTCAGACAAGATTGCTCTGCTTTAAAATATTATTACTCTTTTTTTTCTTAACTATCCTATTTGGAAAGAATTGTGGACTCAGAGCCAGATAGATCAGAACTCAGTTCCTCTCTCTCTCAAAGATTCTCCAAACTTACTGCCTCTCAGACTTTCTGGGCTCCACCCAGCAATAATCTCCCCAAGCTGAAAAACGCATTATCTCTGCAGGCTGCAAAAGCACATTAACTCCCCAGGGACTTCTCCACTCAAACCACTGTGCAGGAGCCCAGACAAGTAACACATTCCTCCCTCAATTTCACCTCCTGGCTGCTAAAAACACCCAGGCTCAACAAACAGAATTTTTTATATAACCAGGACAACCGCACTCAAACACACACTAACCCTTAAGTTTCCCATTACATTTATTATCAAATGTTCCTATAATCTTCCAATCGCCACATGGTCCACCTCAAGGAAGGAGTCCACCAGCCTCTGCCACATCGCCCTCACTGTCTTTTCCATGTGAACCGTGTTGGAAATGATCTCCGCCCTGATAACCACCTTAAGGGCTTCCCACAGTATAGAAAGTGAGATAGACTCACTTTTATTAAATTTAAAATATTCTCCAATAGCGGTGGACATGCATTCGCAAAATTTTTTGTCCACTAATAATGCCGTATCCATTCTCCATGGCAGATGCTGGGAAAGACTTGAATCTAGTACCAAATCAACAAAATGTGGGGCATGGTCTAAATCACAATCGCTGAGTAACGTGCACCATCCACCAAAGGGAGGAGAGACCTTCCCACCAGATAAAAGTCGATACGCGAGTATACCTGGTGCACATGAGCGAAAAAGGAAAAATCTTTGTTGTCCGGGTGCAAAGAATGCCATGGATCTGCGCCCTCCCCCATCTGCTTCATGAAAACCAACAATGCCCTGACCACCCCTGATGGAGTCAGAGATTTGGGCCTGGACCAATCCACACTCGGGTCGTAGCCACCTGGGATGGCCACTTCCAGAATACAAAATGGACGCTCGCAAAGACTGTAGGGAACTGTGGACAATGTTAGGAAAGCAAGCAGGCACAGAGCCGGTATGCATTTTGGAAAGACAGCTCCCAGACGGAGCTGAAACTATAGGTCAATTAACATATTGATGGCCCATTTCCGGGAACAAAGGAAAGACACTCAAGCAACTGATACTGCTCCAAACATCCCGGCGCCAGTTCCCCAAACCGAAAGCACAAATAAAGCCAGGCCAACGGCCACCAAAGACACGCCCAGCCATCAGGACACCCACCCCTTTATTGGTCAAGACCAATACCAGTGATCAAGAAGCGGCCCAATTAATTGGGGCCAAGTTTAAGGCCCGCCTAAAAGCGCGCGAAGCCCCTCCGGGTATAAGAAGAAACCTCCAAGAGAGAATCGCTCTCTTGGATTTGGCTCTCAAAGCGGAGAGACCCATCCACCAGCTGCATCAGAAGCAAGTAAGTCCAAGGTCGACGCTCGCTACCAGACGGACGACCTTAGCTGTTCTCCTGTACCACTTCGAACCCAACAACCTCAGATCCGAACAATGGACATTGTTCCTCTGACTGAGTGGGTACCCAAAGCTAAGTATAGGCGTTAGCGTTGAGATAGTTTAGTTTGTAGTACTTTGTGCATGAATAGACATTACTGTATGTGTAAATAAATAGTGTTGACTTTGAACTCACTAACTGGTGTATTGGCTCATTGATCAGTATTTGGGTTTGAACCTTGTGGCGGTATCGAGAGATACCTGGCGACTCTAAAGCAAACATAATTAAGATTAAGGAAGGCGACCATATTGACCGCCATATTCATAATCAGAGAAACAGAGCAACATTACTGGCAACATCTGACGGGACTCGACCTAGAAGTGGCCTAGTCACTCTGAGAGAACCCAAATTTGAATTAGTAGCCAATTGGAAAAAGAAAAACCACAAGTGTAAGATCAATACTGATCAAACCACCAAGATTCGGGAGTGTGTTATTTGCATGGTACTAACAGGGATACAAGGTAAATCTGAGAGATTTTGTTGCGTAAAACTGTCGGGAGTTTTGTAGGCCGGAAATTAGCATAAGCCATACCTGTGTGTTTACATCACCCCCTTCATCACCCCCTGTTCCAAATTCGGTAGAGACCCCAGAGATAGCGCTAGAAATGGCAATGAAGGCAATGGAATGCCTTATGAACCCCCAAGAATTTGAGGTTGCAGCGACCAGTAGAGTAGGACAGTGTCCCGTGTGGGAAGAGGAGATTAGAAAGTACCTCAAAGGGAAAGGATGGCCCCTTTGGAGCAAATTTTGTGCGAATGATGAAACAGGTCCCGGAAGTATAGGGCATACTTGGTGGGAGAACCTGACAGAGATCTATAGGAAGAGCTTAGGGAAAACTCGCACGCCGATGGCAATTATGTCCTGCTTGGCACAATTGCGAGGCACAGAGGAGGTCGTGAGGATGCTCTGTAGAGAGATTGAAGAGGGAGACAAGAATAGTGAAGGAGACGTGAATGAATATGAGAAAGAAAACAGGGAACTGAGAGAGACGTTAGCGGCGAAGGACAAGGAGATGGCTGATGCCAAGCGGGCACACCAATCTTGTCTCGCCCATTTAAGCAGCTTTCAGTTGCAATACGACAAGGCCTACCAAGACACGCAACGCGCGGTGTTGGTGAGAGAGGAAACAGAACACCAAGTTGAGCAGTTACAGAAACAGTGTAATGATCTAAAAGCAGCCCTACGAGCACTCCACACTTCACGACGGAACAAAGGCAGAGCTCGGTAGACCACGCAAAATGCTGGAAGCAAATTGCAGAACTGCAATCTCTGCTTTCTGTCCAAAATGGGTTCCAGGACACGTTTGGACCCCAATTAGACCAAGAAAATGGCTCCGATTGGCAGGAGTTAAACAAGACTGCCCACAGATATGTACATGGCACATGTACACAGGACAAACCACAAAAGAGAAAAGCACCCCAACCCCCGACTACACAGGCAGAACATAATCCTATGAACCCTGTCACCACAAGGCGCAGGGCCACAGCAGAAGGAGACCCAGATTTCCTATACACCACCCCATTAACTGTCGCTCAATTAAGGGACACGTGCGACAAGATAACACCGTTCCTACCCATATCGGACCCTCACCATTACTTTGTAAGAGTAAAACAACAGGCGACCATGTACGGCCTGGATGAAAAAGAGCAAGTGAAGCTCACAGTTTTAAGCCTCGACCCCTCAGTCGTGGCAGCCCTTCCCAACCCACAAAATGTAGGAGAAGGCACCCTCCAAGAAATGCACACAGCGATCCTAGATGCAATCGGCTATAACAAAGGAGACCCCGTAGAAGGCCTAAACAAGTGTAGGCAGAAAAAGACTGAGCACCCCACAGCGTTTGCTGGACGCTTGTGGATACATTTTACAGTGGTGTTTGGAGAGTTAGCCCGTGCCCATTTGACCCCAGATAATATGGCCAACTGGACACTCATCCTACTCTCTCACGCAACAGAGGGAGGACAGAGAGCTTGCGCAAATTAAGACTCCTCAGACGAGGCTCACGAGAAATGGGTTTTAAAGAGATTGTCCCGTGCTTGGGAACAGTCCGTTCAAGGTAAAACAGCTTACGGTAAAGCAGAGGAAGAGCAGGCAGATGCGACCATGCATCCAGTTAGGACGCACTAGTACCCCGCATGGGTAAATGAGGGAAGAAACAGCCCCCAGCAGACCAAATCCCAAGAGTGTTATAATTGCGGACAATTAGAACACTATGCACAAGAGTGCAATGCGCCCCAGAAGCAGCAGCGAACCCAGCAGACAGGCACTCTAAATAAGAATAGGGCCAAGCCAATTCACAGTGTTAGCGCCCGTTCTGATAACGCAGATATGAACGGCACCGACTGACCATGTTTGGGCTCCCCAACTTGGGTCTGCGACACCCTTTGGGACAAGTCCGGTAGACCGGTAGTGGCAGGCACAGTCCGGGGACACCCCGTAGAATTTCTTTGGAACACAGGAGGGTCCCGCACCACGCTCAATTCCTCCACGATGTTTCAGCGAGACACTTGGCCCACCACGGACACCATTACTCTCAGCGGTTGTACAGGGCATTTACAGCAGGGACACATCACAGCCCCTGTAGCAATCCAGATAGGGAACATTAAGACTAAACGCCCCGTAGCTCTGGTCGATCTACCCCAGACAGCCAAACACATTTTAGGTATTGATTTTATGAGCTCCCACAATCTATCATTCGATCCAGCAAACAAATGTGTGCGGAGAATGGCAAAGGCAGCATGAGCCCCCGCCACGCTCACAGTTGGAGACTATGAAAATAGAATTAGCGCAGTAGGACACTTCTGGTTCGACCCTCGAGCCATTAGTCAGAATAAAGAAGTTAGGGAAGTCCTGCAGCGACACAAAGCAGTATTTGCACAGCACAAGCACGACTGTGGCAAGATCGCTGGCTTGGTGAACATTACAGGTCCCGACCCCAGACCCCAAAAGCAGTACGGTTTTCCCCAAGAAGCAGAGGGAGAAATCAGAAAAGTTATTCAGAGTCTGCTTGAACAAGGCGTACTCTGTTCAGTAGGATCAACGAATAATGCACCAATTTGGCCCGTCAGGAAACCCGATGGATCATGGCAACTGACCATTGATTATCGGGAACTAAACAAAGTAACCCACCGTAGCCACGAGGCCCGAGACAATGCTCAAACAGGGACTCCAGTCAAATTTTTTTTCGGTTTTGGACATTAGCAGTGGCTTTTGGTCCATTCCATTGGATAAAGTGTGCCAATATAAATTTGCTTTCACCTTCCAGGGACAGCAATATACGTGGACGTGCCTTCCACAAGGCTTCCACAACTCCCCCTCCATTTTCCACCGACAGCTGGTGAATGGATTAGCGAAATTTTCCCGACCCAATTGTCTGGTCCAATATGTAGATGATTTGCTTTTACAGACGGACACTAAGGGAGAGTACATTTCGCTTCTCGCTGAACTATTAGGACTCCTTCAACAAATTGGCTGTAAAGTGAACCCCAAAAAGGCCCAGATTTTACAGGAAAAAGTGATTTACTTAGTAACAGTGATCACACACAGCCAACGCGAGATCGAGCAGAAACGAATAGACTCGATTGTCAAATTACCCCTGCCCCATAGTGTCACAGCCCTCCGGTCATTTCTAGGACTGGTTGGCTACTGTAGGAATCACATTGACGGTTTTGCCACAAAGGCAGCCCTCCTCTCCGACCTTCTCAAGAACCAAGCACCTTGGGAATGGCTTCCACAGCAGACGGATGCCATGGATGCATTAAAATGAGCCCTCAGCAGAAGGGCTTGAGGTTCATAAGGAGGAGGTGTTAGCAATTCTGGAAAGTGTGAAAATAGATAAGTCCCCTGGGCCGGCTGGGATTTATCCTAGAATTCTCTGGGAAGCTAGGGAGGAGATTGCTGAGCCTTTGGCTTTGATCTTTAAGTCATCTTTGTCTACAGGAATAGTGCCAGAAGACTGGAGGATAGCAAATGTTGTCCCCTTGTTCAAGAAGGGGAGTAGAGATAACCCCGGTAACTATAGACCAGTGAACCTTACTTCTGTTGTGGGCAAGGTCTTGGAAAGATTTATAAGAGATAGGATGTATAATCATCTGGAAAGGAATAATTTGATTAGAGAGAGTCAACACGGTTTTGTGAAGGGTAGGTCGTGCCTCACAAACCTTATTGAGTTCTTTGAGAAGGTGACCAAACAGGTGGATGAGGGTAAAGCAGTTGATGTGGTGTATATGGATTTCAGTAAAGCATTTGATAAGGTTCCCCACTGTAGGCTACTGCAGAAAATGCAGAGGCATGGGATTCAGGGTGATTGAGCAGTTTGGATCAGAAATTGTCTAGCTGGAAGAAGACAAAGGGTGGTGGTTGATGGGAAATGTTCAGACTGGAGTCCAGTTACTAGTGGTGTACCACAAGGATATGTTTTGGGGCCACTGCTGTTTGTCATTTTTATAAATGACCTGGAGGAGGGCGTAGAAGGATGGGTGAGTAAATTTGCAGATGACACTAAAGTCGGTGGAGTTGTGGACAGTGCAGAAGGATGTTACAAGTTACAGAGGGACATAGATAAGCTGCAGCGCTGGGCTGAGAGGTGGCAAATGGAGTTTAATGCAGAAAAGTGTGAGGTGATTCATTTTGGAAGGAATAACAGGAAGTCAGAGTACTGGGCTAATGGTAAGATTCTTGGTAGTGTGGATGAGCAGAGAGACCTCGTTGTCCATGTACATAGATCCCTGAAAGTTGCCACCCAGGTTGAGAGGGTTGTTAAGAAGGCATACGGTGTGTTAGCTTTTATTGGTAGAGGGATTGCGTTTCGGAGCCATGAGGTCATGTTGCAGCTGTACAAATCTCTGGTGCGGTCCCATTTGGAGTATTGCGTGCAATTCTGGTCGCCGCATTATAGGAAGGATGTGGAAGCATTGGAAAGGGTGAGAGGAGATTTACCAGAATGTTGCCTAGTATGGAGGAAAGATCTTATGAGGGAAGGCTGAGGGACTTGAGGCTGTTTTCGTTAGAGAGAAGAAGGTTAAGAGGTGACTTAATTGAGGCATACAAGATGATCAGAGGATTAGATAGGGTGGACAGTGAGAGCCTTTTTCCTTGGATGGTGATGTCTAGCACACGAGGACATAGCTTTAAATTGAGGGGAGCTAGATATAGGACAGATGTCAGAGGTAGGTTCTTTACTCAGAGAGTAGTAAGGGCGTGGAATGCCCTGCCTGCAACAGTAGTGGACTCGCCAACACTAAGGGCATTCAAATGGTCATTGTTTAGACATATGGACGATAAGGGAATAGTGTAGATGGGCTTTACGGTGGTTTCACAGGTCGGCGCAACATCGAGGGCCAAAGGGCCTGTACTGCGCTGTTATGTTCTATGTTCAGCACCCGCGTTACAGGTCCCAGATCCACTCTCCCCGTACGCAATTGAAGTTGCAACCACCGACCGAACCCTTTCGGCTGTGCTCCTCCAAGAAAGACATGATCGATTCGGCCCCGTGGCATACGCCTCACGGGTGCTTGATCCAGTCGAGCAAGGATTTTCTGCCTGCTTTTTGGGCAGTACAATACTTCGCCTACATTACAGGACTCAACCCCATCACCATTTTAACTGAGCACACCCCAACACAACTCCTGTTTGATGGTAGATTTAGGACGGCACAGTCAGTCAAATTCACGCAGCCCGATGGACCCTCCTCTTATAGGGACGGGACATTACAGTGAAGAGGACAAAAAACCACACTTTCCTCTCCAATAATTTACACTATGCAGGCACCCCACATGAGTCTGGGGAATTAGCTCAAATGGGAGAGCGTTTGCTTTGCATGTAAGAGGTAGTGGGATCAATACCCACATTATCCAATTTTATGGGCAACACGGTAGCATAGTGGTTAGCACAATTGCTTCACAGCTCCAGGGTCCCAGGTTCGATTCCAGCTTGGGTCACTGTCTGTGCGGAGTCTGCACATCCTCCCCGTGTGTGCGTGGGTTTCCTCCGGGTGCTCCGGTTTCCTCCCACAGTCCAAAGATGTGCAGGTTAGGTGGATTGGCCATGATAAATTGCCCTTAATGTCCAAAATTGCCCTTAGTGTTGGGTGGGGTTGCTGGGATAGGGTGGAGGTGTTGACCTTGGGTAGGGTTCTCTTTCCAAGAGCCGGTGCAGACTCGATGGGCCGAATGGCCTCCTTCTGCACTGTAAATTCTATGATAATTCTATGATAATTCTATGATCTATGAGTGTGAAATAATAACCACAAAATACAACCCTTTGTTCCAAAGTCAGCTCCAGGCATGATACCTCAGGGACCCCAGCCCACAGACATAGACGCACCCCTTAGGATCTATGTGGATGGCTCCTCCACAGTTTTAAACGGAAAAAGGATTACCGGTTGTGGTATATATGTAGAGGACACGCAGGGACGCACCCTAGAAGAAATATTGTTGAAATTGCCAGGACATTTAGGCTCACAGGCAGCAGAACTAGCAGCCATAACTTATATTGTAGAGCACCCCGACTCGTTCCTGAGCCCAGCCGACATATATTCTGACAGTCTATATGTCTGCAACAGTTTAACCGAATTCCTACCCCTGTGGGAATCTAGAGGATTTGTTTCCGCAGGCGGAAAACACCTACCCTCAGCCCCATTACTCCGGCATATCCTAAAGACAGCCAAAGATAGGAAATATGGCATTATTAAAGTCCGTAGACACCATCGTTCTTCCCTCCCTGGTAACGTTAAGGCAGGCGCCCTAGCAAAGGCAGGTTCCAGACACGGTCACCTTTGGAACCCCCCTCGAGAGCGCCCCAGTACACACGGTTCAGGTCTCATAACCAACATTCAGGATTTAGTAAAGGCCCAAAAAGAAGACACACAGCTCAGGGAAGTTTTAAAAGGCAACTTCCCAGCCCCCTATGATAAATACAGAAACGCGCTGACAACACACGACGGTGTTATTTTAAAAGACGGAATTTATGTAGTCCCCAGCCAGGACAGGAATCAGATTGTTTGCCAATTCCATTACAACCATGGGCATCAAGGCATAGAAGCTACCCTCGCCCACCTGAGACCTCTCTGCTGGTGGCCTGATTTAAAAACTAATGTGACACACTACATTGACAACTGTTTAATCTGTGCCCAGAACAATCCGGACAGATATACAAGAAAAGGTCAGCTTAGCCACACCCGCCCCGTTAATGGCCCCTGGACGAATTTGCAAATTGATTATATAGGACTCCTACCCCCCTGCAGGAATGGTTTTAAATATGTGTTGGTGGTCATCGACACCTCCACAAAATGGGTGGAAGCCTTTCCATCCAGAACATACACAGCTAAAACGACACCCAAAATCCTCACTCAGCACATCTTTACAAGATGGGGACTTCCTCGCAGCATAGAGTCTGACCAAGGCTCCCATTTTACAGGACGAGTAATGAAAAACGTCCTTACAATTTTCGGAATCAAATAAAAATTCCACATTGCAGACCACCCCCAATCAAGCGGCATAGTAGAAAGAATGAACAGGACTTTAAAAGCGACCCTCAGAAAAATGGTGCAACAACACAACAGCACCTGGGACTCAGTTCCCCCCTTTGCACTGATGTTCATGAGAAACACGTGTTTGCGTGGTTCCACATAAATGAGCTTAAGGGAATGGCTCGCAGAACAACCATTCACACCACATCTCACTTGCAGCAGCAGATGAACACGCCCCACCCACGAACGACCTATTCCTACCCTCCCCCAACCAGTCCATCCCATCCTCAGACATGACTATGACTCCAACCCCAGAGACACGACTCTGCCTCTCCCTTCCTCCAACCATCAGCGACAGCGATAGCGACAGCCCCAGCACACCACGTTACGATTACACCCCTGCACCAGGCCCCACTTCCAGCGACTCCGAACAAGATTCCAGCGACCCCTTTGAGATCACGTACATTAAAGCCCCTGATCCAGACCCACCACCCGACGATTATGGATTGCCTACTAGCAGCTCCAACCTCGACACGAAACACTGGCACTGAGACAATTCGTTCAGGCACATCCGGAACGATGAGATGGACCCCAATTTGCCCCAAGCAGCTTTGGCACAACTACTCCAGTCACGAGTATGGCAACTGGGAGAAGATGATGACTAAGAGTCTGACTCCCACCAAACGAGTCCCTTTGCGACTCTGTTCGCTATAGAGCAATGTGGTGTCCAGATGATGGTAAAAAGGAACCGATGGAGAGTTATGGTGTCTTTTCGGATGAAACCTGCACGATTTTTGTTATGTTTGTCTGTTACGGTAAATGTTTGTTACTGTGTGTATGTTAAATGTTGTTTGTGCACTTGATGTTTATCCATGGCCCCACGCCACCACTCGTTTAACGCCCATTGGCAGTTAAAGGAACAGGTTTGTCCGCAGACAACCGATCATAGCTACTCTTCTGCTTTGAAGATAGAAGATAGCCACAAAAGGCAACCCGCACGACGATCACAGATTCTTACCGTTCTTGCCCGGTCACTCAGGCAGTGGAGAAATGGCACTGGTCCCTGCCCTGCCTGAGGACCCCCATCTGGTCAGCTACGCTCGGGTAGAGCGCATACGGCACTGGTCAGCGTCCTACCCTGGGATTCCATCCATTCTTACTCGCCACGGCCCATACGCACCCCATTTGGAACTTTTAATTCCAAACTCTTTTGTTTGTTTTACGGCGACCCTTAAGTTGCTTTCCTTATGCTATTTACATCCTCAAAAACTGGGATGGTACATTCACCGCATCGATTGCACAGGCTGCGAGACTGTATTTTCAGTATTTTCTTCTCGGATATCTTGTCCCAAATATTTGGTTTAAAAAAAAGTGAGGGAGTCACAGATGGTGACCAATTATAATGGATAATTGGCAATAAAAGGACAGACAGACAGACATACGAGATCTTAAGCAAGATAATAACAGATATTATGCTTGTGTCAACAGAAATCTGGAACAACAGAAGCCTCAAGAAAACAGAAGGAAGAAAAGAAACATGAAGACAACCATCATGGTCTACATTTGGATCTTCGCGGGATCCCCTACAGTTGCGCGCGGACGCGACCCCCCTGACCCCTACCACACAGGCCGTAAATGTTTCCCATCCCTGCCATACACTGTACCCAGAGATAGCAACCGATACACCAACCTGGTGTGACAAGTTCATTACTTGGTATTCCCTGTCCTACGTTGTAGAAGCACTATTAGTAATTGCAATACTCTGCAGTGTCGTTCAGACACTAAGACTTAGGAAATGGTGGAGGAAAGCCTCCCGCACTCCGGTATACACTTTCAGATCCCCTATTTTCGGACTTCAACAAACCCCCCACTCCCTTTAAGTGAATTAAAGTGCATCAACCGTTTTTTGTTTGTTTGTTTGTTTGTTCTAATAAAAATGTAAAACTCTGCTTGACTGCCAAGCCACAGAAACATGTGTTGCTGCTACTGTACAGTTTAAAATGTTGTACATGCTTTTCATTGATTAAGGATAGTTTAGTTAAGGATAATTAGAGGTTCCCGTGTTTTTATTTTGTAATGCATGCCTGAATGTCAAAGCGCCCTGTAGAATTTTATAATGATGTGTGTACATAAAGTAATTTAAGTAAAAGTTCCAATCCATAGGACAGAGTAGTGTAGAGCCTGTCCTTGCTTATGGGTGCCCGACTCAGGAGGAGAACAAAGAAGGCACAGAGCCTGTATGCATATTGGAAAGACAGCTCCCAGACGGAGCTGAAACTATAGGTCAATTAACATATTGATGGCCCATCTCCGGGAACAAAGGAAAGACACTCAAGCAACCGATACTGCTCCAGACATCCCGGCACCAGTTCCCCAAACCGAAAGCACAAACAAAGTCAGGCCAACGGCCACCAAAGACACGCCCAGCCATCAGGGCACCCACCCCTTTATTGGTCAAGACCAATACCAGTGATCAAGAAGCGGCCCAATTATTTGGGACCAAGCTTAAGGCCCACCTAAAAGCGCGCGAAGCCCCTCTGGGTATAAGAAGAAACCCCCAAGAGAGAATCGCTCTCTTGGATTTGGCTCTCAAAGTGGAGAGACCCATCCACCAGTTGCACCAGAAGCAGGTAAATCCAAGGTCAACGCTCGCTACCAGACGGACGACCTTAGCTGTTCTCCTGTACCACTTCGAACCCAACAACCTCAGATCCGAACAACGGCCATTGTTCCTCTGACTGAGTGGGCACCCAAAGCTAAGTATAGGTGTTAGCGTGAGAGATAGTTTAGTTTGTCGTACTTTGTGCATGAGTAGATATTACTGTGTGAGTAAATAAATAGTATTGACTTTGGACTAACTAACTGGTGTATTGGCTCTTTGATCAGTATTTGGGTTTGAACCTTGTGGCGGTATTGAAAGATACCTGGCGACTCTAAAGCAAACATAATTAGGATTAAGGAAGGCGACCATATTGACCGCCATATTCATAACCAGAGAAACAGAGCAATAGATCCAGAACACAGTTTAAGTAACTCCCCAAAATAAGCTGATGCAAATTCAAATCAGGGCTGAACCCCAGTTGCTCGTAAATAAAATACTTCTCATCCCAATTTTGAGTGATTGGCTGGAGAATCACAGTTCGCGACCAAATTGGGGGCGGCGCCGCTTTTGTGATGCTCAACCCCTCCAAAGCGGCATATCGACAGCTTCAGGACATTGCCTGAGGCCCCCCCCCCCCCCCCCCCCGATGCTCTGCCACCGACCAGCCACGTTCCCATCAGTGTGGGTCTCGCATGATCCCATCCATGGGGAGCTCGGCGTGCCGGCTGCGGGTTCAGTCCAGCGCCGCCACAGTCTGGAGAGGGCCGATCCGCTGGCAAGGAGGACTTTATCAGCGGCTGGGGGCACTGTGGGGGGGGGGGGGGGGGGGGGGCGTGGTCCAGGGCGGGCGAGCCGGCCAAAGGGGTGGCACCATTTTGTGGGCCAGGTCCTCGAACGGCCGTTGCCATGTAGCACAGCTGTAGGCCGTCGCCGTGCGCATGTGCGGCCACGGACCCTGACAATTCTCCGGGCTGTATCGGCAGCTAGAGCTGGATGCTCTACGCTGCCGTCATGCTAGCCCCCGGCCAAACGGAGGATCGATGGCCGTTTTCCGCCATTATTTCGGGCGTAAAACGCCACCGTTCCCACGCCGGCATGGGGATATAGTTTCAAAATCAGAATTCAGCCCCAGAACTAAGGGTCATAGTTTGATAAGGGGTAAACCTTCTAGGACTGAGGTGAGGAGAAATTTCTTTACCCAGAGAGTGGTGAATCTGTGGAATTTGCTACCACAGAAAGTAGTTAAGGCCAAAACGTGTGGGATTTTGAACAAAATACCCCCATTTAACAAAGTGAAAAGGACTAAGAGAGCAGTGCCCTGGTGAGATCCACTACGTGTATGCCTTCCTCATCGGAATTCCCACTAGATGATGCCTTTACGGCAATTATTTCATGTTCATCATTAGATTTTTTACTGAATTTAAATTCCACCACCTGCCATGTGTGATTTGCAACTGGGTCCCTAGAGCATTGCCCTGGGTCTCTGGATTACTTGTCCAGTGACAATGCCACCGCGCCACAACATTCATCTGCGTCCAGAAGTGTTTTTCAATAAATCTCAAAAACTTGCAAAGAACTGTTTAAATCTTTTATTAAATATTACTTTCCCCAGGTGCTATGGTCGGCAAAAGGCTATTAACTTTGTGTAAAGGTTTCAAAAATCATGTTAAGCCATATCTGGTGCAATCTCCAGTGCTGTATTGCTATATATCGTTTGATACAGATCAGGAAAAAAGTAGTGGAAAATATGAGCACTTCTTGCAAATGAAAGGAAACTTGGAAAAAGGAAAAGGAAATATCTAATAAATCATTTATATATTCTTACTGCTTGGTTGAAAGTATTTACTTGTAAATCAGATTGCTTTGGCAAAGTAGTCAGAAACTCAAAAACTTTCATTTGGTCTGTTTGGTGCTAATTTCCTTTTGTTGTTGAATTCCTAATTCTGTGATGTAACATTTATTTGTTGTTTTAAAAACTGCTTCTGCACTGATGTTTTGTATATAAAAAGTCAGTTTGCAGCAGTGCAATACTGATTTATATTTTTTATTATGGGCAATCCTATAATTTGAATGTGAAGACCCAGTGATTTACGTAGTTCAGCCAGAATGGTATTCTTTTGATGCTACATATTTTCTGTTTGTTTAAATAATATTTTATTTGGCACATGTGGGATGCACTGTCTGCTTTAGAAGTTAAAGGAACGAAAGATTTTTAATTTCATTTTTCCCATGAGCATATTGTTTTTACAGCACAGAAACAGATCATTTCTCCAAACACATCTTTGCTGGGGTTTGTGCTCCAGAGATCCACCTCTCCTTTTCATCTCATTTCAATATATCCTTCTATTCCTTCCTTCCTCATAGATTTGTCTATCTTCCTTTAAAGTGCATTTGTGATATTCACCCCAACCGCTCCATGTCGTAACAAGTTACACTTTCGCATCACTCTCTGTATGAGGAACTTTCTCCTGAATTCGATATTGAATTTATTAATGAGTATTTTCAGCTTCAACTCCCCGCAAGTTGAAACGTCTTCTCTGTATTTACCATTTTCAATCACGTCACAGTTTTGAAGATCTCAACATCAGGTTACCTAGTCCTTGAGAGAAAAGAACCCCAACCTATTTAGCCTTTGCTGATAGGTATACTCATTTGGTTCTGGTGTTATTCTTGTAAATACTTTTGCCTTTGTTCAGTGCTTCAATATCCTCTCTGTATGATGGTGTCTAGAATAGTTCCCAGTACTATTAATTGTGTTCTAATCAAGGTTTTAAAAATGTTTGTCTCTCTGCTCTTTCTCAAAATGAATCCCAGAGGTTTATTTGTACTTTTTATGGCTTTGTGTTGCTTCTTTTAATGATTTATGAATCTATGCCCTCGATTCCTTTTCTCCTTTATCCTATTTAGACTCCTAAGTTAGCCTCTTGTTGAAGTGTGTTGTATACTGCTCGATAGGTCGTAATGAAGTCTTTGTAGTTTTAAGTCGGTAAACTGTATATATTTATTAACAACAAGAACCACGTATTTATATAGCAAAGCGTTCGATTTACATGCTTATGCACACGATTCTGCCCAACATGGGACTGAGCCCTAGGTGCAGATCATATGTTTGCTTACATCATTATAATCAATCTCGTGTTCAACCTAATTGTGCCAAACCCTTGCACTACACTTCTTAGCAAAATTACCCACCTCACATTTACCTACATGGA